>NW_026776971.1:600000-900000 GCF_030936135.1 Gavia stellata
ATTTCCAACGTCAACCAGCTTCTGCACAAACAAGCATAGAAAGGGTCTTCCACAGTGTGATTTGAAGTTGTGCTGTTGCTGGTTCAGCTATTGAAAGTATGTAAGATTCTCATTTTACTTTGTCTGTTATGTTTAGAAGGAGCAGTTAGAAGCGGTATTGTCAGCTGCTGTCCGGACAGGTTCTTTAGAACTTCTGACTGGGTGCATTAAACAGTGGGCATCTGAAGGTAATACTTCTTTACATTGTTTTTATGTTATATATTGGTTAGTTTGAAGTTGTTGATTTGTTTGTTTTTTGTTGTCTCTTTTTAAAGAGCAGCCAAGTTCTGCTGCTAATTTACGGCTTGTTCTTGAGTGGACATGGAACAAAGTGATCTCTACAAAAGAAGAATTGGACCAAATATGTGAGTACTAGTGTAGTCATTCCACAAACATAAAATCATTCCTTCTAATTGAGCTTATCCAGTAATCTGCTGGTATATGGCATTGCACGCGGTTCTTTAAGTGTGCTTTGAAACTCTGAAATTGCTCTGTAGGCTAATGCTTTAATGTTTGTTCTTGAAAAGGTGTTCCGCTCTTTGATGGCTCTTGCAACTTCGTTGACCCACAGACGTTACAGTCTCTTCAGCACTGCCAGTTGCTTTTGAGCAACCTTAGGACAATCTTAAACTGTTCTCTAACAGAAGCACAAGAGCTGACTGAAAAAGGTTTGTCATAGTATTATTAAATCTTTGGTATGCTTTCTTAAGGTTTGGAATTATGCTTGGGTTGTAATTGTGGGAACGTGAGCTTTTGTTGGGTTTGGTGATTGGAAGACGGTTAAATTTAGCTGGGCGAAGGGGCTTAAATCTGAGAAGCTGGGACGACCACTCAATATGCGTTGAGTTCAGGGAAACAGTTTCTTGTGGAGTTCATGCAAGCGGCTAGGGGAGACTACACTCAGCAAGAAGCTATGCAAGCAACTGGGTTGAAATTGCAGCACCTGAGTGTGGTAATGCTCAACATGTTTCTTTTTAATTCTTAGCCAGCAATTTATAATTGCATGCAAATATTGAATTGCAAATTACTAAAAAAGATAAAGGAAGCGCAAATGAGTGACTTGTAAAGTAAGTTAATTGAGTTTCTATAGCTTTTTAGATCATAAGTTGTTCTTGGCATATTGAGAAAAAGAAAGACTGTCCCTTTGCTCTAGTAAAAATCTCTGCTACTTGAAAACCAGGTGTTGTCTTCCTGCGTGTATTTAACAGTTCAGGCTTAATTTTGTTTTATGTTAACCTTTAGTGAATCTGGTTCTTTGGAGGGGTTGCTTTCTCTTTTGGTGGTGATTGTGGGTTTTTTCTTCAAATAAGAAAGCGATACAGAGTAGAAAATGCAAAGACGAGAGATTTCTACCGGGTCATTTTTGTATTTTCTATGTAGTATGATGAAGGGAGTTTTGTAAAAAGGAAAGGAATTGCATAACAAAAATCATCCTATGCCTTTTTTCAGGTTTTGCAGACTTGACAAACAAGAAGGTGGTAGCTAGCCTCATTTCTTTGTACGCACGAGTGGTCATCTGGTTCTGTCGAGCCAGTCTCCTTCCAGAGGGTTTAGGTAAGCATAAACCGTAAGACATTTGTACCAAGGAGACTGTCCAGTAAGTGATTCCTAGGAACACGTGCTTAGCCACGCTTTTGTAAATGTTTCGTCAGCAGCAAGTCGTGTTGGTTCAGTGACAACGTATGCCGAGAAGCTCTGGTGGTGAAATTGAGATTCTACAGGTTTTTCAAATACATAGCGTAGAATAATGCAAGCAGTTTCTTTCCTGGATGTTTTTTAGAAATAGCAATAAGGCTCTGATTCAAGGAGCTGCTTGTGTCCACAGCTTGAAATACTTGGGATTTTAGACAAATTACTATTAGGCAACAAACGCCTGTTGGAATGCTTGTTTGGACAGTAAAAGCACTACCTGCATGTTTTGAACTTTTTATGTATTGCTTGAGGAAATAATACGCCTTGGAAATGCTTCTTTATTTGGATAGATTATAAGCCCTAATTGTCTTTACAAATGCTCACATGACATGTTTAAAAAGCCATTCCCTTTGAGAACTGGTGTTTTTTATAGTGAACTTCAGCTAACGCTACATGTTCTGAATGCTACATCAACTGCAAGCTTGAAATGGCGCTTGAGACAAGAAGGAATTGAGTTTTGTCTCTTACATCTCTTCTGGCAAAGGCAGAAATGGGCTTGGCTTCTTTCAGAGTTGGAGGCTTCTTGATGCTTACCTTGTGTCTGTCTTTTTAGTCAAAAATTTTAGTCGAAAAACGTGCTATTGTTTCTTTAACTTGCTTTTACGTTATTGCCTGTAGATGATGATATGCATTTGTCTCGACCTTTCTACAACTATCCTCTGATTCAGAGCTACTATGCTGGTCAGCGACAGAAACTTGAGCATTTGTCAAGGTAAGCCTTACTGGAAAACTCTGGAACACTTCCACTGCAAATTTAGAAGTGGAAGGGAACGGCTTTTATCTCAGCTGTTGTATTTGCTGTGCTTAATGCATTTGCCGGCCATACTCGTGACGTCAGTGATGCATGTGTTCTCTTGAGCCCAGGGGTTACTTGCCCATGGTAAAATCCTTACATATCCCTCGGCTTAGTACCACTTGTTGGTATCATCGTTTTTTGTAGGGTACTTAATTCATTGGCTCATCTGTATAATTTGTCACTACTGGAAAAGATCACGTGACTAGGCTAGGATCAGTCGTGTCTGGTTCAGGAAAGCACAGCGTTCACAGAACAGTTGTTTTGGACACAGAAGAAAGCATGTTTAAAAAGAAAACAAATCATCTCTTTTATGGGCTAGTAATAGATGGTAAGAATTGTATTGGCCTAAAGCTCCTACTCGCAAGTACCTTTGTGTAATTTCGTAAGACAGTCAGAGTTACGTGTAGTTGGCACACCTAGCACTCTATTGGCTAGTGCATAGAAGTCCCTTCCTAACGTAAACTCTCTTTCCTGGACTAGCTTACTAGCATATAGGTGATAGGCCTTGGATTAGACGATAATAGATTTTTCTTTGGAAATGGTACTGGAAACTAAGGAAAGACCTAAACAAGCTTAGGCTATGGCACTGTGAAGAAGAGGCTGCAAGATGAGTTAAGGTGGAAGCTGCAGCGTATTAGGTATTGACTGTAAAGTTCATCTTTCTGAGCTTAATTCTCAAGTAACTTGCACACAGGCTCATGTGATCCTTAGAAGCACACAAGCTCTGGTGTGCTTTTGGTGCTTGCTATTGTCGGGAAATTAAAGGGTAGCGTCGCAGTCAGCAGAAGGCTGTGATGGACTTGTGACGAATGTAATTGTTAAAAGTTCAGCCATCCGTAATTGTAATTCTATTTTGACCTCCGTTAATAACTGAACATGATCTAACGAACATCTTTCACCTGACTCAGAAATTTCTTTCACGTGCATTTCAAGTCCTAATCGTGCCTTTGTATGTCTGTTACTTTCTTTGACTCCTGGGAGCTTTTTTGTTTGCTTTTGACTGGAGGAAATCTGTTACACTGCGAGGCTGGAATTCGTGGTTTACTCTGCCTGAATCCTTGCTACCTTCTGTTCCAGAGGAAAATGGGATTCTGACTGCTTGATGATTGATGGAATGGTTTCCCAGTTAGGAGACCAAGTTGAGAAGTTGTGGCGGAGAGATGAAGGAGGAACTGGGAAATATCCACCTGCTAGTTTACATGTGAGTGTTATGTTCACAGAAAACAAGAATGACAACAGCAACAACAACAAACCCTCACCCCCCCCCCAAAAAAACCCCACCCAAAAGGCAGTGATTTATGAAAGACAGGAGTTTTTAAAAAACTTTCAATTTTTCATTTCAGGCACTGCTGGATCTCTATTTGCTAGAAAGCATTGAAGAAAGCTACAAGCATGCAATTGTATCCTTTCTAGTTATTTTTATTACACCTTCAGTATATGCACGTAAATGTTCTTAAATGCTTGTCACCTAGGTGTTTCATAACATTTTTTAATTTGTCCTTCAAACACAATGCAAGTGAAAACATTTCGTTTAGAATTAAGTCCTAGACAGAAGCATTGTTTTATTTCTTTGTACTGTGCATTTCTTTTTTCTTTTTTTTTTAATGTTTTGTTGCAAAGCTTTTGTTCTGTTAAAAGTGCACGCCCACAGAATAGTAAACAGAGGAAAAAGTCATTGGGCAGAAACTTAATTTCTAAGCTGCGGAAATATCCAGAATTGTTTTTGTTGTTTGTTGTCTAAGCCGAGAGGAGAGCCTAGAGAGCAAGGGGTTTAAAAACTGTTGTACCCCAGAGCTGTCTTATTAGAGTATGTCCCTAAAATGGATGTCAGAAAGCGAAGATGACACTGCCAGTGAGTGATCCACATACTGGTGTAAATCCCATTTTAATCATTCCGAGCTGAGTTGTGTTGTAAGGACACCATAATTTACATTGGTTCATATACTCTGGAAATGAGGAAAAAAACCAACTGTAGAATTTGTTTGCTTTAATAACTAAGCGTGGGATGTTCAAATGTTTTGAATGTCCAACTGGTAGCTCCACTGACTAAAGCGGGAGCCTGAGTTTCTAACTGAAGTAGTTAAATACCCAAAGTTAACCTTTTTGAATGCCTTACAGAAACCAAAGAGCCTTTCTTTCTGGTTATTTATTCAGAATGCAGTTTTGCGGTTAGGACCCGAGTCTCGTCAGGTTAGAATAGCTTAAAACGGCAAGACTAAGCCATTAGTATTTTCTGCTTCCTACCACTTGCATATCCTTACTTCCTGATGTTTTTCTAAATGTTACGTGATAAATTTTGGTCTTACAAATTTATTAGCCTTAATTAGATACGTGATACCAGACAATTTACTTGCTGCTAGATGTCATGCATTCCTTTCCGAACAAAACAGAAACTTTAATCGACTCCTTCCCAACTGCCTTTGCTGTCCCTTGGGGTCTTGTTAAGCTTGTTCAAGGTTTCTGGCTTCTAGATCACAATGATTATGAAGTAAGTATGTAACAGTTTAGCAAGACATACATTGCAGTACAAAGCGATAATCTAGAAAGCAATTTTAATAAATTGGTGCTTAGCTAGTAACAGGTGATAAAACATCAGAAGCTTTTTTGTAATACTGCCACAACATCTTCAGCCACAAATTATGCTTTGAAATGTTTGTTTCAATGACTTTGACAGGCAGTTGGTGAAAAGGAAGACAAAGTCCACTTTAATAATGCTTGATATTTGACTTTTCAAAGCCATCCGTTTAGGCTGTTTTCAGCAGACCAGTTGAGCACTTTCTCCAAAACAGTGGTTTAGATACTTTAAATATTAAAGCTAAGATCATAGCAGCCAGAGTTGAGACAGAAGACTGCAAAAGTGACTTTTCAACCTAATCCATGTTCTTTCTGATGCTGAAGGTTGTTCTTTGCCTGTCACAGCGTTGATGTAATCGGTTTGTCTGGGAGAAGAACTTATTATTTAGTAGTGTATTTATAAAAAGCCATGTTTGTATACAGAGATTTGATGAACCTAGAAAAGTGTGACCTACTCCTTTTAAAACACTCACTTTGTTCTGTATGGCTAACTGAATGCTCTAATGCTTTTTCCTGCAAATACTTGTTATTTACATGTCCCGTATCAGGTATTTCATTGGTTAGTCACCTAAGTTTATTTAACACCCGTTCACCCTTCCTTAAGAAACTTTTGAATATTTTTGTTGCCTGCGTGTATGTATGTATCTTAGTAAACGTGATCTCTGACTTCTACAGAATTCACTGGCCCTGCTCTTTCATCCAGCTACAATCAAAACTGTGTCATGGCAACATATGAGAATTCTTCAGTCCCTCATGTGCCAAGGAGAGCATAGGCGAGCCCTCAGATACGTACAGATGATGAAGCCCTCAATGTCAAGCAGTAGTGAAGCGCGGCTTTTCCTCACTGTGTTGTTGTCCAATAGGTAAAGAAATATATCCCCCCGTTTTGGCGCTCAAATATTGTGACAGGTGGAGAACAAATAATACAAATCACGATGCCCTAAATTTCCTTTAAACTTTGAATACCACAACTTTGGGGCATCTTTTTGGTTATACTATTAATATTCCTTTACGTCTCAAAAAAATTAATTGCAGGTGCATGGTGGAGGCTTGGGGTCTGTTGAAGCAACATACCACTAATTTAAACCTAGAAGAGCTGTTAAAACACATGTTTGAAGTCTGTCAGGAGGTGGGACTAATGGAAGACTTACTGAAGCTACCTTTCACAGGCCCTGAACGAGTAAGTGTGGACAAGAAAAAAAAAATCTTCATCGTCTCTTTGAACAGAGAAGAGGCAGATTCATAATCGATTTTTGAAATGTGTTATTTCTCACAGGAGTGTTTGGAGAAGTTTTTACAGACCACTGCTGGTGTTCAGAATCGCAAACTTCTTTTAGTCCAGCATCTGCAGCGTACCAACTATATCCCAGCACTACAGTTGAATCAGACAATGAAGGTTAATCGCATGGTAAGCGTCAAGTGTGCAAGGTTCTCTTAGGTGTTACTAACCGTTTTTGATAGTACTCAACAATGCTTGGGGTTTTATACCGTTCTTTGAAATACTAGGAATAAGCTTCTACACCTTAAGTTACAGCCGAACCTAAAAGTTGAACAAAATATTCCACTACTCCAAAGCGTGTGCTGATGGGTAGCACTTGCTGCTGTTCTGTGCGGTGGATGCATTTTACTGTATCTGCAGAGGATGTTTATTCACTCATTAGAAATAGCACAGGCAGTTCTGTGCAACGAACTTCTTGTAATTCGTCAGCGTTCTGCTTTACGCTTTTCATTCATCAGAATGATCATGATCCTCGCTTGAGAGAGAGAGCGCTTGCCAGAAATTCTGTATTAGACCAATATGGCAAGATCCTTCCTAGAGAAAGGAAGCTGGATGTAGAGAGAGCCAAGACTTACCATTTGCCTTCATCGGTCTTAAGAGAAGGTAATTTTTCGGGGGGGAAATACAATGGACAGCTAACCATCGCTTTGATTACACGAGGCTGAGAGTTTTTCCCTCTCGCTTTACAGTCGTAAGACTGAAGCCATTATCAACAGTAACAAAACAAGCTAATGCAGGAAATGTGCACCCAAGAGCAACTTTCATCAGTAATGTATTGTCCAAAATTGGAGAAGGATGGGGAGCAAACAAGCAGAAAACCAGTTTCTCACAGCATGATAGGTAAGCAGCCTTTTAACAAAGTTTAGTCTTGAGCTACACGTTTGGAGAGAGAGAGAATAATCCATTTGAATTGCGTTAGCGTTTTGGAGGGAAGGTGCGCCTGAATAGAGCTTTGTCTGGCTTTTTTGCACATACAATATGTAGCATTTAAGAATCAATACATCGTAAGTAATATTTGGAGAGTGAGTTTTTCTGCTATGATAATAGAGCGGAAAAGAGGCTAGTAGTTGTCAGATGATTTTCCTGCAGGTGGTATGGTCAAATAAACTTGGATTCTGGTATGTTTGGACTTCAGGGGAATGAAAGTCATTTACATTTTCCTTTTAATTCTAGTCCTGGAGTGACAGAACCACCAGTCATAACACATCCTCTCCCTGATGCAGAGTCGCGCAATGCATCTGTTGGGGCACGAGTTAGAAAATTTTCAGGAAAATGTTCCAGGTATAGTAGATCTACAGAATGAATATTTCAAAAAGGTGTTGCTTCTCATATATATATATATATGTGTGTATGTGTGTGGGTGTGTACACTTCCCGTGCTTGCAAAGTATTCTGTTTGCATTTAGTTTTGTGTCTGTTAAAGAAAAGGCCAACTTAGGGACACAACTAAGTGGAGAATTTGAAGTGGTCCCAGCATTGAAATGTGGATGCATTTTCTTCTGACACGAGAATGACATCACTTGTGCAACTTAACATTGGATTACTCTTGCCTCAGAGGCAGTGATTTAGGAAATTAAGTACGAAATGTAACGAAATAATTGAAAAGAAGAAAATGCCTCTGACTTGTTGGTGGGCCTGAGACATCACCCCAACAGCGAGGGTTCACCTGTATTTCTTGTTCATGGAATGTTTTTGTTACGTACCATCTCAGATTTCTTGAACGCAGCATGATTCTTTCCATTGATTTATTTCTTTTCGTATTTTAAATTGTGTACCTTAACAGATTACTGGATTCGGTGGCTCGTCCTGTTCCTCCACGCTCTGAAGCACGGGGTAGTAGCTCACATTCGCCATGCAGAGCTTCTACTTCATTCATGCCATCCAGCCCACTGAAACCAAATACGCATGGTTCCGTCTCACAAAAGAAGTTTTCAGGAGCATCAGAGCTGAATTTGCTAGAGACTCCTCTTGTGGTTAAGGTTCGTACTGTAAAAAAACGGTAACAACCAACCAATCAAAAAGCCTGTAAACTTTGTTTAAAATGAAACCACCAGAAAAGTCTTTAGAAACAAACACTGATTGGTCTCGAGGAATGGAAAAAGGTTTTCGGTGTCCCAGACTTCAGATGAAGTTAAATAGGCTGTCAGTTAGTTAGCTCGTTTCGGCTTTGGGAACAGAAATCTCAGAAATGGAGCATGTGATTGCGTACACTGAATACTTTGGTCTCTGTCCCTTAACCGCATAAACTTTTCTCTGTAGGAGAGAGTACATTGTATGTTTCTAACTTTACATTCAGTGGTGATGTGAAAGGAAACGCAGTATTTCACTGTCCTCAGTTTTGTCTCACTCAGTTGGAAGTTAGTCTGTTTGGTAATTAATAATGCATTAACAGACGTTTTTTAACTCCAGGTCATTGAAGATAGTGCGGGTAAGGCGCAAACCTCAGAAGCAGCACCTGAAGCATCACCATCTAGTGAACTACGTCCGCCAGGCAATCTTCAATACAGCTATAATACCACAGAGCAACAGTTTCCATGGGATTTGCCTGCTAACCAAGATGGTGAATGTGATGCAGCTGAGGGAGATGGAGAGCAGAGTAATTTTCCTTTAGTCTTGGAAGGAGAAGGTGGTGAAGCAGAGATGGGAGACCCTACACTGTTAAATGCTTCTAAACCGTCTGGCACAACAACAGGGGAAAAACCTGTGAACAGTTTAGGAAATACTGAAAACCAAGAACATGTGACAAATTCAGTGTCCCCTGTAACTAGTGATCAGGAATCTCAAAATATTGCAGAGTCACTCCCATATGTGCCTGAACCCCTTAAGGTAGCTTTTGAGAACTTATTGTATGTAATCAAAAGCACAAGAATTAAAGAATTGACATCTGGAGTTGTAGAACAATCTATTCATGAAACCACGGGTAAAAAGGAAACTAAATCCCAGAAGGCAAAAGCTCCCTTACCAACTGTGCCAGAAGAAGTGGAAGATGAAACCAGCACACGTCAAGTAGAGCATGCCGTCACTCCTAGAAGACGCGCAAGGGGACAACTGACTAGCAGTCAAAGTATTCCATCGGCAGGCCATCAGCATCTACTGAAGACAGCCAAACCCGTTTTGTTGGGACTGTCTCCTAAGAGAAGTACCAGGCAAACAAAAGAAGCATCTGAGACTTCTAGCCTTCAAACAGAAGAAAATGCTCAAGATGATGAGCGCATACCTGTGATCCCTGTTACTCCTAGGAGAGGTAGGAAGCCTAAACGGGCCAATTCAGAAGAAGTAGAAAGCAGCCATTCTGGAGGGATTCTCCAGATCTGCGTGTTTTGAGTAAGACAGGTCAAAACATTTGCCTGTCCTGTTTTAGACGTCTTGTAGTTGGAGAAGAAATCCAGGGTGCTTTTCCTTAGAAATAATGCTAAGGTCCTAATCATTAAAGAATAACCATATAAAGAAACTTTGTCGTTGCTGGACTGTGGTACAAAGAGTTCTGTACAATTTCCGTAGTCTGGAAGCATTAGAGGGCAGTCAGTATAGCTCTTGTTTGGCCTGAGCTAGCAAAATTATCCCAGTCCTGCATGCTGTCTGCAAAGATAATTGCTGGATCCGGAGGAAGCAGACAGTAGAAACAAAGAAGAAGAGGAGGATGTTTCTAGAACGGAACCTGTTGAGATAAAAACAGGTTAGCAAGCAGTTGGGTTTCAACGCCACCAGTCAATCTCTAGAGAAAAGAACAAGCAAGGACCTTAGCTGCATTCTTGTAGAAGAGGGGAAATGGAGTCAAGAAAGGAAAGGAGCGTTGCTGGAATGAGACGGATATCCAAAGAGAAATGAGAAAACTTGCTACCGGATTTTAAGAAGGAGGGGTGTTTTCTGAAGTTTTTATGTGTTAGGTCTGTAACATATCAAGTTTAGTTTGTAAACAGAATATCAATGGCCATTTTGTTTTCTTGACTGAAATTACGCATCAGACTTCTTGTTTTACTGGAAAGAAGACTTCAGACCTCCTGTGCATTTGAAGTCTTGGTAGCATTATTTTGTTAGACCGCTATCGTAGGTGAAATGCGTAAAGGCTCACTTTAAAATCATATGACCATTTTAAAAGAAGTGATGTTAAGTGCAACAGGGAAGTCATCCTTCTGTCTTGTTTTTGTAGGATTTGTGGAAGAATCAAATGCTGACTGTCTTACCCTTCCTGAGGATGGTAAATTGGTGTTTAAAGCTGCTGAGGCTGCTCCTTTGGGGACTGCACGTGAAGGGTAAGTTTATAAAACAGATACACTGTTGGGTTCACACAACATGTAACTGCTGGCTTTCCTGTGTTTGAAAACTACGATTGCAAGCCGGTATTGCTTCTTTCCTGTGTTCTGATATACAACGGCTTTTCGATTCCTTTCTGGCTGCGAACAGAACTAATTTGGCGTGAACAGAAGTCAAATTGACTAGCTGTCCATTTGAACCTTTTTTCTGAAATCATTGCAGACCCCCAAGTACGGTGATAAAGATTTCATTCAACAGGCTATATGAACCTTTGAACGGTTTGAGGGTTACTAAGCAGATACTGTGAACAGAAGCCCTGCTTTTGTCTGAAAATGGTGTAGCTAAAAATTACACCTGAGATTCCTGTCACGTTAGTGAGTTTATCTGGGGGCTTTGGATACTTTCTGGCAGTATTTTAGACACTTAATTTCTGTTTTCTGTGTGTGCTCCATTAGCATCTCCTTGCTTATGGAAAGGGAAGCAGTTTTCTCACCAGATACTTTAAAAGCTGCAAGTGCTTAGCGAGAAAGACGGACTGTTAGCAATGAAACAACCCTTGATTTCAAGTGGTAACATGCCCGGGTACAAACTGTTGTTTGGTTTGTTCTAAACCTCCAATAGAGCCGTTGCACTCTTTCTACAGAAGACAAATGGTATCTCGTTCTTTAATATCGCTCTGGTGTTATGTTATTATCTAGTGTTAGATAGCCGGGAAGAATGCTAAGGACTTGATTCATTGCATAAGAACGAGTCACAAATTGAATGCAGATATGTTGCTAAAGGAATTTCTGATTTTTCTTAATTTTTTCTGTTTTGAAACATGAAGATTTTACAGTGAGAAAGCAACTTATAAAACTCTTCAGGGTTTGTTTTGAATCTTACTGACGACTGTCTCTCTCTCTGTTCATGAAGTGAAACACACCACCAGGAGTCCAAAATGTCCTCTGCATCAGAAGAAAAAGCCATACCAGTTGCAACAAACCCACAGCTTTTCTGGATCCCATCACAGGGTGGTATCTCACATTCGCCATGCAGAGCTTCTACTTCATTCATGCCATCCAGCCCACTGAAACCAAATACGCCTGGTTCCGTCTCAGAAAATGAAAAAAATCATGAAACCACAGGTAGAAAGAAAACTAGATCCCAGAAGGCAAAACCTCCCTTACCAACTGTGCCAGAAGAAGTGGAAGATGAAACCAGCACATGTCAAGTAGAGCATGCCGTCACTCCTAGAAGACGCGCAAGGGGACAACTGACTAGCTGTCAAAGTATTCCATTGGCAGGCCATCAGCAACTACTGAAGACAGCCAAACCTGTTTTGTTAGGGCTGTCTCCTAGGAGAAGTACCAGGCAAACAAAAGAAGCATCTGAGACTTCTAGCCTTCAAACAGAAGAAAATGCTCAAGATGATGAGCGCATACCTGTGATCCCTGTTACTCCTAGGAGAGGTAGGAAGCCTAAACGGGCCAATTCAGAAGAAGTAGAAAGCAGCCATTCTGATGGGCAAACATCGCCTGTCAGTACGCAGTCCATAGCTGTTACTCCAAGAACAGGATTAAAGAGAGCAAAGGAAGCCGCATCTGAGCTCATGGAAGTGGCTAATGAGGAAACTTCTCTTGCTGGAGGTAGCATTATTGCTTCTGCTGCTTCCAAAATGACTAGAGGAGGAAAACGTTCAGCAGGAGATCAGGGAACTGGCCAGAATGACACTGATCATGAGACAAAAATAGCAGTCAGTCCCAGCAGAAGTGCAAGAAAACGGGAAAACATTCTTTTACAGTTTACTGAAAATATTGTCAAGGATCAAGAGGTGCAGCCTAGTGACCACCTCCTTTTTCCTGTGCCAACTAAGAGAGGCAGAAGAATAAAGAGGAGTTCATTGGAAGCTTCAGGATATTCTGACCTTGATCTGTCTAAACCATCGCTGCCTCAAACAGAATTTCAACTTCCTGTCACTCCTAGAAAAAGTGCTCTGAAGAGGGCACACAATCTCTTGGCAGGCACAGAATCTGTCTCTACTCAGGAAGACATACGTTCAGGAGGGAGAGCGGAAATCTGTGATACTCCTAAGAGAAGAACAATAAGTGTTCCACATGCTAAACCAGAAAAAACAGCTACTCGTGAGCAAACACCCGCCCGGACGGCTGGGGAATCAAGCACACCCAGGAGTACAGGAGGGACAGCGCGGTGCGGCAGGAAGAGACGCTCAGTATTGGAGGAGAGCACAGGGGAGGAGGCCTTCCCCCAAGGACCTGGTGGCAATCCTTTGCTGCCTAAATCCACCAGCATGTGCCAAAATACTTAGAATTTTAGCAGATCGTATGGCAAGAATATGCCCAGTGTGCAAACAAGGCCGCAGGTAGCTAAGTAGTTTAATTCCCCCGTCAGAAGTTCCTTTTGTTAGGAATTGTTCCATTGTTAGGCAATGCTTGTAACCTGTTAGCCTAGGCCAAACAGAAAATACTACCAAAAAAATAGAATTTCAATTACTAAGCTAGCATTTGTTTCTTATTTGGTTTGTACTTTTGTCTTCTGTGCAAAACTTCCGGGTTTCCATTCCAGAAATGCTTTTTTCACCAAAGTAGTCGAGGTAATGAGTCTGTTTGATACGCTTGGCGAGAACTGTACCATGGTTCCTTTTGAATTAAAGCTGTTCCTAAAAGAAAACGCATTTTCCAGTGCACTGTGCTATGCGGCTGAGCGGTATGTGAGGTAGAGGGAAGAAGGCATGTGATGGTTACTGATGCGTCCCTTCGTTCAGGTCACTTACTCCTTGGCTCTGTTATCACCTGGCATGGTTCAAGAGCAGGCTTATCCCACAGCAGTCATTGGTGTGGTGTGCGTTGCTGCTGAACTTGGTTTAAATCCAGACTAAACCATGAATTATTAGTGAATGACTGATCGCTTGTCTTGCGATACTACAATTGTAATTTTAACACACAGAGAGAGAAGAATGCAGGGAGTAGGTGCGTGATTTCTAGGAACACCACCAGCACAAGCATATGTGACCCTAGGAATCGAGGGCCCAGGAAAACCTTTACTTTTGATCTAGCCTATTGGTCTCATAGCGGCTTCCTAAAGGGCGAGAATGGTATGCTCATCTCAGCAGGACCCAACAGTTTACGCCAGCCAGGTAAGATTTTATTCCAAGAACCAACTAAAAGCAGTTTTAGCTAACACACACTTGCAGACTGGTCGGTTCGTTTATCTCCCATCACTAACATGCATGTAAGCGTAATGCAAACGACTGGCACTTGTCAGTTTACTGGTTTGCAGCATTATGTAGGTTTTGTCGACATTTCTGTCATCCTGGAACTCAGTACCACTTTCAAGTGTGTTTGCACATCCTGATTCCTGATTTAAACTATTAGTGGGAGCACCCCTAGCAGACAGCAGTGCTCGTGTATGCATTTGCTCGCTCATCTCTGAAGAGGATGCACTTGATCTTTTTTTAGAGAGAGGTCTTTTGCGATCTTGGTCAAGGAGTGCTGGGGAAAGCCTGGCGGGGTTATAACGCTACTCTGCTGGCATATGGTCAGACCGGCTCAGGGAAGAGCTATTCGATGCTCAGATACGGTGCAAACAGAGGCAGGCTTATCCCACAGCAGTCATGGATGCCCTGGCCCCCTCCCAGAACAGACTGGGATCATTCCCAGTCCAAACTGGATCTGATGGCCTCCTCCCAGTATGGACTGGGATCATTCCCAGTCCAAACAGAATCTCCTTGCCCCTTCCAGGTACAGACTGGGATCATTCCCAGTCAAAACTGGATTTCCTGGCCCCCTCCCAGGACAGACTTGGCCCTGTCCCAGTCCAAACTGGATGCCCTGGCCCCCTCCCAGGACAGAATAGGCCCTGTCCCAGTCCAAACTGGATCCCCTGGCCCCTTCCCAGTACAGACTGGGCCCAGTCCCAGTCCAAACTGGATCCCCTGGCCCCCTCCCAGGCGAGACTGGGATCATTCCCAGTCCAAACTGGAGCCCCTGGCCCCCTCCCAGGAAAGACTGCGATCTTTCCCAGTCCAAACTGGGTCCCCTGGCCCCTGACCAGTACAGAATGGTCCGTGACCCAGTCCAAAATGCATCCCCTATCCCCATCCCAGGACAGACTGGGAATATTCCCAGTCCAAACTGGATCCCCCGGACACCTCACAGGAGAGACTGGGATCATTCCCAGTGCAAACTGGATTCCCTGGCCCCATCCCAGGACAGCATGGGGTCATTCCCAGTCCAACCCGGATCCCCTTACCCCCTCCCAGGACTGACTGGGATCATTCCCAGTCCAAACTGGATCCCCTAGCCCCCTCCCAGGACAGACTGGGATCATTCCCCGTCCAAACTGGTTCCCCTGGCCCCCTCCCAGGACAGACTGGCATCATTCCCAGTCCAAATCGGATCCCCTGGCCCCACTCAGGACGCAATGGGCCATGTCCCAGTCCAAATTGGATCCCCTGTCCCCCTCCCAGGACAGAATGGGATCATTCCCAGTCCAAATTGGATCCCCCGGCCCTTTTCCAGGACAGACTGGGATCATACCCAGTCCAAACTGGATCCCCTGGCTCCCTCCCAGGACGGACTGGGATCATTCCCAGTCCAAATTGGATCCCCTGGTCCCCTCCCAGGACAGACTGGGATCATTCCCAGTCCAAATTTGATCCCCTGGCCCCCTCCCAGGGCAGACTGGGATCGTTCCCAGTCCAAACTGGATCACCTGGCCCCCTCCCAGGACAGAGTGGGATCATTCCCCATCAAATCTGGATGCCCTGGCCCCCTCCCAGGACAGACTGGGATCATTCCCAGTCCAAACTGGATCCCTTGGCTCCTCTCCAAAGGCAGACTGGAATCATTCCCAGTCTTAACCGGATCCCCTGGCCCCCTCCCAGGACAGACTGGGATCATTCCCAGTCCAAACTGGAGCCTCTGGCCCCCTCCCAGGACAGACTGGGCCCTGTCCCAGTCAAAAATGGATTTCCTGGCCCCCTCCCAGGACAGACTTGGCCCTGTCCCAGTCCAAACTGGATCCCCTGGCCCCCTCCCAGGACAGACTGGGCTTATTCCCCGTCCAAACTGGACCCCATGTCCCCCTCCCAGGACACACTCGTCCCTTTCCCAGTACAAACTTCATCCCCTGGCCCCCTCCCAGTCCAGACCGCGATCATTCCCAGTCCAAAGTGGATACACTGGCTTCCTCCCAGTATGGACTTGGATCATTCCCAGTCCAAAATGGAACCCCTGGCCCCCTCTCAGGAGAGACTGGGCCCTCTCCCAGTCCAAACTGGATCCCCTGGCCCCCTCCCAGGACAGACTTGGCCCTGTCCCAGTCCAAACTGGATGACCTGGCCCCCTCCCAGGAGAGTTTGGGATCGTTCCGAGTCCAAACTGGATTCCCTGGCCCTCTCCCAGGACAGACTGGGATCATTCCCAGTGTAAACTGGATTCCCTGGCCCCCTCCCAGGCGAGACTGGGATCATTCACAGTCCAAACTGGGTCCTCCTGCCACTTCCCAGGACAGAATGGGCCCTGTCCCAGTCCAAACTGGATCCCCTGGCCCCCACTGAGGACAGAGACGGATCATTCCCAGTCCAAACTGGATGCCCTGGCCCACTACTAGGACAGACTGGGCCCTGTTCCAGTCCAAACTGGATCCCCTGGCCCCCTCCCCGGACAGACTGGCCCTGTCCCTGTCCAAACTGGATCCCCTGGCCACCTCCCAGTACAGACTGGGATCATTACCAGTCCAAACTGGATCCCCTGCCCCACCCCCAGTATGGACTGGAAGCATTCCCACTCCAAAGTGGATCCTCTAGGCCCCCCCCCAGGACAGACTGGGATCATTCCCAGTCCAAATTGGATCCCCTGGCCCCCTCCCAGGACAGAATGGGATCATTCCCAGGCCAAAATGAATCCCCTGACCCCCTCCCAGTACAGACTGGGATCATTCCCAGTCCAAACTGGATCCCCTAGCCCCCTCCCCGGACAGAGTGGGATCATTCCCAGTCCAAAGTGGAGCCCCTAACCCCCTCCCAGGACAGACTGGGATCATTCCCAGTCCAAATTGGATCCCTTGGCCCCCTCCAAGGACAGAATGGGATCTTTCCAAGTCCAAACTGGATCCCCTGGCCCCCTCCCAGGATAGGCTGGGATCATTCCCAGTCCAAACTGGATCCCCTGGCCCCCTCCCAGGACAGACTGGGATCATTCCCAGTCCAAACTGCATCCCCTGGCCCCCTCCCAATACAGACTCCGAGCATTCGCAGTCCAAGCTGGATCTGGTGGCCTCCTCACAGTATGGATTGGGATCATTCCCAGTCCAAACTGGATCCCCTTGCCCCCTCCAAGGAAAGACTGGGATCATTCCCAGTCCAAACTGGATCCCCTGGCCCACTCCCAGGACAGACTGGGATCAATCCCAGTCCAAATTGGATCCCCTGACCCCCTCCCAGGACAGACTGGGATCATTCCCCGTCTAATCTGGATCCCCTGGCCCCCTCCCAGGACAGACTGGGATCATTCCAAGTCCAAACTGGATCCCCTGGCCCCCTCCTAGAACAGACTGGGATCATTCCCAGTCCAAACTGGATCCCCTGGCCCACTCCCAGGACAGACTGGGATCAATCCCAGTCCAAACTGAATCCCCTGGTCCCCTCCCAGGACAGACTGGGATCATTCCCAGTCCAAACTGGATCCCCTGGCCCCCTCCCCGGACAGACTGGGATCATTCCCAGTCCAAACTAGATCCCCTGGCCCCCTCCCAGTACAGACTGGTCCCTGTCCCAGTCCAAACTGGATCCCCTGGCCCCCTCCCAGGACAGACTGGGATCATTCCCAGTCCAAACTGGATCACCAGGCCCCTTCCCAGTACAGAGTGGGGTCATTCCCAGTCCAAACTGCATCCCCTGGCCCCCTCCCAGTACAGACTCCGAGCATTCCCAGTCCAAGCTGGATCTGGTGGCCTCCTCCCAGTATGGATTGGGATCATTCCCAGTCCAAACCGGATCCCCTTGCCCCCTCCCAGGAAAGACTGGGATCATTCACAGTCCAAACTGGATCCCCTGGCCCACTCCCAGGACAGAATGTTATCAATCCCAATCCGAACTGGATCCCCTGGCCTCCTCCCAGGACAGACTGGGATCATTCCCAGTCCAAACTGGATCCCCTGGCACCCTCCCAGGACAGACTGGGATCATTCCCATTCCAAACTGGATCCCCTGGCCCCCTCCCAGGACAGACTGGGATCATTCCCCGTCCAATCTGGATCCCCTGGCCCACACCCAGGACAGACTGGGATCATTCCAAGTCCAAACTGGATCCCCTGGCCCCCTCCCAGGACAGACTGGGCCCTGTCCCAGTCCAAACTGCATCCCCTGGCCCCCTCCCAATACAGACTCCGAGCATTCCCAGTCTAAGCTGGATCTGGTGGCCTCCTCCTAGTATGGATTGGGATCATTCCCAGTCCAAACCGGATCCCCTTGCCCCCTCCAAGGAAAGACTGGGATCATTCCCAGTCCAAACTGGATCCCCTGGCCCCCTCCCAGGACAGACTGGGATCATTCCCTGTCCAATCTGGGTCCCCTGGCCCCCTCCCAGGACAAACTGGGATCATTCCCCATCCAAACTTGATCCCCTGGCCCCCTGCCAGGACAGACTGGGATCATTCCCAGTCCAACCTGAGCAAGCAGGTCTGACCTCAGAGCTGACTCTGCTGTGAGTAGCACGTTGGACTGGAGACCTCCTGAGCTCCTGCCCAAACTGAGCCATTCTATGATTCTACAGGCAGTACATAAAGAAATGATAGCTAGTTTGTATTAAAGCGTTATTGTTGTTGCTTTAGTAAATAACTTAAATGCTAGATTTTGGGGGGTTTTTTTTGTGTCTTCAAGTTAATGATTTTAATAGCGCTTTTTTCATAGCATATCCTTATGATCAATGGTCTCTCTTTTATACAGTTCAGGGAGGACAGACTTCATCCCTATTTGGGTGTATTCAGAGCAATCTTTTCATCCTTTTAGTCGAAGTTCATAGAGCTAACATAGCTCTGAGTTTGTTATACACAAATGTAAAGTTAATTTGGCGATTTTTACCTTTGCTTTACCTCCTGCAGTGGAGGAGAAACGTTTTTTGGTGGTAAGACAGGGCAATCACTTTTTTTATTTACCTATCACTCACCTAACAACGACCTGCAATATTTTACAGGAAGGAAACTTCATTTACTGGGGAAGGCAAGGTCCCTTTAGGTCGGCAAGACTTTCTTAAGGACTACAGGGATGCTGCTGGTCAGCTGCTAGGTGAATCCAGAGCCATATTCCAAGTGTGACAAAGAAATAACGTCTTCTGAGGAAATACAAATCTATTCGTGTTCAGACCCTGGCTTTTTATGTGATGCATCTTTCACTCTCTACCTGTTCTCCTCGCACTTTGTCTATACTAAACTATTTTGGTGGTTGTATTCTTTTATCACATTGAGATCTAATACACTTTCCAAAAATGTATGAAAATGATGAAAATTTAAATTACCAAGCATTTAAGGCAGAGGAAAAAAGAAAAGTAAAAGGTGATATGTACTCTGTATAGATGCTTGCAGAAAAAATGAAACTTAAAGCAAAAATCTGGGCACTCCAAAATGAGAAATAAAAGTGATACAGAGAAAGACACGGGGATAAACTTCCCAGGGAAGTGGTGGAGTCACCATCCCTGGAGGTGTTCAAGGAATGTGTGGATGAGGCATTGTGGGACATGGTTTAATGGGCATTGTGGTGTTTGTTGGTTGATGGTTGGACTCGATGATTTTACAGGTCTTTTCCAACCTTAGGGATTCTGTGATTCTGGGATTCTGTGAAATGAAGATTGCGAATGGTGGGTAAAGTTCTAATCAGCTGTATATGTTCATTTTCAATAAAAATGTCTAATGAGGGCATAGAAATGAAATCATAAGAGTTCTGCTGGAAGCAAGAAAACAACTATCAACAAGAATCAGACGAGAAAGAGCAAAGGGTAAACAAAGTGATGTTTGATAAGAATGTAACAAAACAATGGTAAACAAGCAGATTCGTAAAATATATATGGAGAATATGAAAATAATGAGGAGAAAAGGTCTGAAATTTCAGAAATAATGTTTTTAAAATTCATGGAAACCAAGAGAGTCGCTTAACACTCTTGGAAAAGTAGATTTGAGAGCTATATAAAAGAAGAGCTGGAAAATTATTGCATAACTGCCTTAATGGTGAATTATTCTAGAAAATACTTAAACAGAAAAAAGAGACAGTTAAAATATTGTGTACTTTTCAACTAATATATATATATAAAAAGCTCACATGAAAAGTTTGTGAGCATTTGTTTCTAAAAGTGACACCAATCAAATGGAACTCCATTCTTCAGCAGTGTTTGTGCATATCTTCAATGTTTTCAATAGGTTAGACAGAAGAGCATGGACATTGGAGGAAAATGGACATGGTTGGGTTTGAGTCTTTACTCAGTTCCTACCTAAGTATGGAACTCATTAAAGCCAAAGGGAGCTTGCCTGGTTCAAAAATGGATTCTTTATTATCCATTAGATAGGTGAATAAGCACGCCATGATTTCGGTCTCTATTGAAAAAAAATGGTTTTTCGGAATTCTTTCTCTGAAGTCAGCAGTTAAAAAAGTCTTTTTTCATTTCAAAGAAGAAGAAAAATAAGCCATTTCTAGGTTGTTTTTAACATCCCACATACCACTGAAATTCTGCCATCTCAATCTTACAGCTGGAGAGTCAGCAGTGTTGTCATTTTTGGTCACGGGAACTTAGTTAAGGAATTATTGTCCTCTTCAGACAGTCCTGCTGACATACATCTTGCCAAGTTACTCACCCATTTTGTTCTCCAAGGATGTTCATCCTATTCTTGAAGCATCTTTCCATGTTATGGGTAGCTGAATATGATAATGTTATTTTTCTGTGACATTGAAGGCAACGTGTAAAGCAAATGCTGCTTTTCAATTTTGGTTGACCAGCTATCATGATGGGCCTTTAAAGTACTTTGGCTTCAGGCTACAGCATGAAGGTTTGGTGAAACATTGAGGAAAGAAGGAAAAGTCTTGTAGATACAATCAGGATATTACACAGTGTTTACAATATAATTTTCTATCTGACCTTTTCTACTCAGACTGTCCTGCTTAATTTTTTGTGAAGAAATCTGCTTAGTCCTATTTTCAAGATACCATTTTGGAATACATCAATTACCATGATTATGCTGAAATGAATTTGTAGTTCAAGGAAATGTATTATCTCTCTTCTCCAGGTTTGGATTACCTTTCCTGGGAAAAGAACAAATAGCTGCAAACGTCTGTTAGTCATGATAATACAAAAATTGAACAGCTTTCCAGGATTACATTCATTATTTTGCTCTGCAGCCATAGTAGATTTCTCCTTTAGCTTTCCTTCACAGATGTGTATTCTTCAGCTAGCTTCAAAATAAAAATTATAACCTGTTCCTGTAAACAGTGACACATGTCTGCAGTCTTGACAAGATATTCATGATTTGTTGTGTGAGAAATGAGGAAATAGAAAATCTTTAACTATGTCTTACACAATAGTGCCACCGTATCCCTGGAAGCATTTTGGTCCTCTGCTCAGGAGGACAGGCACACCACATAAAAGATAGACCAATTTTTTTAATGTTGCTGACCCTATGGCCATCTTCATATTGAGCTTCACCAATAATTCTTGGAGAAGACTTGATCTAAAATGCACAGTGTTTTAAATCCTTCTCCTTGCAGTGCTTGTCTTTCAAAACATGCCTGTAGGAGAAGGTGGTAATAGCAGCAGACAGTCGCTCTCTAACTGTAATGCTCAAGCCTGCAGCAAATCTGATTTTGGTTGCACCCTCTGCCAGATGATCTCTTTTTTTGAGAGGAGAAAATTCACCCTCCCTCTTGCTGAAATAATTCTAATTAAATATTAATTGAGCCAGAGAGTGTGCTCACAGGCAATCAAAATTAATGGTTAAAGCACCCACGAGCAAAAATTTCAGTTTGGGTCATGCTGAATATTTGGAAGTATTCAGTGGAGTCAAAACTGGAGCTAAATTCACTAAGATAATTCACGCTTCCTTGTGCTTATTTTTCTGCCTATATCCTCTCTCTATCTCTGTATGGTTATTGATGCAGGGCATAAAAACGAGAATGGCTTCAGCATGGGCTGCAGGGGAGCTTGTTGCCTTACAGCTTGCTAGCTAGGAAATTCTCATGGTCATTGTTAGTTCACTGGATTTTCTCCTCATTAATTTATTCACCTTTGGAGTCCATGTACGATCTTCATACCCACAACAAGCCAGTTATACTGGAAGCATGCAAAAAGCATGACTGAGAATAATCTATGAACAGTGTGAAAAAAATTAGGGGCATAAACCAAGACACAATGAATTAGTTCCTTGTGAAAAATTAATACAAGGCATTAGACCTGGCACTCAGTACTGCCATCCAAGAAAGGGAGGAGAAAATAGAATTAAAAAAAGAAAAAAAGTTCTGCTTGTAAAAGTGACTTTTCCAACCTTCTCCCTTGCCTGGAGGCAACATTGAGAAAAAACCCAGGTGTTAAGTCTGCTTTACAGTGGCCATGTGGCAGATATAACTTCTTCACCAAAACAAGATCCCTATCCTAGGCCAAGGAAAAAACCCCGGTCTGTAGAAAGCTCTTAGAGCTGGGTGAGCCAAGGTAAAGCTGAACCCATGCAAAGCAATCTTGTTGGAGGGGTTTTTTTTTGTTAATAGTAGTTTGAGTTTGCTAGGCTTGAAAACCTGAAGTAATAGATCAGCTTTAAAGTGGATTTACTGGGTCTCACAAATTTTAAATAAGTTCAGATATGAAAGAGAGTGAAGAATTATTCCCCAAATAACAGGATAAAAGCAGTATAATCTTGGCGAGATGTGAGAAATCATCTCTTATCCTAAAAGGAAAATCACTTTTAACTGACGTCAACAATCCATGAGATTTAATGATTTATGAGATCTGTTTGGTGACTACTTTGTTTCTGAATTGTTTCTATATCACTTGCTGTTCTTCACAGTTTCTCAGCTACTTCTCTACTCTCTAAAATTCTCTCTAAAATCCTGTTAATGTTTCACTTTTGGGGCTGCTTGATTTCTTCCTTTTGCTGTCACTATAACCTACTCTCCAGCTTCTGGCTAACAGGCCTGAGACTAAATGGGAGAGGTCCGAGTGCTGGTTTAAGGATTTGCATTTGACGGGGGATGCAAACTGCCTGTGATTATACTAGAGATCAATGTCAAGGAAAGAAGCACTGGTCCAATCTTGAATTAATGTGGTATGCCCAAGAGTGTTAGCAGCAGTGGGCTGATACGAATACTCCTGTAGTAGGATGATCCTGGTTTTGTTGGGAGAAATGAATGTAATGATTGAACAGACCTGTAGTCTCATCCCTGATCTTTTTCTTTTTGCATTCAGAAAAAAACAACCACCCTTTTATCACCACACTCATTTTTGTGGAGGTTTACTGCACTCTTTTCCACGAAGAAAACCAAGAAGTATCCTAGCATCACAGGGACAAATATAATTAACGTACTATGCCATGTGTAAGTGGCTTCCCCGGCCGACCAGATCTCTCCTTCTGTGCCATTACAAGTGTCATCTGTCTGAGGTCGTGTAGAGCATTCATGTAAAAGGGAATTACAGCGATTCTGTGCTGTATCTCTCACTCTGCCGCAAAGTCCATTGAATCTAATGGAAGACTTTCTGAAGACTTCAGTGGTATTTTGAACACATTTTTTCCTCAGACTTTTGAGCGTAATGGGTGTATGTAGGTGCTCATGAATATCTATCCCCTAAAGACATTCTGGCAGAAACTTCTTTCAGGCTCTGATACCAGAGAATCTTGGATGTGAGTTTAGGTTCTTTATTCAGCCAAATGCAGAAAATTCATGAGGTCTCAGGGGTTTGTTCCTCCAATTTTCACAAATGTTAGTAGTTCCATCATGGGCTGCATACTGCAATTTACTGATTATATCAAAGGAACTGAAATGCGAATCGCAGGTGAGCTGCTGACTGTGTCATGAGAGGCTTCTAAAGTCTTTCAGAGTTACTGAAACAGGTGTTGTGAGGGATAAGAACATCAGACTAAAGCAGGAAAAAATCATATCACAGAAGCTTTGCTTCCGCAGTCATTTGTGCTGAGCAGATTTTCTTGTGCCATCCAAGTTAGCATGTGGCTTTACATCACTTTCTTGTTTTTAAAATCAGTCTCTTGCTCCCACAAACTTCCAGACTAGGTGGACAAAGCCAGAAAGTGAAACTACACAGACCAAAAAATTACAATAGCAGTGGCAGAGCAGTTATCAGCCTCTCTTTTGAAACTTCTAAGCAGGGCACTAACCTTTGTGTTTGCTTTTACACGACAGACAAATATCTGCTAGGAACTAGATGGAGGTCATCCACACATTCCATATGGGTCACCGAATAATGATCGCAGGGTAGCAACTTTCATTTTGAATCAGTAACGCAGAGGTGAAAAGCACCGTTATTAACGCCACATGCACTCTAGGTCTCTGCTTTCATTTCTTCATCCTACTAGTTCTAGGAACCCTTAAGAACCTGGTTACTTTTAGGGCTGAGCAGGCTGCTTTTTCTGACCTTCAAAATGTATTTTGAACCTTAAAAATTGTCTGGTCACAGTTGCAAAAGGGATGCATCTGGCAGGCAAATTTATTATGTATGAAAAATACTTTTCAGGGAGCAAAGGAAATGAGTGTATAAGAAGAAAGAGAATAAGCTATATTCTTCATTATATGATAAGAAACCATAGAGTAATGAAAACAAGTAAATACACTGTGAAAATCAGACAAGTAATAATAATGCTTCTTTCCAAACAGATGGTTTGTTTTTATTCCAAGAGATACATAAAATACTTTATTATCTAAATACACCTTTCTCCTTCATCTCGTGACATGAGAGGAAGGAAGAAAGAAAGGAAAAAGGAAAACACAGTGATGGAATACGCCATTTCAAAGAGTCAACAAAATGCCCAGGATTGGATACTGTTGTGTGATATGCACTCCAGAGTATTTGGTATCTGGCAGGCTTAATTCTCAAGTAACAGTCTGGTGGACCAAGAAATCTGAATTCTCAGAATTCTCATGTAACTGAATTCTCATATAATTCTCATATGGGCTTATAAAGATTGATGCTGAGACTAAACTATAAATATCAAACTATAACTGTACAACAATTAGAACGTATTTTTGCTATTTTTATTATTAGGCTGGATTAGTTTTCAGTTCAGGAAACCCCACCTATCCTTATGTTGCCTTCAAATAATGACAGCGTATGCTTACAGAACTCACTGGTGATGCTATAAAGTGAGCCAATGTGCTCATTGTAATTCATGGGCTTTTTTCCGAGAGAATGTCTATCTAAATTTTAAGTTTCCCAGTAGGACAACTGGAATAAAGAAAGCAACTCCTGGGACATTATTTCTTGAACCTGAAACCATCTCCCTGTTGGCTGAAACCACTTACTGAACTTCACACATCTTTAAGTGTTTCTTTTGAGGCAACCAGAAGATCGTTCATGTTTGGAATCATACCTTTCTGTCTGGTATTTAAATGGACAGTGAGACTAAATCTGTCTTCATTAAACCAAATTTTTTAATATCTTCCTGCCATAACAGTTAGCCAGATGTGCCGCTTCCTCATATTTACTAATTTATAAAAGTAGCTGAATAGAATTTATTTTTCTGACAAGAATCTAGTCATGCTGTGAAAGGTACTTTTGGTCTTGCTTTATTAAGCCCATGTTGTTATTGCATTTCATGTTGCGAGGTGCTCCAGGTGCTCAGAAGCCTTGAGAGCCAAGCCTCTAATGAGTTTCAAGGCACCCTTAGAATTCACCTAAGTGAAGTTTTCTATGTACCTCAAGTCATCAAACAAAATTACTCTCACTGCTTCCCAGGGGTAATAGAGCTCTGCAGCTCCAAAGCTGAGTCTCACAGGACGAATTGAGCCCATGGTCATTTGGGTCATGGTGAGGCAAAGGTCACTCTGCATACAGTGGACTGGGCTTGCTTCGGAGTTTTGTGCTGACCTCAGTGAGCTGCCCGAGTTCATTGCAGGCTTTTCAGTGCTAGTCAATGCACATTTTGAGCTGGCTGCCCTGTCAGTGTGCACACGGCAGTTCCTGGAGCATCGTAACATGTTAACCTGCTGCAAAAACTACTGCTCTAACACGCTCTTGGGGCCAATGGAGCTGCACTGTCCTTGTTATTGACTCTGAATCCTCATCGAAAATCTGGTATTTTGTCAAAAAGTTTTCCTAGAGACTTTGTGCCATAAGATAACCAGAAACAAAAAGCCCTCTTCTGAGGTGTCTCCTCAGAAAAGTGAATATATCCCTTTATATTTTATTAAATAAGTATATACCATATTTGACTTGAGCAAATGAATGAATTTCATAGAATCTAATAACTGAGCCAATGACTCAAATATAAAGTTCTTTTGACCCATGGAGAAAAGAAGTTCCAATACAGCAATAACAGTAAAAACAAATCAGCAGTAACAACACCTCCACCAATAACAACAGAAAATAAACTGGTAATAACGTTTTCCTAAAACATATTAAAGATTATAAATGTATTTTAAAAATTTTGTGCTCAATTTAACATTTAGTCTTACACAAAACCATAAATTTAAATTGCTGGAATACACACCTTAGCAATATACTTTACCAAGGGCATATGTTTGTTTTTCCACTCCTTGACATTTTTATTTGAAGGGTGAGTTTCTACTATTAGTCTGTAAACAGGGGCAAGCAATTTGTCTACCTCATACACCTCAGTAATCGGTCAGTGTGGGACCAGCACAGGATTTTCTGGCTTGCAGAATCACCTTGAGATATTATCAATCAAGCACAATCAATCAATCATCAGGCAATACTTTCAAATTTTTAGGCAACCTCACTTTGTTCCTGTCTTCCACCAGTGCTCACAGCAAAGCTCTATCAACAAGGGCCTTTTTGCAGAATAAACTGAAAGCTGAAAACTTTGTTTCTTCTGATCTTTCTAATCAGGGCAGTACAGTATATTTATTAATAGCTGTTGACTTTCAAAGATAAAAGTAGAAAACATCTTTTTTGTTGTCAATCTCTTATTATCATTAAAGCTTCAATAACTTCTGAAAAACAAACTAGCTTACAAGTGTTCTCTTTTAAAATTTAAAAAAGATTATTTAACTTGGAAAAACACTCAGTAAATCCTGACTGGCTTCCCCAGCGTGTCTTGGCTGTATTTCTCCTGCTCTTTTCGGTTTTACAGCAGAATGACTAAAATTCTGCTCTTCCCAGGACTCTCATTAATTTTATATACAACCAGGGTCCATTCTCCAGTTCCCTGCCTTTTGCAGAGAGGTAACTTATGGGCCAGCACATGCCCTGTACTTGACAGCATGTGTTCATGACCACTCATGAGCACAAAGGTTTGTCTCCTTGCCCTCTCCAGGAGCCTGACACAAGCCTGAGTCTGGCCACGACAGTGGCTGTCACATGTAGGACGGAGTAAGTGCTTCCAGCTCAAAATAGGGGTGGGTTTTTTTACATGTAAAGTAAATGACACTTATGGCACAAGGCCTTTCCTGGAATCTCGCTGCCTCTGTTGGCTACTCTGATATTTTTCCACAGAACTTCATTCTCCTTAGATTTCAGAGCTTCTCTTTTTACTGTGTACATAACTTAAAAATTGTGTGACATTTGTCAGGTCATGTCCACTGGTTTCCTCAAAACTGGAACAAAATGTTCACTAGGAACCCAAAGGTGCTTCTTACAGGTTTCTTACCAGACAATTGCTGGGTGTGCTGGATGTCTGCAAAAGAGCAGCAGGTGGAAGAGAATGTGCCAGCCCCTCCGCCTGTTTCCTCTGCTGTGGACCGGTGCCGCTGCATCGGAGAGGAGGGGGAGACCAAAGCCTGCCTGGAAGCCTGCCCTGTGCCAGGGAGCCTCACCGGGTCCCTCAGGCAAATGCAGGCTCCGGACACAGAGACAGCAGTGTTCTGGTCTGTGCTGGTGCCTGGGGTAGCACTGCAAAATGCAGGCATGGGGGGAGGATGAAGTGAGGCAAACTGAATATAGCTTAACAGTTAGGGTGCTTTCCGGGGAGGAAAGTGACCCAAGGTTCTCATTTCTGTGTTTATTTTTAACCCAGTAATGGTCTCCTGTCAAATGCATGCACATCTCAGGGAACGGGGTCTGAAACCCCAGCTCCATCCCCTATAATTGCTGTCCCTCTCACTCCATGATGTCTGTGCTCCTTGGCTGCACAATGACCTCTCAACAAGAAGGGCTGAGAACAACCATCCTCTTCCCTCTTCCCTTTTTCCCCTTTGTCCTTTCCCTTATACCTGCCGAGGTGCTGGCTAGAGTTCTTCCTAGAGGCACGGTAAAGGAGACGAGATAGGGATATGGTCAGCCACCTCAGAGATGTGTCTCTTACCACCTTGCCAGGAGTTACGATAGGTATGTATATTGTAACGCAGAAGTCCACCTATGTGTGCATGAGGAGAGGATGGAGGAAAAAGATATGCTGCTGCTGTCATTCTCCCTTTTTTTTTTTTTTTTTAAGGAAGGCCAGCACTCCTCTATTTAATGCCTGTACACAGAAGAGCTTTGAGCAGAACGGGTACCAAGTCCATTATTTTAGGGCACTGTCCCTCACATCTTTGATTTGTAAGCCATCATTTATTTTAAGGGTTTTCTGTTATTTCATTCACATGAATAAGTGGAAAGCTCAATCAAGACCTTTGCAGAGTAACGCAAAGCAATGTTACGTCTAATTAAACTTGCTTCAGAATTCAAGCTGGAGAAGCTTAACGACAATGGCTAACTGCAAAGCTGAGGAAAGAAAAGTTAACCTACTGCACTACACATCACACATGAAACGGCAAGTTGTGGCTGTGCCTGCAAGCTGATGTCTACACTTACTAAAACATGATGTTATACCACATTTCTACTTTTTGCACTTTTAACGCAGGTAAGGAAATGGCACTCAAGGAAGCTTTTGGAAAGTCTCTGATTTAAACAGCAAATTAGAGAATCACAGAACGGTTTGGGTTGGAAGGGACTTTTAAAGATCATCTAGTCCACCCCCCCTGCCATAGCCAGGGACATCTTGCACTAGATCAGGTTGCTCAAAGCCCCATCCAACCTGACCTTGAACACTTCCAAGGATGGGGCATACACAACTTGGATACAACCTGTTCCAGTGTCCTGGACACTTGGATACAACCTGTTCTGGTTTTCTTGTAAAAAATTTCTTCTTTGTGTTCAGTCTAAACCTACTCTCTTTCAGTTTAAAAATGCTTCCGGTATACAGGCACTGCTTTGTTTTATTGCAAAGGCTGAGTACTGTGTTCATGGTATGGCTTAAAACATGGTAGGAAGCCAGCCTCTTCTGGTTGGACTGCGAAATTTGTTCTGAGATGACTTGCACACTCTCTGGAATTTCATCGAGGCTCAGCAATCTATAAATAGTGGGGCATGTTGCTGTTTAGGAAGCTTTGGTGTACTGTGAGCTCTGAACTGCTGAGCAAATTGAATGAGGGAAGCTTAGAGGTGTGTGATAGACCTAGAAGGAATAAGATAGATTTCCAGTCAGGTTATGACAAGGTGTGGTGGGTGACCCTTGCTAGATACCAGGTGCCCGCCAAAGCCACTCTATCCCTCCCCTCCTCAGCTGGACAGGGGAGAGAGGCTTTTGGTGAGCTGCCATAGTGCTAGATGGGGGTGTTAAGGGCACGGCCCCGTCTCTGGCAGCCTGCGTAGCCAGCCATGGTGTTGTCACATCCCTTCGCTCCTCGACAGGCACTGCCATCAAATGTTAAGCTCCGCAATAATAAATCCACTAACTTCCAAAAGAAACCTCTTCTATCATGGTAAGACTACGGTTAAGAATTAAAAGTAAAGAAAAAGACCCAGGACATGATTTTTTCCTCTGTGCAAGCAACAAGAACTGTCTATAATAGGAGTAAGCTGACCTCAAATAGGGTTTTGCATTTCCACGTTGATACGGCGAGCGAGATGGGCAGGAACGAGTTTTCACTGTTGTGTTTATCACAGGGGCGCACAGTGGGTGATGTCAAAGGAAAACAGAAGCATGTTCACAAATGGCATCCCCGCATCTTTTCTGCTGGCACAGAGCTGGGGAGGCTGCTTGGGGAAAACAAAGCGCTCTTTCTTAAGGGAAGTAACTGTGGTGGTGCATTCCTTCCCCCTCTCCCGTGCACCGCTCTGCCCTCTCAGAAATTCCAGCTAGGCCCTGGCCTTTGTGTAACGAGTTGGGCGCTTAAGTGTCCCTGGACCGTGCCAGGAACTCTTGCATGGTTAAGGCAGGGAACAGCACTGACTGTTCCAGGCACTCCTCTTACCTGACCGAGGCGGGTAATGAGAGCAAAAAAATGGGATGATCCGTCATTCCCTGACAGCCCTGGAGCACTCCTTATCAGGATCGTAACCCAAGTGGAACGACACCACGGTTACCAAAATGCCATCATTTTACTAATGACGAAAGCCAATCATCTTGCAACCCTATAAACAGCGGGTCCCAAGGGAGACCCTTTGAGCTCTCCTGGACCGCAGCGGGCTGCGACCAGCATCTCCCTCTGAGTGGGACGCCTCTCAGAATTTCACAAACTCTCCAGTTTGTGAAATTTTAGAGGACCGCGCTGAGCTGGCGGCAAGACCTGGGCTAAAACCCTCTCCTCCTCGAGGCTCAACCCTGGCCCTTTGAGAAATGCGGAGGCATTTGAACTGAGTACTTCCACGGAACTCGAGGGGAATTTTTAACAGGTATACCTTTCTACATACATATATATGTGTGTGTATATATACAGAGATGCGCATATGTCTTTGTGCCTGTGTGCGTGCGTGCGTGAATCCATTTGAGTCCCTGATCACAAGTATAGTGTAAATATTACCATTTTGAATCTGTAATGAAGTCTCTGTTGTGATTGCAGTAAATTCTATTAACGCACTCTGCAAATGTTAAATTAATCAATGGTTAAGTGCTGCTAAAATCTTGTGATCCACCTTAAATTGTGAAGGAACCTTAGATTGCTGCTAAATACCTATAATCCTTTAGATATAAAGCGTTGACCAAGTCTGGGACTAGGAGTGGACCTAGCCGGTCTTCCCTGAACCTCGTGACTCAACAGGAGGATTTCTTTATTCCTTACACCCTTTCCTTTAGACATGGACCGTTGACCACGTCTGAGAGTAAGTCTGGATTCAGCCGCACCTAGACTCCTCTCTGAGAAGGAGTTTAGAAAGCGAGAGGGGTCCATTCTGGACCTCGTGACTCAATGGCAGAGTCCTCTTTAACCTTTTGTTTCTCCAGTCTTTCTGCCTAAATCGTTCCGATTCAATTTTTATTTGGTTTTCCTTTGTATGTTTTAGTAAGTAGCAGAGTGGACCTTGCCATCGAGTTCTGTTAAGTCGCATTCTATAAACTTCTGGTAAAATCGCTTTTGCCAATACCCTTGACGGTGATTCTTTAAGCGGCCTAAACCACTCATTTGCGACAGTACCACAGGAGTAAGTCACAAGCAGCCTTCAGTAATCAGGGTGGTGTTTTTGTAGACAGAAGGCACTAGTGCACGGGGGGAGTGAAGCTTTCTGCTTACAGCAGTGCTAGAATCCACCCGACTACAAGCGCAGAAGGCTGCTGATGGAGTGGAAGCATCCAGCAGCTCCAACAGCTGTCCTGCAAGGCTAAAAAGGTCGCTCCTATTGTATAGGAGAGGTATGGCACTATAAAGCTTCTGTACCCTATAAAGGCGAACAGAAGAAAGCATTACTTTTCTTTACCGAGGTGCTGGAAGGACTTTCTCATGAATACCCTGTGCAAGGGTGAAGTTAGGAAGCATAACGGAGATTAAAGTTCAGCTCACTTTATGGCAGGTAAAGGAAGATGAGTGTTTGAACAGTTGTTAAAAAAAAGGAAGGTTTACTAGAAACTAACATTTTTGGTTCTCACGTTAGGGATCAGTTAATTGCACCGGTGACAAATCATCGTTTTAGGTTTTATCTGGAAATCTACCTGTACTACATCAACTTTTTAGTCAACACTATTTCATAGGCTCCACTATGGCTTGTACTGTAAGTTGCTCCATACGGTCACAGTTTCTATTTTTGCTCATTTGAAATGACCCGAGTCTTTTAAAGTGCAACCTGGAAAGATCTTGGAAATAAATGACACTTTGTGCTAATCCCACCTGGTACTGCTTGTTCTTTTCCCGACTCCGGGTGGCTTTGGAGAGTTCTTTGCACACAACGGGCACCAGGCCTCTGTTTGCACCGTATCTGATCATCGAATAGCTCTTCCCTGAGCCGGTCTGACCATATGCCAGCAGAGTAGCGTTATAACCCCGCCAGGCTTTCCCCAGCACTCCTTGACCAAGATTGCAAAAGACCTCTCTCTAAAAAAAGATCAAGTGCATCCTCTTCATAGATGAGCGAGCAAATGCATACACGAGCACTGCTGTCTGCTAGGGGTGCTCCCACTAATAGTTTAAATCAGGAATCAGGATGTGCAAACACACTTGAAAGTGGTACTGAGTTCCAGGATGACAGAAATGTAGACAAAACCTACATAATGCTGCAAACCAGTAAACTGACAAGTGCCAGTCGTTTGCATTACGCTTACATGCGTGTTAGTAATGGGAGATAAACGAACCGACCAATCTGCAAGTGTGTGTTAGCTACAACTGCTTTTAGTTGGTTCTTGGAATAAAATCTTACCTGGCTGGCGTAAACTGTTGGGTCCTGCTGAGATGAGCATACCATTCTCGCCCTTTAGGAAGCCGCTATGAGACCAATAGGCTAGATCAAAAGTAAAGGTTTTCCTGGGCCCTCGATTCCTAGGGTCACATATGCTTGTGCTGGTGGTGTTCCTAGAAATCACGCACCTACTCCCTGCATTCTTCTCTCTCTGTGTGTTAAAATTACAATTGTAGTATCGCAAGACAAGCGATCAGTCATTCACTAATAATTCATGGTTTAGTCTGGATTTAAACCAAGTTCAGCAGCAACGCACACCACACCAATGACTGCTGTGGGGTAAGCCTGCTCTTGAACCATGCCAGGTGATAACAGAGCCAAGGAGTAAGTGACCTGAACGAAGGGACGCATCAGTAACCATCACATGCCTTCTTCCCTCTACCTCACATACCGCTCAGCCGCATAGCACAGTGCACTGGAAAATGCGTTTTCTTTTAGGAACAGCTTTAATTCAAAAGGAACCATGGTACAGTTCTCGCCAAGCGTATCAAACAGACTCATTACCTCGACTACTTTGGTGAAAAAAGCATTTCTGGAATGGAAACCCGGAAGTTTTACACAGAAGACAAAAGTACAAACCAAATAAGAAACAAATGCTAGCTTATTAATTGAAATTCTATTTTTTTCGTAGTATTTTCTGTTTGGCCTAGGCTAACAGGTTACAAGCATTGCCTAACAATGGAACAATTCCTAACAAAAGGAACTTCTGACGGGGGAATTAAACTACTTCGCTATCTGCGGCCTTGTTTGCACACTGGGCATATTCTTGCCATATGATCTGCTAAAATTCTAAGTATTTCGGCACATCCTGGTGGATTTAGGCAGCAAAGGATTGCCACCAGGTCCTTGGGGGAAGGCCTCCTCCCCTGTGCTCTCCTCCAATACTGAGCGTCTCTTCCTGCCGCACCGCCCTCTCCCTCCTGTACTCCTGGGTGTGCTTGATTCCCCAGCCGTCCGGGCGGGTGTTTGCTCGTGAGTAGCCGTTTTTTCTGGTTTAGCATGTGGAACACTTATTGTTCTTCTCTTAGGAGTATCACAGATTTCCGCTCTCCCTCCTGAACGTATGTCTTCCTGAGTAGAGACAGATTCTGTGCCTGCCAAGAGATTGTGTGCCCTCTTCAGAGCACTTTTTCTAGGAGTGACAGGAAGTTGAAATTCTGTTTGAGGCAGCGATGGTTTAGACAGATCAAGGTCAGAATATCCTGAAGCTTCCAATGAACTCCTTTTTATTCTTCTGCCTCTCTTAGTTGGCACAGGAAAAAGGAGGTGGTCACTAGGCTGCACCTCTTGATCCTTGACAATATTTTCAGTAAACTGTAAAAGAATGTTTTCCCGTTTTCTTGCACTTCTGCTGGGACTGACTGCTATTTTTGTCTCATGATCAGTGTCATTCTGGCCAGTTCCCTGATCTCCTGCTGAACGTTTTCCTCCTCTAGTCATTTTGGAAGCAGCAGAAGCAATAATGCTACCTCCAGCAAGAGAAGTTTCCTCATTAGCCACTTCCATGAGCTCAGATGCGGCTTCCTTTGCTCTCTTTAATCCTGTTCTTGGAGTAACAGCTATGGACTGCGTACTGACGGGCGATGTTTGCCCATCAGAATGGCTGCTTTCTACTTCTTCTGAATTGGCCCGTTTAGGCTTCCTACCTCTCCTAGGAGTAACAGGGATCACAGGTATGCGCTCATCATCTTGAGCATTTTCTTCTGTTTGAAGGCTAGAAGTCTCAGATGCTTCTTTTGTTTGCCTGGTACTTCTCCTAGGAGACAGCCCTAACAAAACAGGTTTGGCTGTCTTCAGTAGTTGCTGATGGCCTGCCGATGGAATACTTTGACTGCTAGTCAGTTGTCCCCTTGCGCGTCTTCTAGGAGTGACGGCATGCTCTACTTGACATGTGCTGGTTTCATCTTCCACTTCTTCTGGCACAGTTGGTAAGGGAGGTTTTGCCTTCTGGGATCTAGTTTTCTTTCTACCTGTGGTTTCATGATTTTTTTCATTTTCTGAGACGGAACCAGGCGTATTTGGTTTCAGTGGGCTGGATGGCATGAATGAAGTAGAAGCTCTGCATGGCGAATGTGAGATACCACCCTGTGATGGGATCCAGAAAAGCTGTGGGTTTGTTGCAACTGGTATGGCTTTTTCTTCTGATGCAGAGGACATTTTGGACTCCTGGTGGTGTGTTTCACTTCATGAACAGAGAGAGAGACAGTCGTCAGTAAGATTCAAAACAAACCCTGAAGAGTTTTATAAGTTGCTTCCTCACTGTAAAATCTTCATGTTTCAAAACAGAAAAAATTAAGAAAAATCAGAAATTCCTTTAGCAACATATCTGCATTCAATTTGTGACTCGTTCTTATGCAATGAATCAAGTCCTTAGCATTCTTCCCGGCTATCTAACACTAGATAATAACATAACACCAGAGCGATATTAAAGAACGAGATACCATTTGTCTTCTGTAGAAAGAGTGCAACGGCTCTATTGGAGGTTTAGAACAAACCAAACAACAGTTTGTACCCGGGCATGTTACCACTTGAAATCAAGGGTTGTTTCATTGCTAACAGTCCGTCTTTCTCGCTAAGCACTTGCAGCTTTTAAAGTATCTGGTGAGAAAACTGCTTCCCTTTCCATAAGCAAGGAGATGCTAATGGAGCACACACAGAAAATAGAAATTAAGTGTCTAAAATACTGCCAGAAAGTATCCAAAGCCCCCAGATAAACTCACTAACGTGACAGGAATCTCAGGTGTAATTTTTAGCTACACCATTTTCAGACAAAAGCAGGGCTTCTGTTCACAGTATCGGCTTAGTAACCCTCAAACCGTTCAAAGGTTCATATAGCCTGTTGAATGAAATCTTTATCACCGTACTTGGGGGTCTGCAATGATTTCAGAAAAAAGTTTCAAATGGACAGCTAGTCAATTTGACTTCTGTTCACGCCAAATTAGTTCTGTTCACAGCCAGAAAGGAATCGAAAAGCCGTTGTATATCAGAACACAGGAAAGAAGCAATACCGGCTTGCAATCATAGTTTTCAAACACAGGAAAGCCAGCAGTTACATGTTGTGTGAACCCAACAGTGTATCTGTTTTATAAACTTACCCTTCACGTGCAGTCCCCAAAGGAGCAGCCTCAGCAGCTTTAAACACCAATTTACCATCCTCAGGAAGGGTAAGACAGTCAGCATTTGATTCTTCCACAAATCCTACAAAAACAGACAGAAGGATGACTTCCCTGTTGCACTTAACATCACTTCTTTTAAAATGATCATATGATTTTAAAGTGAGCCTTTACACATTTCACCTACGATAGTGATCTAACAAAGTAATGCTACCAAGACTTCAAATGCACAGGAGGTCTGAAGTCTTCTTTCCAGTAAAACAAGAAGTCTGATGCGTAATTTCAGTCAAGAAAACAAAATGGCCATTGATATTCTGTTTACAAACTAAACTTGATATGTTACAGACCTAACACATAAAAACTTCAGAAAACACCCCTCCTTCTTAAAATCCGGTAGCAAGTTTTCTCATTTCTCTTTGGATACCCGTCTCATTCCAGCAACGCTCCTTTCCTTTCTTGACTCCATTTCCCCTCTTCTACAAGAATGCAGCTAAGGTCCTTGCTTGTTCTTTTCTCTAGAGATTGTCTGGTGGCGTTGAAACCCAACTGCTTGCTAACCTGTTTTTATCTCAACAGGTTCCGTTCTAGAAACATCCTCCTCTTCTTCTTTGTTTCTACTGTCTGCTTCCTCCGGATCCAGCAATTATCTTTGCAGACAGCATGCAGGACTGGGATAATTTTGCTAGCTCAGGCCAAACAAGAGCTATACTGACTGCCCTCTAATGCTTCCAGACTACGGAAATTGTACAGAACTCTTTGTACCACAGTCCAGCAACGACAAAGTTTCTTTATACGGTTATTCTTTAATGATTAGGACCTTAGCATTATTTCTAAGGAAAAGCACCCTGGATTTCTTCTCCAACTACAAGACGTCTAAAACAGGACAGGCAAATGTTTTGACCTGTCTTACTCAAAACACGCAGATCTGGAGCATCCCTCCAGAATGGCTGCTTTCTACTTCTTCTGAATTGGCCCGTTTAGGCTTCCTACCTCTCCTAGGAGTAACAGGGATCACAGGTATGTGCTCATCATCTTGAACATTTTCTTCTGTTTGAAGGCTAGAAGTCTCAGATGCTTCTTTTGTTTGCCTGGTACTTCTCTTAGGAGACAGTCCCAACAAAACGGGTTTGGCTGTCTTCAGTAGTTGCTGATGGCCTGCCGATGGAATACTTTGACTGCTAGTCAGTTGTCCCCTTGCGCGTCTTCTAGGAGTGACGGCATGCTCTACTTGACGTGTGCTGGTTTCATCTTCCACTTCTTCTGGCACAGTTGGTAAGGGAGCTTTTGCCTTCTGGGATCTAGTTTCCTTTTTACCTGTGGTTTCATGAATACATTGTTCTACAACTCCAGATGTCAATTCTTTAATTCTTATGCCTTTCATTACATCCGGTAAGTTCTCAATAGCTACCTTAAGGGGTTCAGGCACATATGGGAGTGACTCTGCAATATTTTGAGATTCCTGATCACTAGTTACAGGGGACACTGAATTTGTCACATGTTCTTGGTTTTCAGTATTTCCTAAACTGTTCACAGGTTTTTCCCCTGTTGTTGTGCCAGACGGTTTAGAAGCATTTAACAGTGTAGGGTCTCCCATCTCTGCTTCACCACCTTCTCCTTCCAAGACTAAAGGAAAATTACTCTGCTCTCCATCTCCCTCAGCTGCATCACATTCACCATCTTGGTTAGCAGGCAAATCCCATGGAAACTGTTGCTCTGTGGTATTATAGCTGTATTGAAGATTGCCTGACGGATGTAGTTCACTAGATGGTGATGCTTCAGGTGCTGCTTCTGAGGTTTGCGCCTTACCCGCACTATCTTCAATGACCTGGAGTTAAAAAACGTCTGTTAATGCATTATTAATTACCAAACAGACTAACTTCCAACTGAGTGAGACAAAACTGAGGACAGTGAAATACTGCGTTTCCTTTCACATCACCACTGAATGTAAAGTTAGAAACATACAATGTACTCTCTCCTACAGAGAAAAGTTTATGCGGTTAAGGGACAGAGACCAAAGTATTCAGTGTATGCAATCACATGCTCCATTTCTGAGATTTCTGTTCCCAAAGCTGAGACGAGCTAACTAACTGACAGCCTATTTAACTTCATCTGAAGTCTGGGACACCGAAAACCTTTTCCCGTTCCTCGAGACCAATCTGTTTGTGGTATGCTTACCTTTCAGTTTGTACTTCACTCTAACTATTATTAAGTCCTGTGAGTATAATCCTACAGGAAACGGACAGTATAGTCTATATGGTACTTAGAGGACATCCGCAATGAATCCAAAGAACTCATCGGCCCTGGTAGAAGTAAGAACAATGGGGGAAAAACCGGGACACTGGAGAATCGCTAGTTCTCATTTTCAGCCCATGTGAACAGCTTTTTAAAATTCATATTTTACAAAGTTTAGATGTCAAGGAAACGTGTTTTTACAAAAAAAAAAAAAAAATTAGTTTTAAGCAGCTGGAAATATCTTGACACTGAAATTAACTCATTACTGGGAATTCTGTTTATGTTAATAAGGAACAAATAGTAAAGGATCTAAGCACGTAAATCATTCTGAAAATGAGTTCGCTTCCCACATCGTTTTCTCATTCGGTAAACGGCCCCCAGTATCGACAAGCTGCACTCCCCAACTTTTCTTATTGCCTTTAACATTGAGATTATTTATTTTTTCAGTCAAATAAGAAATGTTTAAGTTCTAGTAAACCAAATGAATGCATGCTTTTTTGAAAAATAGGTTAGGCATTTTTCCTTCTACTACTACAGCTCTCAAGGGCCCAAGTCTTGACAGGTTCTATTCTGTGTTATAGGTACAGAAAATGCATAGGAGACAAACGTATCTGCCATCACGTAATGAGGTTTTAGCTTGTCGGCTAAAGAAACCGAGACTTTTTCGTGTGCCTTCTAATTGTCAGTAAGACAGGACTGTCCTCAGTTTGCAAAGTGTTTTTGATTTTGCAGAAAATGGGAGAATAGTTTACTTACATTAATTTCCTCAGTTTTAGGAAGAGCGTTAGCAACACTTGCTTCTTCCTGCGGAAAAGGAACATTTTCTTCAACTCCAGCTGCTTCTAGGTTACGTTCTTTAGGTAAATCCACACGCTTCCCCTCAAGGCGATTTTCGGAATGAGTACTGACCACATCCTCACTGTCAAGGATACTTATCACAGCTGGAAGAGATTTGTATAATTTTAACTTAAGTAAGTGCTATATAAATGACACAGGTTTAAACAACAGGAAGTAACAGAGGGAGCAGGAGCCAACAATACAGTTCTCCATCCTGACACATATATTGGGCTTTCTCCAAAAACTAGAAGCCAGAACTATCTGTCCGGTAAAGGAGGCAGCCCCACAGTATTTTTTTATTTAAAAAAAAAAAAAAAAAAAAAAAAAGAGGGAAGGGAAGGGGAAAATCAGCTGTCAAGTCCATAGAGAAAAAGAACGAGAGAGAAAAGGGTGACTGGAAACGCCCACTGATAGCTCATTATTCTTCACAGCCTGAATACCGAGGATGCATCATCTTTTGAAATAGTAACTCAAGCAGCAGATCCCATAGCACACAAATTAGTACTGGTGTACAACATTAAAATAGATACTGATCTCTCCTTCCAATTTCTCAGTATCTTTATCAAGAACAGGAACATGCACTGTGCATTTGCTACAGGGACTTTCTTTGAGGAGGCTATTCTCTCTACAGTTTAATCAAAGCTAGCAGCAACATGCTAGTACTACTTCAGTCTGACACCCCTGTAGTGGTATGGCAAACCACACATTTTACTTCAGGAGTTCAGCTCCCTTAACTCACGTAACCTCTCCAACATACTGTACACACATTCACTGTCTGCCTCCGGGGATCCAGAAAGCTGTGGGTTTGTTGCAACTGGTATGGCTTTTTCTTCTGATGCAGAGGACATTTTGGACTCCTGGTGGTGTGTTTCACTTCATGAACAGAGAGAGAGACAGTCGTCAGTAAGATTCAAAACAAACCCTGAAGAGTTTTATAAGTTGCTTTCTCACTGTAAAATCTTCATGTTTCAAAACAGAAGAAATTAAGAAAAATCAGAAATTCCTTTAGCAACATATCTGCATTCAATTTGTGACTCATTCTTATGCAATGAATCAAGTCCTTAGCATTCTTCCCGGCTATCTAACACTAGATAATAACATAACACCAGAGCGATATTAAAGAACGAGATACCATTTGTCTTCTGTAGAAAGAGTGCAACGGCTCTATTGGAGGTTTAGAACAAACCAAACAACAGTTTGTACCCGGGCATGTTACCACTTGAAATCAAGGGTTGTTTCATTGCTAACAGTCCGTCTTTCTCGCTAAGCACTTGCAGCTTTTAAAGTATCTGGTGAGAAAACTGCTTCCCTTTCCATAAGCAAGGAGATGCTAATGGAGCACACACAGAAAACAGAAATTAAGTGTCTAAAATACTGCCAGAAAGTATCCAAAGCCCCCAGATAAACTCACTAACGCTACAGAAATCTCAGGTGTAATTTTTAGCTACACCATTTTCAGACAAAAGCAGGGCTTCTGTTCACAGTATCTGCTTAGTAACCCTCAAACCGTTCAAAGGTTCATATAGCCTGTTGAATGAAATCTTTATCACCGTACTTGGGGGTCTGCAATGATTTCAGAAAAAAGGTTCAAATGGACAGCTAGTCAATTTGACTTCTGTTCACGCCAAATTAGTTCTGTTCGCAGCCAGAAAGGAATCGAAAAGCCGTTGTATATCAGAACACAGGAAAGAAGCAATACCGGCTTGCAATCATAGTTTTCAAACACAGGAAAGCCAGCAGTTACATGTTGTGTGAACCCAACAGTGTATCGGTTTTATAAACTTACCCTTCACGTGCAGTCCCCAAAGGAGCAGCCTCAGCAGCTTTAAACACCAATTTACCATCCTCAGGAAGGGTAAGAGAGTCAGCATTTGATTCTTCCACAAATCCTACAAAAACAAGACAGAAGGATGACTTCCCTGTTGCACTTAACATCACTTCTTTTAAAATGGTCATATGATTTTAAAGTGAGCCTTTACGCATTTCACCTACGATAGCGATCTAACAAAATAATGCTACCAAGACTTCAAATGCACAGGAGGTCTGAAGTCTTCTTTCCAGTAAAACAAGAAGTCTGATGCGTAATTTCAGTCAAGAAAACAAAATGGCCATTGATATTCTGTTTACAAACTAAACTTGATATGTTACAGACCTAACACATAAAAACTTCAGAAAACACCCCTCCTTCTTAAAATCCGGTAGCAAGTTTTCTCATTTCTCTTTGGATATCCGTCTCATTCCAGCAACGCTCCTTTCCTTTCTTGACTCCATTTCCCCTCTTCTACAAGAATGCAGCTAAGGTCCTTGCTTGTTCTTTTCTCTAGAGATTGACTGGTGGCGTTGAAACCCAACTGCTTGCTAACCTGTTTTTATCTCAACAGGTTCCGTTCTAGAAACATCCTCCTCTTCTTCTTTGTTTCTACTGTCTGCTTCCTCCGGATCCAGCAATTATCTTTGCAGACAGCATGCAGGACTGGGATAATTTTGCTAGCTCAGGCCAAACAAGAGCTATACTGACTGCCCTCTAATGCTTCCAGACTACGGAAATTGTACAGAACTCTTTGTACCACAGTCCAGCAACGACAAAGTTTCTTTATACGGTTATTCTTTAATGATTAGGACCTTAGCATTATTTCTAAGGAAAAGCACCCTGGATTTCTTCTCCAACTACAAGACGTCTAAAACAGGACAGGCAAATGTTTTGACCTGTCTTACTCAAAACACGCAGATCTGGAGAATCCCTCCAGAATGGCTGCTTTCTACTTCTTCTGAATTGGCCCATTTAGTCTTCCTACCTCTCCTAGGAGTAACAGGGATCACAGGTATGCGCTCATCATCTTGAGCATTTTCTTCTGTTTGAAGGCTAGAAGTCTCAGATGATTCTTTTGTTTGCCTGGTACTTCTCCTAGGAGACAGCCCTAACAAAACGGGTTTGGCTGTCTTCAGTAGTTGCTGATGGCCTGCCGATGGAATACTTTGACTGCTAGTCAGTTGTCCCCTTGCGCGTCTTCTAGGAGTGACGGCATGCTCTACTTGACGTGTGCTGGTTTCATCTTCCACTTCTTCTGGCACAGTTGGTAAGGGAGCTTTTGCCTTCTGGGATTTAGTTTCCTTTTTACCCGTGGTTTCATGAATAGATTGTTCTACAACTCCAGATGTCAATTCTTTAATTCTTGTGCTTTTGATTACATACAATAAGTTCTCAAAAGCTACCTTAAGGGGTTCAGGCACATATGGGAGTGACTCTGCAATATTTTGAGATTCCTGATCACTAGTTACAGGGGACACTGAATTTGTCACATGTTCTTGGTTTTCAGTATTTCCTAAACTGTTCACAGGTTTTTCCCCTGTTGTTGTGCCAGACGGTTTAGAAGCATTTAACAGTGTAGGGTCTCCCATCTCTGCTTCACCACCTTCTCCTTCCAAGACTAAAGGAAAATTACTCTGCTCTCCATCTCCCTCAGCTGCATCACATTCACCATCTTGGTTAGCAGGCAAATCCCATGGAAACTGTTGCTCTGTGGTATTACAGCTGTATTGAAGATTGCCTGACGGATGTAGTTCACTAGATGGTGATGCTTCAGGTGCTGCTTCTGAGGTTTGCACCTTACCCGCACTATCTTCAATGACCTGGAGTTAAAAAACGTCTGTTAATGCATTATTAATTACCAAACAGACTAACTTCCAACTGAGTGAGACAAAACTGAGGACAGTGAAATACTGCGTTTCCTTTCACATCACCACTGAATGTAAAGTTAGAAACATACAATGTACTCTCTCCTACAGAGAAAAGTTTATGCGGTTAAGGGACAGAGACCAAAGTATTCAGTGTACGCAATCACATGCTCCATTTCTGAGATTTCTGTTCCCAAAGCTGAAACGAGCTAACTAACTGACAGCCTATTTAACTTCATCTGAAGTCTGGGACACCGAAAACCTTTTTCCATTCCTCGAGACCAATCAGTGTTTGTTTCTAAAGACTTTTCTGGTGGTTTCATTTTAAACAAAGTTTACAGGCTTTTTGATTGGTTGGTTGTTACCGTTTTTTTACAGTACGAACCTTAACCACAAGAGGAGTCTCTAGCAAATTCAGCTCTGATGCTCCTGAAAACTTCTTTTGTGAGACGGAACCATGCGTATTTGGTTTCAGTGGGCTGGATGGCATGAATGAAGTAGAAGCTCTGCATGGCGAATGTGAGCTACTACCCCGTGCTTCAGAGCGTGGAGGAACAGGACGAGCCACCGAATCCAGTAATCTGTTAAGGTACACAATTTAAAATACGAAAAGAAATAAATCAATGGAAAGAATCATGCTGCGTTCAAGAAATCTGAGATGGTACGTAACAAAAACATTCCATGAACAAGAAATACAGGTGAACCCTCGCTGTTGGGGTGATGTCTCAGGCCCACCAACAAGTCAGAGGCATTTTCTTCTTTTCAATTATTTCGTTACATTTCGTACTTAATTTCCTAAATCACTGCCTCTGAGGCAAGAGTAATCCAATGTTAAGTTGCACAAGTGATGTCATTCTCGTGTCAGAAGAAAATGCATCCACATTTCAATGCTGGGACCACTTCAAATTCTCCACTTAGTTGTGTCCCTAAGTTGGCCTTTTCTTTAACAGACACAAACCTAAATGCAAACAGAATACTTTGCAAGCACGGGAAGTGTACACACCCACACACATACACATATATATATATATATATGAGAAGCAACACCTTTTTGAAATATTCATTCTGTAGATCTACTATACCTGGAACATTTTCCTGAAAATTTTCTAACTCGTGCCCCAACAGATGCATTGCGCGACTCTGCATCAGGGAGAGGATGTGTTATGACTGGTGGTTCTGTCACTCCAGGACTAGAATTAAAAGGAAAATGTAAATGACTTTCATTCCCCTGAAGTCCAAACATACCAGAATCCAAGTTTATTTGACCATACCACCTGCAGGAAAATCATCTGACAACTACTAGCCTCTTTTCCGCTCTATTATCATAGCAGAAAAACTCACTCTCCAAATATTACTTACGATGTATTGATTCTTAAATGCTACATATTGTATGTGCAAAAAAGCCAGACAAAGCTCTATTCAGGCGCACCTTCCCTCCAAAACGCTAACGCAATTCAAATGGATTATTCTCTCTCTCTCCAAACATATAGCTCAAGACTAAACTTTGTTAAAAGGCTGCTTACCTATCATGCTGTGAGAAACTGGTTTTCTGCTTGTTTGCTCCCCATCCTTCTCCAATTTTGGACAATACATTACTGATGAAAGTTGCTCTTGGGTGCACATTTCCTGCATTAGCTTGTTTTGTTACTGTTGATAATGGCTTCAGTCTTACGACTGTAAAGCGAGAGGGAAAAACTCTCAGCCTCGTGTAATCAAAGCAATGGTTAGCTGTCCATTGTATTTCCCCCCGAAAAATTACCTTCTCTTAAGACCGATGAAGGCAAATGGTAAGTCTTGGCTCTCTCTACATCCAGCTTCCTTTCTCTAGGAAGGATCTTGCCATATTGGTCTAATACAGAATTTCTGGCAAGCGCTCTCTCTCTCAAGCGAGGATCACGATCATTCTGATGAATGAAAAGCGTAAAGCAGAACGCTGACGAATTACAAGAAGTTCGTTGCACAGAACTGCCTGTGCTATTTCTAATGAGTGAATAAACGTCCTCTGCAGATACAGTAAAATGCATCCACCGCACAGAACAGCAGCAAGTGCTACCCATCAGCACACGCTTTGGAGTAGTGGAATATTTTGTTCAACTTTTAGGTTCGGCTGTAACTTAAGGTGTAGAAGCTTATTCCTAGTATTTCAAAGAACGGTATAAAACCCCAAGCATTGTTGAGTACTATCAAAAATGGTTAGTATAACCTAAGAGAACCTTGCACACTTGACGCTTACCATGCGATTAACCTTCATTGTCTGATTCAACTGTAGTGCTGGGATATAGTTGGTACGCTGCAGATGCTGGACTAAAAGAAGTTCGCGATTCTGAACACCAGCAGTGGTCTGTAAAAACTTCTCCAAACACTCCTATGAGAAAGAACACATTTCAAAAATCGATTATGAATCTGCCTCTTCTCTGTTCAAAGAGACGATTAAGATTTTTTTTTTCTTGTCCACACTTACTCGTTCAGGGCCTGTGAAAGGTAGGTTCAGTAAGTCTTCCATTAGTCCCACCTCCTGACAGACTTCAAACATGTGTTTTAACAGCTCTTCTAGGTTTAAATTAGTGGTATGTTGCTTCAACAGACCCCAAGCCTCCACCATGCACCTGCAATTAATTTTTTTGAGACGTAAAGGAATATTAATAGTATAACCAAAAAGATGCCCCAAAGTTGTGGTATTCAAAGTTTAAAGGAAATTTAGGGCACCGTGATTTGTATTATTTGTTCTCCACCTGTCACAATATTTGAGCGCCAAAACGGGGGGATGTATTTCTTTACCTATTGGACAACAACACAGTGAGGAAAAGCCGCGCTTCACTACTGCTTGACATTGAGGGCTTCATCATCTGTACGTATCTGAGGGCTCGCCTATGCTCTCCTTGGCACATGAGGGACTGAAGAATTCTCATATGTTGCCATGACACAGTTTTGATTGTAGCTGGATGAAAGAGCAGGGCCAGTGAATTCTGTAGAAGTCAGAGATCACGTTTACTAAGATACATACATACACGCAGGCAACAAAAATATTCAAAAGTTTCTTAAGGAAGGGTGAACGGGTGTTAAATAAACTTAGGTGACTAACCAATGAAATACCTGATACGGGACATGTAAATAACAAGTATTTGCAGGAAAAAGCATTAGAGCATTCAGTTAGCCATACAGAACAAAGTGAGTGTTTTAAAAGGAGTAGGTCACACTTTTCTAGGTTCATCAAATCTCTGTATACAAACATGGCTTTTTATAAATACACTACTAAATAATAAGTTCTTCTCCCAGACAAACCGATTACATCAACGCTGTGACAGGCAAAGAACAACCTTCAGCATCAGAAAGAACATGGATTAGGTTGAAAAGTCACTTTTGCAGTCTTCTGTCTCAACTCCGGCTGCTATGATCTTAGCTTTAATATTTAAAGTACCTAAACCACTGTTTTGGACAAAGTGCTCAACTGGTCTGCTGAAAACAGCCTAAACGGATGGCTTTGAAAAGTCAAATATCAAGCATTATTAAAGTGGACTTTGTCTTCCTTTTCACCAACTGCCTGTCAAAGTCATTGAAAGAAACATTTCAAAGCATAATTTGTGGCTGAAGATGTTGTGGCAGTATTACAAAAAAGCTTCTGATGTTTTATCACCTGTTACTAGCTAAGCACCAATTTATTAAAATTGCTTTCTAGATTATCGCTTTGTACTGCAATGTATGTCTTGCTAAACTGTTACATACTTACTTCATAATCATTGTGATCTAGAAGCCAGAAACCTTGAACAAGCTTAACAAGACCCCAAGGGACAGCAAAGGCAGTTGGGAAGGAGTCGATTAAAGTTTCTGTTTTGTTCGGAAAGGAATGCATGACATCTAGCAGCAAGTAAATTGTCTGGTATCACGTATCTAATTAAGGCTAATAAATTTGTAAGACCAAAATTTATCACGTAACATTTAGAAAAACATCAGGAAGTAAGGATATGCAAGTGGTAGGAAGCAGAAAATACTAATGGCTTAGTCTTGCCGTTTTAAGCTATTCTAACCTGACGACATTCGGGTCCTAACCACAAAACTGCATTCTGAATAAATAACCAGAAAGAAAGGCTCTTTGGTTTCTGTAAGGCATTCAAAAAGGTTAACTTTGGGTATTTAAATGCTTCAGTTAGAAACTCAGGCTCCCTCTTTAGTCAGTGGAGCTACCAGTTGGACATTCAAAACATTGGAACATCCCACGCTTAGTTATTAAAGCAAACAAATTCTACAGTTGAACCAATGTAAACTATGGTGTCCTTACAACAACTCAGCTCGGAATGATTAAAATGGGATTTACACCAGTATGTGGATCACTCACTGGCAGTGTCATCTTCGCTTTCTGACATCCCTTTTTAGGGACGTACTCTAATAAGACAGCTCTGGGGTACAACAGTTTTTAAACCCCTTGCTCTCTAGGCTCTCCTCTCGGCTTAGGCAACAAACAACAAAAACAATTCTGGATATTTCCGCAGCTTAGAAATTAAGTTTCTGCCCAATGATTTTTTCCTCTGTTTACTATTCTGTGTGCATGCACTTTTAACAGAACAAAAGCTTTGCAACAAAACATTAAAAAAAAAAGAAAAAAGAAATGCACAGTACAAAGAAATAAAACAATGCTTCTGTCTAGGATTTAATTCTAAACTAAATGTTTTCACTTGCATTGTGTTTGAAGGATAAATTAAAAAATGTTATGAAACACGTAGGTGACAAGCATTTAAGAACATTTACGTGCATATACTGAAGGTGTAATAAAAATAACTAGAAAGGATACAATTGCATGCTTGTAACTTTCTTCAATGCTTTCTAGCAAATAGAGATCCAGCAGTGCCTGAAATGAAAAATTGAAAGTTTTTTAAAACACTCCTGTCTTTCATAAATCACTGCCTTTTGGGTGGGTTTTTTTTTTGGGGGGGTGAGGGTTTGTTGTTGTTGCTGTTGTCATTCTTGTTTTCTGTGAACATAACACTCACATGTAAACTAGCAGGTGGATATTTCCCAGTTCCTCCTTCATCTCTCCGCCACAACTTCTCAACTTGGTCTCCTAACTGGGAAACCATTCCATCAATCATCAAGCAGTCAGAATCCCATTTTCCTCTGGAACAGAAGGTAGCAAGGATTCAGACAGAGTAAACCACGAATTCCAGCCTCGCAGTGTAACAGATTTCCTCCACTCAAAAGCAAAAAAAAAAGCTCCCAGGAGTCAAAGAAAGTAACAGACATAGAAAGGCACAATTAGGACTTGAAATGCACGTGAAAGAAATTTCTGAGTCAGGTGAAAGATGTTCGTTAGATCATGTTCAGTTATTAACGGAGGTCAAAATAGAATTACAATTACGGATGGCTGAACTTTTAACAATTACATTCGTCACAAGTCCATCACAGCCTTCTGCTGACTGCGACGCTACCCTTTAATTTCCCAACGATAGCAAGCGCCAAAAGCACACCAGAGCTTGTGTGCTTCTAAGGATCACATGAGCCTGTGTGCCAGTTACTTGAGAATTAAGCTCAGAAAGACTAACTTTACAGTCAATACCTCATACGCTGCAGCTTCCACCTTAACTCATCTTGCAGCCTCTTCTTCACAGTGCCATAGCCTAAGCTTGTTTAGGTCTTTCCTTAGTTTCCAGTACCATTTCCAAAGAAAAATCTATTATCGTCTAATCCAAGGCCTATCACCTATATGCTAGTCAGCTAGTCCAGGAAAGAGAGTTTACGTTAGGAAGGGACTTCTATGCACTAGCCAATAGAGTGCTAGGTGTGCCAACTACACGTAACTCTGACTGTCTTACGAAATTACAGAAAGGTACTTGCGAGTAGGAGCTTTAGGCCAATACAATTATTACCATCTATTACTAGCCCATAAAAGAGATGATTTTTTTTCTTTTTAAACATGCTTTCTTCTGTGTCCAAAACAATTGTTCTGTGAACGCTGTGCTTTCCTGAACCAGACACGACTGATCCTAGCCTAGTCACGTGATCTTTTCCAGTAGTGACAAATTATACAGATGAGCCAATGAATTAAGTACCCTACAAAAAACGATGATACCAACAAGTGGTACTAAGCCGAGGGATATATAAGGATTTTACCATGGGCAAGTAACCCCTGGGCTCAAGAGAACACATGCATCACTGACGTCACGAGTATGGCCGGCAAATGCATTAAGCACAGCAAATACAACGGCTGAGATAAAAGCCGTTCCCTTCCACTTCTAAATTTGCAGTGGAAGTGTTCCAGAGTTTTCCAGTAAGGCTTACCTTGACAAACGCTCAAGTTTCTGTCGCTGACCAGCATAGTAGCTCTGAATCAGAGGATAGTTGTAGAAACGTCGAGACAAAGGCATATCATCATCTACAGGCAATAACGTAAAAGCAAGTTAAAGAAACAATAGCACGTTTTTCGACTAAAATTTTTGACTAAAAAGGCAGACACAAGGTAAGCATCAAGAAGCCTCCAACTCTGAAAGAAGCCAAGCCCATTTCTGCCTTTGCCAGAAGAGATGTAAGAGACAAAACTCAATTCCTTCTTGTCTCAAGCGCCATTTCAAGCTTGCAGTTGATGTAGCATTCAGAACATGTAGCGTTAGCTGAAGTTCACTATAAAAAACACCAGTTCTCAAAGGGAATGGCTTTTTAAACATGTCATGTGAGCATTTGTAAAGACAATTAGGGCTTATAATCTATCCAAATAAAGAAGCATTTCCAAGGCGTATTATTTCCTCAAGCAATACATAAAAAGTTCAAAACATGCAGGTAGTGCTTTTACTGTACAAACAAGCATTCCAACAGGCGTTTGTTGCCTAATAGTAATTTGTCTAAAATCCCAAGTATTTCAAGCTGTGGACACAAGCAGCTCCTTGAATCAGAGCCTTATTGCTATTTCTAAAAAACATCCAGGAAAGAAACTGCTTGCATTATTCTATGCTATGTATTTGAAAAACCTGTAGAATCTCAATTTCACCACCAGAGCTTCTCGGCATACGTTGTCACTGAACCAACAGGACTTGCTGCTGACAAAACATTTACAAAAGCGTGGCTAAGCACGTGTTCCTAGGAATCACTTACTGGACAGTCTCCTTGGTACAAATGTCTTACGGTTTATGCTTACCTAAACCCTCTGGAAGGAGACTGGCTCAACAGAACCAGATGACCACTCGTGCGTACAAAGAAATGAGGCTAGCTACCACCTTCTTGTTTGTCAAGTCTGCAAAACCTGAAAAAAGGCATAGGATGATTTTTGTTATGCAATTCCTTTCCTTTTTACAAAACTCCCTTCATCATACTACATAGAAAATACAAAAATGACCCGGTAGAAATCTCTCGTCTTTGCATTTTCTACTCTGTATCGCTTTCTTATTTGAAGAAAAAACCCACAATCACCACCAAAAGAGAAAGCAACCCCTCCAAAGAACCAGATTCACTAAAGGTTAACATAAAACAAAATTAAGCCTGAACTATTAAATACACGCAGGAAGACGACACCTGGTTTTCAAGTAGCAGAGATTTTTACTAGAGCAAAGGGACAGTCTTTCTTTTTCTCAATATGCCAAGAACAACTTATGATCTAAAAAGCTATAGAAACTCAAGTAACTTACTTTACAAGTCACTCATTTGCGCTTCCTTTATCTTTTTTAGTAATTTGCAATTCAATATTTGCATGCAATTATAAATTGCTGGCTAAGAATTAAAAAGAAACATGTTGAGCATTACCACACTCAGGTGCTGCAATTTCAACCCAGTTGCTTACATAGCTTCTTGCTGAGTGTAGTCTCCCCTAGCCGCTTGCGTGAACTCCACAAGAAACTGTTTCCCTGAACTCAACGCATATTGAGTGGTCGTCCCAGCTTCTCAGATTTAAGCCCCTTCGCCCAGCTAAATTTAACCGTCTTCCAATCACCAAACCCAACAAAAGCTCACGTTCCCACAATTACAACCCAAGCATAATTCCAAACCTTAAGAAAGCATACCAAAGATTTAATAATACTATGACAAACCTTTTTCAGTCAGCTCTTGTGCTTCTGTTAGAGAACAGTTTAAGATTGTCCTAAGGTTGCTCAAAAGCAACTGGCAGTGCTGAAGAGACTGTAACGTCTGTGGGTCAACGAAGTTGCAAGAGCCATCAAAGAGCGGAACACCTTTTCAAGAACAAACATTAAAGCATTAGCCTACAGAGCAATTTCAGAGTTTCAAAGCACACTTAAAGAACCGCGTGCAATGCCATATACCAGCAGATTACTGGATAAGCTCAATTAGAAGGAATGATTTTATGTTTGTGGAATGACTACACTAGTACTCACATATTTGGTCCAATTCTTCTTTTGTAGAGATCACTTTGTTCCATGTCCACTCAAGAACAAGCCGTAAATTAGCAGCAGAACTTGGCTGCTCTTTAAAAAGAGACAACAAAAAACAAACAAATCAACAACTTCAAACTAACCAATATATAACATAAAAACAATGTAAAGAAGTATTACCTTCAGATGCCCACTGTTTAATGCACCCAGTCAGAAGTTCTAAAGAACCTGTCCGGACAGCAGCTGACAATACCGCTTCTAACTGCTCCTTCTAAACATAACAGACAAAGTAAAATGAGAATCTTACATACTTTCAATAGCTGAACCAGCAACAGCACAACTTCAAATCACACTGTGGAAGACCCTTTCTATGCTTGTTTGTGCAGAAGCTGGTTGACGTTGGAAATGTTTAGTGAGCTCAAACTTAATTCAGAATTATTTGTTACAATCTGTGCAGTGGCTCAGAAGTTATGATTTGGCCAAGTCTGGGAGAACAAAGAATTCATTGCTTCTTAAACAGTCAAATAATTTTTCATTTTCTCCATTCTGTCCTCCTTTTTCAGGTTAATCAGGGATCCAAACCCTAACTCAAGCCTAAGCAGGCAGTTGGACTGATGGGTAATATAGAAGTAACAGCTTTCGCCGCCTTCCACGACATTTTTGTTCTTGCTCCTACAGCAACGTTGTATTCCGTTCTAGACACTCAATCCCTGATCGTGCTTCAACAATAGACAATGGTAGTTCTAAAGTCCCAAGAGTGGACCGAAAACGTTGCCATTGGCATAAAACTGGCAGGGTACAATTGCGATTCTGCGTGTGGATGGGCAGGATGAGCATAGAATGGTCTCTGACACTGAAAGCAGTGCAACAGAAAACTTAGAAAAGCTACATCTCTTGACAGTCTCAATAAAGATACAGTAAAAGATCACCTCCTTCTGCAAGCCGGTGCAAGTCATATGAACGACTCCGGAGTTCAGCAAGCACGAACCATCTGCAGAAACAAGGAACGTTTGACAACATTCCATGCTCTCACAGTTGTGTTAGGACCACTTTATTTTTTTTAAACAGCAATATCTGGAAAGCTATAACTGAGTACCCATTTTCTTCGTCAGATCGCAGGCAAACCTTTTTTAAAAAATTATTACTGCGTGTAGAAATTTCATCTCTAGTGCTATCGAGGTGCTGTGCTTTGAGCTTCAGTTCAAAGTCATTTCATTTTGTAACCATCACCACTTCACCGGCTACGTGACAAAAGCACCAAACCCCAAAACTCAGCAGAATGTCAGATGCATTTCACAACATTACATACCTTGCTGGTACAATGTAATCAGAGCTGGGTTTGTGGGGGGTTGGGGTTTTTTGGTTTGGTTTGGTTGTTGAGTGAAAAACAACAAACAAGAGAACCAGTAAATGGCGTTGGACCTCAATTTACGCTTCTCGCTGTTAAAAGCGGTGAAATACCTACCAAAATTATAGGTGCTTGGATGAAAAAACTGCTCCGGTGGTGGATAAGAAGGAGGAAGTCCCCGACTTAGACTCCGCTCATGGACCAGAATATCCAAAATGAGGTTTGGTGAAGTCATACTTATTACAGTATCCAGTGACCACAGTGCAAAATAGGGGCAATCATGAAGGAACTCTTCTGGCCTTAAAGAAAACAAGTGCATAAGCTGAACGCTGACTTTCAAATGAATTATTTGCAGGGATGTTGAGAACAACTTAATGAAAATCTACCTTAGCGAATCTGGCATTTGAGCATGATACCAGCGATTAATGTCAAATACACCCAAATAAGTAGATGGTTTTCTCTGACTACATGTAGTCACTTGCCAACTGAAGATTGATACGCTGGTGTCAGGGGATATTACTGGAAAAGACAAGACATTGTTTCTTATTTGTAGAAAATATGATACAGCTGCTATTTTTAAAACACCACTTTCTGCTTTGGCTTAATCCTGTTCTATCACTCCTGAAACACACCACTTGCTAAGAATAATAAAAAAAATGATGTACGGAGTAGCAAACATCCCTGTGGTAGGTTTCAGTCATACTGCCTCTTTTTCTCATTCAAACTGTATCAGTTCTAAGCCAAATCAAATACACGCTTACTAGCTAATTCGGTTTTCCATACATGAAGAGTTGACCAAGACATTTAGCTAGATGAACAGTTTAGCAAAAAAAGATGTGCTAGCAACACATACATTGCTACTTTCAGAAAGCAGACAAATACTTATTGTATACACTTGTATTGCTCAGCTGGCATTATTAATTTTCAGATTTGAGTCAATTACAAATTTTAAGAATAGCTCCTCCCCAGCATATTCAGAATGAAAGAACACAACTAGCATACAAAAATAAATACAAAAAGAACCCAAACCCAACAAACAGGAAAGCGGAATAAAGACTGTAACATAAAACATTCACAATGCTGCACTCCAGTTCTCTCAGTAAGTGGAATGGTCTTTCTTCTCTGGGGAGAATGCATTCTCCAGATGTAAGAAGCAAAGTATGTGGTATATCGTTCACCCTAATGGGGCAAGGAACAAGACGACACTTTGTTTGGCAAAATGATTCTCTCTTTAATTCATCATGACTGTTTAGGGATCCTCACACACTTTACTATGTTGCATTGTGAACTTCTGTGCCTTTTCAGTTTTGTTAGCCCCTGAAACTGCCTTTGAAGATAGCAATTATTTTCATCATTCAGAAGACAGCTTCATTGCTAGCCTCAACCCACATCCAGCAGAAGCTCATGTGTGCCTAGAACTTAACTTGGACAGATTCTGAAAAAAAGCTCATTAGAAACCATCAGAAAAATTACAGGTATTTCTCCATGCCTCAAAGTTCATAAAAAGGAGACAGAAAGGTAACATTCCTAAGCAAGGGAGAGAATGATCTTACTGTTCCAAGACAACAGCTGGAGGAATAGAACACTGACATGACCCCACCATACATCGCTATGGCATGTCAGCAAGCATAAAATAAAGGCTATTTTTTCCTTTAAAGGAGTCCCACATAACTTAAGCACCCAATTTTTCTTTTTAAATAAGCCCAACAAGCTAGTCTATACAGATATTTAAGACTTGCAGACTGTGGGTACAGAGCAGCATTCATCGCTTAGATTCCGAACCCATTTATTTTAGAATAGCCAAACGCGGACATCAGAACAAACCTTTGTTAATGCTATCCTCTCCGTCAGCATGGTTGGGAAATTTTTCTACAGTCTGACAGCTGAGTAATTTGGTATTGCTGGCCTCCCCTCTCAGGGGAATGGCTCCATTCGTGAGATCTAAACTGCACTTTTCGTCACAGTATTCCAAACCCTGGGGAAAAAATGAAAGGAGAGAGAAAAGGTCATTTGGAGATGAAAACATACATTATACCTAAATACGAAAGAACGTATATCTCTAATATAATATGCATATTCTAGTGTATGTTTCCCACGCGCTTATTTCTGATGGCAAATAGAAACTACAGCTGACATGCAAGAGAATTAAATGCCAAATCGTAACAGGTAAGCTTGGCTGCAAAGGCTTTGCACGCTTTCAAAAGTTAGCATTTCCCTAACATTATTCATTTCTAAACATGTTCTGCAGAATGCCTTGCAACATCAAGGTTTCTTTACAAACCTAAATATATATCTACAAAGAGATATCCGAAATAATGCAACACGTCATATGCATGCAAAGCTCTTTGCTCCATGTCTTGAGAACAGAACTGAGGTAGGTAGAGAAGTCATGGCATTACAGCAGCTAAAGCTCTTTTGAGAGGTGTTCTCTATAAGCTCACCACTAGAGTGAAAACGCATCTCTCTCTCTAGTAGCTATGAGAACTTCTTACTGCTTAGCAATCTCCTTTCAAACCACGTAAGCTCTTACCAGCTCCTCCTCTAATCTGGTCAGAGACTAATGGGTGAAATATCCCTCAGTTCCTTCACCGAGCACACCCAACAGCAAAAGGGGAAAACAGAGAGGACGTGGGATGCACATGGGCAATGCGTTTAGGATCACGAATTCCTACGGAGTCAGCAAACTACGTTGGGATATACAGAAACTCCAGCAGGATTGTGTTGAACCTCTGATACCACCATTTTCTAAGCAAGCATTAACTGAAATACTGCCTCTCCAAATACAGCATTCCTTCAAACTGTCTACAATGCAACACATGAATGTGTGTATTGTGGACAAATAGCCGCTCTACAATTAAGAAAAAACCCAAACAAACCACCAAACAAAAAACCAACAACAACAACAACAAAACCCCACCAAATTAAATTTTAATTTAAAATTCGGAAAAAAACTAATCAGGGTGCTCTGTTCCTCTAGAGCATCGTACGTTTGTGTCATAAAAAAAATGCACATAAAGATAAGGAGATGACATCCATATTTAGACCACGCTGAATGACTTGAAGATATTTATACCTTGTCACCAGGATAGGTAATGCATTTTAAAGAAACACCACCTTTTCCAAACGCCTAACCTTCATCTATTCAACAGCAACATTTACAGATGAGGAAGGAGCTTTCCCATATATAAGGAAAAAGGTCAACATTTAAACTTATTCAAAAAAATCAAAACGCCCCGTCCCTATTGAAACGGAGTACCACGATGCAAGAATCACCCCTATTTCATTGCATACCTATTGAGAACATGCAAGAGAAAGTATCAAAAGAGGAGGAAAGAATTGCTCGGAATTAAGATCGCTTCCCCCTCAAAAAGATTTTGGAAGAGTTTCAAGCATACTACCAAAGAGAATTATACATTATACAGATGCGTCTGCTATCTGTTACATCTCTGAGATATAATGATACCTCACCTCTATTTTAAACACAACATCATCATTGGAGCCAGTTCTAACAATTTACGTCTACTCTTTTGACCAAATCATACCACCGGTTCCTGTATTGACATATTTTGCTGGCTTTAAGAGTAGATTTCATAGGTAACCCAGCCAAAAAGTAGAAGGAGATATCTTTAGAGCTCCTACATTTCAGGACCAACACTTAAGAGAGACACTGTAGACACGTTTCATTTGAAGTCCTGCTGACAGAGCTCAAGAGAGAAACAAGAATATATAACCCCAAAGATCAGAAAAGAATAAAGCTGCATGACCTTACTTTAAGAAAGGGAGACAGACAGAAGCTTGCAGTTTGGTTAAACAAAGCTATTCAAAGCCCTATCTTCTCTTCTGACATGCCGTTAATCTGGTGTTTAAATGAAGAATAATTTTATTTGTAAAAGCTGCTTCCTCCTCAGCAACTGAATTTATATGGGCTCTCTGCAGATGAATCTAGTTGGAACACACGACGCCGCAGTATGAAATGGTGTGAGTTGTTGTCAAAAAGTATGGACAAAGGCCATGCCCAAGAAGACGCAGCCAAAGATTACGGTTTTTTAGTCACCTCTGAATTTTGATGGTAAATATTACCCCTGCCAACTTAACTGATACTCGCTTAGAGAAAACTACGATTTTCATCCTTTCACATATGTGCACGTCTTACCTCATACATGACCTGTCCTGATGCCAAGCGTTTTCGGTCACCAAATGCTAACTGCAACAGACGTAAACTCACAACATCACCTTCACTGAAAGAGGTGTACATTATGAAATTTGATTACAAAGCTGCTTTATAGCCCTCATTATCATTTTATTAGATCTAGACTGAAGTTTTCTTAATAGCGCTCTCTTGCTGAAGAGACAAACAGCACTTCCCAAGACATGATAATTGGTCACATTTGGCCGCTGAATCAGAAAGGAGGAAATTTTGACACTAACCGCTTCAGGGGCAAATGCTAACCATACCCTTTGAAAGCTTTACTGTGTTGTATGGGCTAAAACTTGTCGGAAATAGTTCTTCACAGGGAAGAGTTCTCAATCAAAACTGCTTTAAAGTCAAACTTAAAAAGATTGCCACCCTATGAACAGCTGAGCTGATTAAATAGCTTGCTGATGCTGAGAGAGAGAGATACCTTTCTCTCCTTCCCTCACCACCAGAGTTCCAGTCCCTCTCTTGCATATGCTGCCCCCTTCCACATACCGATTTCATCCATTAGCCCAGCAGGAAGCCATTGACTTTTCTGCTGAACAGTGATCGTTCTCTGCCAGGTGAGCTGAACTGGCTCATGAAGGCTCCAGAGACTGCTAAAGTTGGCACAAGGTAATGGGCAGTACTGTCACCTCCCTCCTTTAGGGGCAGCAGGCTGTTATGTCGGCACGGTTAGTGTTCTAGGTGTGCAGCCTCAACTACTGTGTTAATACCATGGTGTGAATATCAGACAAAGCATGAAGCAGTCATCAAGCAACAAAGGAAATCATTTAAGAATGCAAGCACTAAAATACAGCCACTGTTGCTTTGCCTTCTTTCAGAAGAGAGGAACTCCTAGGTCCCTCCTTCACGTCCGTTGAATCCTGTCAAAATTGCATTGTAAGCTTAACAGCTTCCCTACCTGAGAGAATCTCCCGCACAGCTAAACAAACAAAACAAATATACAGGTATTAACTGTACGTGAACAAATATATCTATATATATAACAATTAATTCAGTGGCTAATAGTAAGTTTTTCTTCACCTTTCTTGTGTAGACTGAACAGCCCACAAGTAGCAACAATTGCGAGGATCATTCTCAGGCTCTTGAAAAGTAACAGCATAGACAGGAATCCTTCCTCCTTCAAGCTGAGAGTGGTGCCTACAGGTTAAATCACATTATTAACATACTTAAGCCTTTCAACATATGCCCTAATTGCAGGAACTTCTCCTGAAAAATAATTTTTAAAATCTGTTTTGTCAAAATACACACATTTCCTGCTTTCACTGAATACTACTGATAGAACAAACTGTCATATGGAAACCAGCTCTATCACATCCTAACTGCTTGGCATAACCCAAAGAAGCATGCTTTCCACAATTCCTCAATCCACAGGCACAATACGGAAAACAATCCTAGTCCACTGGGGAGAAGGCGGTCCCATTTAGTCCATGTATGACTTAACAGTTATTTCAGAAGAGGATTTCTAAACCTTCCAAGACTATACTCAGAATTTCAGTCCCCGAAAAAGTTCTCTTTAAATTAACATACTTCCTTAAGCAAAACATTGAGAGCCCTGCACCTCCAGGCACGGTCAAGTGTAAAGGCCTACTTACTCCCTCTGCAAAGTTTTCATATTCCATAGTGACAGGTAGCCATCTGAAAAACCCACAGCGAGCTGATTGCTTCTGCTTATGTAGCACAGGGTTGATATTGCTGTTCCTGAAGGATTTTGTAATTGCAAACAGAGATGTCTCCCTTCTCCGGCCACAGTTTCTCTTCTTTGTGCAACTTCAGCAGGAATTCCAGTGACAGCTTCCAGACCTAGACACCCAACACCACGCAATAAATGAATGCGTTATGCCACTGAGGTTGCATTTTAAACACTGACGTGACAAGGTGTATAACCTAATTCTACCGTCCCAGGCAAAATACCCCTTTATGCAACACTGGTTCTGCTATTTCCATTTTGTACGTTTTCAAAGAACGCAACAACTCTCTGATCGGAAACTTGTTCTCACTCGTCGTTCAAAACCAGGTAAAAGTGTAGCCTTCATAGACAAATTCTTCTTGGACTCTGTAAATCAGGAGTTTGGGCCTCATGACGAAGCTATTTGAAGTGACATCAGCTCCTGAAGCCACTGTTGTAATAGCCAAAACAGTCTATGCAATCTGAACACACAAATCAGAGATTTCGTTCATCCAAACGCATGACTTTTGATAAGTCGGGTTGATTTTAAAAAACAAGCCTAAAATTTGCCCCAAGTCAATTAACAGAAGCAGAAGAACATTCCCAAGAAATAGGGCACCTCTGACACAACTTCCTATCAGGCAGCTGCACTGACTCAGATGGGAAAATTCCTACACCTCACTGGCAAGAATCATAGTGACATGGGGATCTTGGTGGGAGGGGGGCATTTATAACATTAGAAGGCGTATTAAGCCACTCCCATATTTAATCACTTCAGCACTACACGGTGTCAAACTGCCACCTGTAACCAGTAGCCATGAATGTCTGCACATGAGTATCTTCAAAGCGGGATGCATATAGTTTCTTTAAAAGACACAAGATTTCTGACTTTTAAATTCAAGCTTAAAAACGGCAAGCTTACCCGATGCTTCTCTTTCATTCTGAGTGCAAGAACAATCATCCAAACAAAGGTCAACCAGAAGTAGATGACCAACATCTGTAGCCACGGCTGCCACTCCGAAGAACCATCGCAGACTCTGATGTAGGTGCCGAGTGCTCGTACTGGGTCCTCCGTGATTAGTTATGGGTTCTATGGCAGTTACCTGCAGGAAAGCGACAAGTTAATATTGAACTGAATTAACTTCAGCTGAAAAGGTCTATTCTATTATTACAGCTTACCAATTGCCACTCGCTACTTAGACATAATTAACTCTAGGAATTAAACACAGAAAACCAGTTATATGCAAGAAACTTCATCCTATTTAAGGGACTTAAGTTAGAAAGACAAAGCTACACCTAGTTCTCCCACTGCTCACAGCCCATCAGCACTGCGATACAGTCTACGCCTTCTTTGCCAAACAGGTATTAGGAGAGATCATGGCTGTAAGTCAGATGAGGCAGCAGTCAAGCTGCATGGTAGACATACCATTTTCCATGGGAATGAAACATTTTTGGAAAGTGTGGAAGGGAGATAGTAGCTTAGCAAAATTTACACGAGTCCTCATTTAGAATAAAAATAACCACCAGATAAAGTCAGAAAAGGTGTAAATGCACACCAGCACTTTTAGGAATGTTAACAGAAATGTTAAAAGCCAGCCTAAAACAACGGCAAAAAGAACAGCAGCTTGTTAGAGAAAGAGCTAACTCCAGCTAAGGAAGAAGCGCACACTGCTCTTGAACATGTGGAGCAGTCTGCACGCAGCTTTATTACAAGGGGAAGACAGACCTTTCAGCACCTGCAACACGTCCCAGGACTATACGGACTGCTCTAGCAGAGATACAAGCGCACAAAGACTCCGGCACTAAAGCTATACAACAAAAGAACAGAGGCTATGGTTTAGCCTTCTTACAAAAAGCAGCACGACAAAACCAGGAACCTTTACATCAACAGCACAGTTTGACAGGAAAGTAAAACAAAGAAGTGAGCATCACAAGGCAGTCCATTTTTTAATACATTTCCCCCGCCCCCCTCCACCCCCCAAGAGGTGGGGAAAAATAACCAAACCCCTAAGCCCCAAAGTTTTCTCCTCTCCCATATCAAGCACTTGCTGGGACTACACTGCCTGGAAATCTACCACAGAATTTACCTTTCATCTTGGTCACGAGAATTCTAATCTTAGGACAACTTGGGTTTCTGTCAGATTTATAGGAAAGCTAATGAAATTTCCAATCTTCAAAATACTGTACATATCTTGCTGCAGAATTAGCCAAAGGTCAAGTGTTCCTTCTAACTTCTTTTTCTTTTAAGATTTCTTTCCTTGTACAACTGGCCCCAAAGGAATCTCTTCCATTTTTGCATACGGTCTTCCAAAAATGTTGCCTGGTTTTAACACCTCAGTTTTCCACGTAGAAGCTCCTGAAACTGCATATTTTTCCACTGCGCTATGCACTGGCTTTTCATATTCTCCCAGACTACTGCCAGCTCATTCTGGGAATGAAGAAAGGACGCTTTTCTCACCTCACTGAATCTGAATGCTACCCTTCTGCCTCATACAAACCAGCAAAATTTGAACCCTTCCATAGTTCTGAAACATACAACCATTAGAAACCAATTCAATATAATGAATGTTTTAAATTCAGATTTGCTTTTACTAGAATCCAGTTCAAATAATACTCCATTAACTCTTTCAGTTGTCTGCGGCATTTCACCTGTATATCCAGAGGGCAGTTAGAGAGCACAGAATCACAGAACCATTAAGGTTGGAAAAGACCTGTGAGATCATCAAGTCCAACCATCAACCCAACACCACCATGCCCACTAAACCATGTCCCAAAGTGCCACGTCTACACGTTTTTTGAACACCTCCAGTGATGGTCACTCCACCACCTCCCTGCATAGCCTCTTCCAATGTTTGACCACTCTCTCAGTAACAAAATTTTTCCTAATATCCAGTCTAAACCTCCCCTGGCGCAACTTGAGGCCATTTCCTCTCGTTCTATTGCTAGATACATGGGAGAAGAGACCAAGAAAAAAAAAGCAAAAAAAAAGAAAAAAAAATTATGCCTAAATTCTTTCTCAGCTTGTGAGTTTGGGTTTTTTAACTCATTCTTTGCTCTCTGAATGACTACACATCTGCTCTTACACTAAAAGGCAGTCATACAGTCACTATAAATACCCCGTATTAATACACTAATGGCTTGACACCTTGGACCAGAGTTGCTCAAAGTTAGGGTTAACCTGTAGAACTTAGTTGTCCACTGAAGATATACCCACATGGAAAACAGTCCAGAAATTAAGGTGCTCATCAAAGCCTTAAAACAGTAACAACAAAAACTGCAGAACGTGATGTTAAGACTAGGTCTGCAGTTTAGTTTTAAAAATAATCATTATGGAAATCAGAGAAACGTTCAGGCAGATTAAAAACGCATGTTACATAATGTATAATTTGGAAGTATGAGTTACAGAATAAATTCAAAGCATAGGGACAGTGGCCAAGGGCAAGTTTTATCTACTTGTTCTTGCTAACCCTTACTCCCACTCACAACTTAGAAGTTAACAGTCCGACTAGCAATACCTGTGGCCTGGCTATGCTGATCTAACTAAGCTAATAGCAAAAAGATAGGAAGCAAAATGAAAGCAACAGGCCAAACATGCTTGTCATCAAGAGCGTTGAGGGCATAAGAGCAGAACTTCAGGTAAGCTTTGGCTTTATTCCAAAATCCATAACCTTTATCACACAACAGCCAACTTTTCCCCCCAAGGCTTCTTCGTATTTTCTCCTGAACCATTGCCTTGCGGTATAGAAGAACTCCCCAATACAACGGGCAGGTCTAACTACGTTCTATTTCAAATCACTTTGGTAGACGCAGATTCGGTATGTGACGTGATCCTTCTTAACCTTTCCTTTTCCTATTCCCTGCTTACGTAGATCAAAGAAATAAAACTTAACAAAGCTATGACCTTTTTCACAAACATAGTTTACTTACTGATTATACGCTGATGTCAGCACACAGCTTGTCCTTCCACCTCAAACTCTAAGATTTATCAAGATGATAGGCAAACTAACACAGCGGAGCACCAACCCAACTCATATCTTTAGAAATTACCACAATACAAATGCTTACTGCTAGTAATCGTGCTGTAGCACTACAAACAAACAAAACTCCCTCCAGCTGTATTCTAGCAAGTTAAACCAAATCACATTATGGAAAGCTGAGTAACAGAAAAGTATTTATTTGTGGCAGATTCTAAGGTGAGAAAAATACAGGGAATCTGGGTTTTCTATTAACTGACGCTGATTCTTGTTTACATTAAGACAATGAGACTAGGGGACATTACGACACTTGAGTTTATGGGTTACAGAAGACAGAAAAAAATGAGTAACATCACACCAGTGCATCCCATCTACACAAACACAATATTCAATGAGCAGAGATTCAAGGACTTCAGACTGAAAGTCAATCTTTCAACAGTCTGTCAGATACCTCACTCAAGGCTCGTTTTTCCTACTTAGGTCAACACAAAAATGTGTTCTGCTCTGAAGTCAGACCTGCTTGCTAGCCTGAGATTCATGGGAATGTGTCTCAGTCATTTACAGCACAACTGTGGAAGTTTGAGGTATTTTAAAGACATTATTTCTAACAGAAATTAACCGTTTAGGAAATGCATGCTATGGACGCTTGAAAGAGTGGGGTTTTTTCCTTTCTCACTCTGGCCAGGAAAAGGTATTTTGCAATGCCTTTTTGTGGAAGCGGAGAATTAGGTAACTATGTGCTCTACAATAAAAGCAGGAAATTTGGTTTACTCTCAGTAGACTCAGAAGATAATGGTACCATTAAGCCCAAGATTTTACATCAAGGCTCTCTCGACTGGATTCTCTGAAGTCACAGTACGTTAATGCAGTACAGAACAAAACACCTCCTACAAAGAGGCGCTCCAAAGCTTTTCCTGAAGCAGGATTATGCAGCACCTAACAACATAAAACTTCCTTTCGCCGCTTAAAAAGTATGTACCCTTCCTGGAAGAACAACTGCTTTAACCACTCTCGATATTCCAAGGTCGTACAGACAGAGAACACTTCCCGCTGCTTCTTCCAACCCAACCAGTAGTCCAGGTCTCTTCTGCCAGGAAAACTCCTTTACCACACGAACAGTGGGACGCCGTTTATTTACTCCACTGAAACGATATGCAGAGCGCCGCTCTCCTGTCACAGAGTTCACCACCTCCAGTTGAGGACCACACGCCAACCATGCTAGGCCATTTCTCCCTGTAAGAGAAAAGAAAGCCGACTAAAGCAACTTTCCAACACAAGACTCAAAACAACTGAAAAAAGTCACAGTCACTGCCCCTTTCCTTCAATAAAAGGCCCTAACGGAGGAAGACCGACTTCCCTAATTCTGGTCAGTTCTCTAAAATCACCCATTGAAATCCTCAAGCAACACATCTTAACATCAACCACCTTTTTATTTTGCATTTGTACTTGTCATTCCTGCACTGAAGAATTTTGATCGTTTGGGATAAAGATTGCAATATATTGATCTATAGTCTTTATACCATAGTCGGCTTGGTTTTGCTAGAAATCATCTACATACAGACGGGAATACAAGTCTTGAAGCATACTTCAAACATAACAAATCTAAGCCAATTCATTTTTAGTTTATAAATTTCACTTGACGCGTGCCTACTTTGGGCAGGGATTTGGACTTCAGCAAGAGATTGTCTTAAAACGGGCACTGCGTTAGTAAATCTAAACTTTTACACGTGCCGATCACAGAAAGAATTTAAGACATTTGCTCCACTGAACTGCTTCAAACTCGAAGGAAGTATTAACTCCATTACTGCATTGACAGTTAGGCAGATAGATTCTACCTGGTCTTGACAGAAGCCTCGACATCCAGCTCGGCACCCAGCTCTGCTTTCAGATCACCTGGAAAGTCAACTACCTAATCTGCTTAGCCACTTCCAGCAGCTCTCGCTGCCTACTCATCTGCATCCTATTAAATACTTTGGAAATACGGCTGCAGCGCTTAACAGTGCTGCCCTCTTCCTTCTGTTTTTATTCAGACTAGAAAAGAAAAAGCAGGGGCTTTTGCCACTGTAACATTGTGGGAGAACTATTTCTGCGTGTGATGTTATGATGGTCATAGAGCTTGAGCTGGTGCAAATAAATACGGCCCAAACCAACACTATTACTTTTTGCAAAACTGCCTTGTATTTAAGTAGAAATTGAGCAGGGCTCACTGACTCAGCAGGTTTAAGTAAATTATTCTAATAGCACAAGACCGGTGCACGTGGCTGTAATTTCAAAGTTTAACTATACTAGTGTTTTAATATTAGCATTTTCAATCGTTACAACATCCTTTTTGTTCTCTCCAAACTTGATGCATCTTAACAGCGCCAACCTGACACAGTTGATACTATGACCCTATGCTTCAGGTAACCTCCAGGCCGTAACAGCTTTATACCACCACCAAATTTAAGGGAAAATGCTCACCTCTAGAAAGCTTCCCGCACAGCACAGAATCTAGGGGTATGCCATCTTCCCCAAGTGCCTGAAGAGTCACCTCTGGAAACTGCAGCAGACTGCTCGTTGCCCGAGCCGTTAGCTCTCCCATTCTTCACTCTAAATAAAGAAAACAATGCAAAAATAGACTCATGTCAGCCATAAATAGTTTTGAGCTTGACAGAAGTTTGCCATATTTTACTCCTGCAGAAAGAGGATTTTGTGAGTGAGTTAGCTGGTGATTTAGTGAGTATCACTGGGTCATTTCTTTCCCACTTAGGCAGAAAACCTCCCCCAAATGTTTTAGGCAAAACCCCTACATTTAATCCAAAACCAAAGTTTTAGTCTTAAAAGCCACTAGCACAACAGAGACTGTCTGTATCACAATTCTGGAGTCAGGCTTACTTCACACAAGTGCACCCTACACATTGTCTTGCACAGGTTGTGCGGATGCTCCACAAGCTCTCCAAGAAGCACAGATCTACAGCAGAAGGTGAGAAGAAGAAAGAATTTTAGCTCTCTAGCCCAACAGCCCCCAACAGCTAAGATCCTGTATCTGATGCAGACCATAGCCTTGATTTCCCTTTAAATGAGAAAACAAACAAAACCAACACAGATCGGAATTTGACACTAGAGCCAGTTTACCCAGCTACCTCCGATGGTTATTCTCTAACACAACTATACTTCCATTCAAGAGTTGCAGTCCCTGCCTAACGTGGCTAAGCTAGCAAAAGTTCCTAAAGCCAGTTCTGAAATTGCGCTCTTTTTTACATTGCTTGTTCTACCTGGACAGATGGATGGAGGTGCCAAGTGTCGCGGTACAGACCACACACGCAGCCTTCCAGCACAGGGAGACAGTAGTTAATAAGGCATTTCCAGCTACCACACCGCTTGCCCCTCTCAGCACAAGTTCCGGAATCACAGAATCACAACAAAGAGGATTCCAATCCCTGGAACCCATGTGGCCCAACCCCCCTGCTCAAGCAGGGTCACCTAGAGCAGGCTGCCCAGCACCGTGCCCAGCACCGTGCCCCTTTTTGACATTGCTTGGTCTACCTGGACAGACGGATGGAGGTGCCAAGTGTCTCAGTACAGAACACACACGCAGCCTTCCAACACAGGGACACAGTAGTTAACAAGGCATTTCGAGCGTACCACACCACTTGCCCCTCTCAGCACAAGTTCCGGAATCACAGAATCACAACAAAGAGGATTCCAATCCCTGGAACCCACGTGGCCCAACCCCCCCGCTCAAGCAGGGTCACCTAGAGCAGGCTGCCCAGCACCGTGCCCACACGGCTTTTGAATAGCTCATTCTGAAACGTACTTTTACGAGCAGCAACCTGACAAGCTGAACTGCAAAAGCATTTGCAACACGTGCAACAGGCCCTGGTTTTTGGTGACTCTCTCCTACCAATTTAAGCATTCTCTCCACCACATAAGGAAAACACTACCACACCAGCAAAGCCTTGTCACCGTTATTTCTCTAAAACCGTACCTGACAGCTTACTAGGTAGAAGAAACAAAATTAATAGATGCCTGATTAAGTTCATTTCACTGTCCTAAAAAAGCAAACCCCAGGCAAATCAATGCAGGAAAACGAGTTGATGCAGTCAGTGAATGAGGAGCTGTCCTCAGCAGAACAGGATACAGTCCTGTGTGCCCAACCGCCTGTGGCAGCTGCCAGCCAAGACTGATACAACCGTCCAGACTAAGAAGGCACTTGAGCTACCACGTTTAGCCATACACACCACGTGGGGTTCAGCATTCCCCACAGAATTAAGTCCCTAAATTTCCCATAAGTTTACCAAGCACGATCAGGAAGCAATTATTAGACCTGAAAGACTGACACCACGCTTCTTTCCATTGGCAGAAGCTCCAGACCCGGAGTCACCTTCCTTCATTAAGGAAGAAGTCAAGCACTTTTGTTTAAGGCAGCAACTTTGCTGCGTGATGCGTGCTTCGTGCAAAAATCAAGAGACCCCCACAAAACGCGCTGGATTCCTGTAAAGCTGTGCTCTCCCCATTAAACCCAGCCCTCTTGCCGCGATCGCCGCTCTACGCAGATAGCGAATTTCCTGACGCCTCCCTTTGGCAGTTACCCATGTTGAAGCAAAGAAACGCTTCGCAAAGAGCAACTGGGAGGGGAGCAGCATATGGCCTTTCAGTGAAGGTGTGCCTTGAACAATTTATTAAGCAAGTCACCATCAGACCCCGTCTTTCCCAGAGCAGCCCGTCACGCACTCCTTGGCTCTTACACGCCACAGCCTCCTACTGAAATGCTTCTGTCTGGCTAAATAAGTCACGTTGAGATCGGTTGCTTTCAGAAACATGCCCCAAATTAAAAGCAGTATTAACCTTTTTTAAGAAAAAGAACAAAGAACGCGTCTGCCCCACGTTCCAGGGTGTTTATCTCATGACTGGTTTTACAGGGAATATCTTTGGTTCTCCCTGTCAAGGACTTTGAAACGACACAAGCCTGAGCTGCTTCGACATGGCTCGGTGCATTCACTGGCATCTCTTATTTCCGTAATAATTTCTTATAACTACAAAATGAAGACAAGAAACTATAATGTAGTTAGAAGTAGACAGCATATTCTGTCAGCTGAACTCATGAGAGATTTGATATTACATTGTGGACCCCTAACCAAGGGCTACGTTATTGCCAGTTTACCCAGGCTTAAAAGCCCCTGGAAGGTCTTGTCGGGGCATTGCTGGCAGAGAGGTGTGTGAGTAACAAATCTGAAAGATGACAAGAAGGGGAAAACATCAGACCACAGGTTAAGGTATCTGGCCGCGATGCCTGTTACTGGGAAACTCGCCTGAGCCACGGCGGCATACTGGTGCTCCCACTCCTTCCGGGCTTCCTCCAGCCAGGACTCCCTCGTTGCCCGTGTGCTCCGGATCCGCCGCTCATGCTCAGCCAGCAAAAACCGCACCTCTTCTGAACAGCTTTAACCAGGGTATCTACGTGTAAGATAGCAAACCCCGTGAGGGACGAGGACCAGCACCGTGGCAGCCACGCAGCGTGTTCACAGTTGTTCAAAATGTTCTCTGCCACCCACTTGGTAAGAAATCCACCGATGGACCTACCTCAGCTGCATTCCCACCACACTTCCTCGATCTTACAGATTACCAAAGATGCCTCCTGATAACGCTTGGGGAAGTCAAAATCTACTTGCTATTTATGCTGAAATACGTACGTGTTTCGTCGGCTGTTGGTGGCCCTGTGCTCCCGAGCCCAGCCAGACTGGACAACACTTTGTTATTTTCAGCCTTCAGGTCTCTTATAAGCTTCTCCCCGGGACTTGCATTTACCACTGCTTTGTGGTAATATGAAAATACATAAAAGACAAAACAGAAGCCGGTACCCAGATAATCCCAGCAAACAGCAAGATTTCCTGTCAAAAATTACTCTTCTTCCCCACCTCCCCCCCTTCTTTTGTTCTTTTCCCTGTTCAGAAATATCCCATGTAGCTCTGGAACTTCACAAGCTAAAAGGTCTCACGGCCACTTTGCTCCTCGGGTGGAAGCATCTGATGCCCTCTCCTGTACTGTTACCAGCAATCACAGCCTGGTTTGGTTTGCCCCTGCCAGCCCAGGAAAAACTTTCTCTTCTCCAGCTAACCCTAACCGGCAGCAACGTAGCCATAGCTGCTGTGCCTCCAGTATGCGGGGCAATGTGGGATGGGATACCTGAAAACCAGCCCTCATCCACTGTAACTGTGGGTACGCCAGGTAGGCAGACAAATCCCCTGCAGAGACAAGTCCACCTGCCCCGGCATGGAGCTGGCTCAGGCGTGGGGAGTTTGATGGTCTGCGTTCATCGGCACGTGAAAGCAATTCAGCTCTTTGCAGGACTGAACTGGTGCTGGAAACATTAAAACTTCTGCTCCTGATATCTCCTAACAGCCAGGCTGCTGCGGCTACGAGCTTGCAGAGCCACGATCCATCCGCTTTGGGATAAGAGACGTGTAAGTGCCTGACCTCTTTTTATGGGAGCTGGAATAAGAAGGAATTAGTGCTGGAGTCCCAGAGAAAGCCTGACTGAAAGGACTGCAAAGAGAGCGGTTTTCAGTGCTGAGCCCCAGAAAGGGCAGGAGCAGAGCAAAGGGGAGGAGAGAGGGAACCCTCTCCTCCAGAAGGAGCCGACGCACTGGGAAAGTGGCCGGGGAGCAAGCGGCTCCTGGGCAGGAAGGAATAGCTCTGCGTGGCACTATGGCTGGGATCTGGGATTGGGAAACAGAGACGACAAATGCCTGGCAGCAGGGATCATCTGTATGTTCTATGTTTCAGCCATGTTTGGTCTGTGGGACCCCAAACTACAGCTTAGTTTTAGAGGTGCTGGGAGAGAAAGGGAAGGAAAGATGCTGAATTAAGTCACACCTGTGAGAGAGACCCAGAATTCTCAGGAAAAAGAGTTACCGCTGTCATACAACGTAGTTGTGACAATATATGCCGTTCGTTAATAAGAATACAGAATAAGCTCTTCATATGCTGCCCTTGCTTACTGACAGATTCACTCTTTCTTCATCCTGAGCTGTCAATCACTTTGAACTGGTATCTTTTGTCGTTTTGCCCAGCACCTGGCTGCAATTTGCACCAAGACCAGAGAGGGAAAAATTACGGAAGTGTACCTTTCAGCATATCGTAAAGTTGACAGAGTTTCTTCGTAACAGACGTCTGCTGGACTCACGTTCGCAATCTGTAAGCATATGACAAGTATGAACTGACATTAGATTTTGAAGGAGGCATTTTGAAAGAGCTGTCAACACTACCAAAAATCAGATAAGCATTAACATGGAAAAATCAACCATTAAGGTCCTTAAACATAAAAGGAGAACCCTAGCATCTTCGCAATCTGGCTATAACTTAACTCTTTTTAACACTTTCACAAGAAATGAGACAGACAGACCGACCGACAGACCGAAAGATGAGAGGATACAGGTGGCTTTTGCAAAAATTAATACTGGAGGCACTTGAATCCTGGTAACTCTGGCTTACGCTAGCATCAACGCAAAAAACCAACCTCGCAAAACCACTTTGATGGTATTGGTACAAGTAACAGTTGAAGAATCTGTCCTTAAATTTGTTCAAAACATCTTCGGTGAATTACGGGAGTTAGCATTTGAAGAAGCTCAAGTAAACTGTTTTAGGACTACCAGCATTTACAGGCAACGTTTTCACATGGGCACATTTTCTATTTGTATCCTTCCATCTTTCACTTGATAGTACTTTCTTTAACAAAAATACCTCTTCAAAGATGCTGGAGGATACAGTTAATTCACCTGAGACAAAGAAGAACCTATGGGAGCTTCATCTTATTTAGGAATGCAATATCTGGTGCGCAGCACAAACAATAATCTCAGCATTCAGGAAACAAAGTAGCTGTTTCGTAATACTGCCTAGTTTTATGTAAAGAACATGGCTTTTCTATAAAACACGTGCTTATGAGTTATCTAGCTAGATTTATCTGCATTTAGATACATTTTTACAAATATGCCAAAAACTCTTTCAGCAGAAATGGGGTTTGTATCTCTAATGGAGAGAGCGAGCGAGCGAGCGAGCGAGATTTTGTGCCAGCCACACTTCTGCTCTGAAAACAGAAGTGCTCTCCATTTGAGTAGTGCGTTTAATAGTGGCAAGAAACTTTTGACCAGCAGAAGGGTTCTCACCTTTATGTTGCATAGAAAGCAAACAGTTAAGTTTGAAGCTACACCCACTTTCACCAACGTTCGAGCCATGCAATTCTATTTCAACAGGTAAACTGGGATATAAATTCAAGAATCACTTTACCATGATGGGCCCTGCTGTTTCCTCAGGACCGAGTCCCTGCATGGGATATGCAGCACCTTCTTTTCCGTAGCAACCTCGGCCAGAGCACTAAGGGAAAATAAAGTGAAAAGATGTGAACGATAGAAGCGTAACTATCAAAATCAAATTGGGGGGCGGGGGGGGGGGGGGGGGGGGCGGGGCACGGAGGGGGAAAGCTACCAGATCAGAAACTTCAGTATATTCATGCTTACGTACATGCTTCACTATATTTGTTCTTATGTACATCTCAGGCTTTATTCATTGATTAACCATGCAGCAAAGAATCCTGAATGGAGGGAAGATTTTTTTCATATCTAGAAATTTCTTTTTTACTTCACAGGAAAGGATTAAAAAAAAAAAAAAAACAAACCTGATGACAGTTCTTAATGTGGTTAGACTTAGATTTACACGTGTTCCTTCCTTCAATCTGTCTCTTCCCAGTCCTGAGGATTTTTGCCTTTTGCTTCCTGCCAAGCCCACCAGATTTATAACTGACCGTTTGGTGATTGCTTCAGTCGAGAAAAATCTGTTAAAAGATGGTATCAACACAGCAGGAACAATTACCAAATCAATTGCTCAGACATTATTAAGTAAGATACAGAAAACGATACTCTGCAGAAACTCAGAGGAAATATCTTGGGATAGTTACCGGTATTGGAACATCTTCTATGTGCAGAATTGCTTTAAATATGAGAACTGCAAAGGTGTGCCTGAAAAGAAATGACCTCCCGTCTCTCGGGATTAAGCAACAGGCAATACCGCTCATCCCCTGCACCCGCAGAAAGAGAGTATGGAAACACCCCTGGCTCCCAACCTCCCCTGGCTGCAAAGAAGATGTCTCCCTCCTCTTCCCCTTCCAGATGAGCCCAGGACTGGCCCTGCCTGCCAAGGCTGAGCAGCTTTTGGAGCTGCCTGCGCGAGCAGCCGTGGGGTGCTGAGCTCGCTCGTGCTGCCGAGATGGGTCGTGCACGTCCGGGCCAGCCGGACCCCCCTCCTCCTCAGCCGGCCCCAGCCCAGGGTTGTCCTGTGTAAGCTGCCCTGCAGACACCTCTCTGCCTCTGTCGACAGGGGACTTCAACAAAGCCTGTAGTTCTGGTATCTGTCTACCAAGGGGAAAAACTGGGGGAGCGATGGCAGGAGCAAGGCCCCTTTTCCGGAGCGGAGCCGCGAGCAGTCGTCTCCCCCGACACGGCTGCTCTGAGATGGTTCGGCCGTGCGTCAGCAGCAGCACCACGGTCACCCAGCAGCCCTCTGCCTGGCCCCGGGCACACACAGCGAGGACAGCACGATTCGGGCCTTGTGACCCTCTGGGGTCATGTCTTTGCAGCTGCCCCACTGCGGCGTTCCCTTAGGCGGGCTCGGGGAGGTGCCACAGACTGCCCCACACTTGTGCCGCGCTGTATGAGCTTGCTCGCTATAGGGCCGCTTGTTGTACTGAGGCCAGGAGCTCTGCGTTTCGCTAACGGGCAAGCAGCAGCTACCACAGATAAACAGGGACCGTAGGTTATTTCGGGACACCAGTGAGAGATTTTCCAAGACCACTTGTCATATTTGGGACATAGAGGATCTTAAAGACGGAGTCCATCTGCAAACAGGCAGTGGTTTAGGACGTCTCTGCCTTTGGTGATCCTCACTCCGAGAGCAGCAGTGGTGGACAGGGTGCGAGCGCCAAAAATGTGGGCTGGCGAGGCTGACCCTGCAGCCCAGGGTGAGGAAACCCAACATGCTCTCATCTGCTCGCTGTCCTGGAGGTGGCAGTAAACTATGGTGGGTCTAGGTAAAACAGAGCCACCCTGGCTTTTGTGTCTGCAAAAACTTCCACGAGTTCATTTTATGGTGCATCTAACAGGACTAAATTCATTAAGAGTGCTAAACAGCTACACTGAACAGAGGAAACAGTGCCCGCACACTACACCTGTTTGAATCGCATGGTGACGACCACGTGAGACCGACTGCTGGTGGCATTCATGGCAGTCGTAGCCGTTGTTCTCACCTTACTCCCTTGTTCCTCTCGATCTGCGCGTAATTACGACAAGGCACCACCTTCAAACTGTCCACATAACAACCTTGCTGCTGGTCTTCTCTAATCCTGCGCCCACCAGGTTCCTGGTTTTAGACAGCAAGTCCATTACCTGGGGAGAGATATTTATAGTCAAAATTTCTCACTAAAATAAGAAAAAATATTGTTAGACTTCGTAAGGATAGAACAAAAATTAAGAGAGTACGGCTGAGCACGGGGTAGTTATTCTGGCTTTACCATGTTTAGAAACTCATTCCCAGAGTGTTCCACTTTCCAGGCGAATTCCGCTTACGTTGAAAGCTTACATCTGCAGACTTAAGGTGCTTGCAAAATTCAGGATAAAGGCGGTATTTCCCTCTGCTTCTCCTATCGTCATTAGATGAGGAGTTTAAACAAGCTGATTCCATGAGCTGCAAAAACTAATGAAGTTTGTTTTCCTGAGCATTCATTTTTTTCTGATCTCTGCTGCCCGCTGCATCAAATTGGTCTGAAATTGGCCACATGGCTCAAAACCGATGAGGAGGAAGGTACAGGGCAAAGTAGTTCACAAACAAGTGGCAAATTGTATAAACCTTAGAAGAAAAGCTAAATGTTCAACCCTCTGAGACATATACCATCTCCCAAATCCCCGCCCGGCTTAAGAGAAACAGATTACCCATTTTCAGTTAGGAATGAGTCCTGTGTCTGCCAACAAAAGAGGCGAACAAGAAGAGGAGCATGGGGAAAGAAAGTAAATAAAAATGCTGACTTTCTTCTTAACCCTTTTTTTCTTCAAAAAGGAGCAAAATACAGAAGGGAGAAAAATAATAAAAAATAAAGAAGCGCTGGGTGCATGGGGGATTTCTCCTCAAAACTTGCACACCGGGTTAAAATCATGACAGGTATTCAAAACAGTTAACAAAGTTAGTTACGCCTCCTGGTGCTACCCCTTAATTAACTATTGGTTAATAGTTTTCTTCATCTTAAAGTTACAGTTCTCTTTTAATTCACCACATATGCTCAGAGAGTAGGGGCCTTAATTGGGTTGGGGCTTTTCTAGCTGGGAGGTGTGTTCCTTAGCATTAGAATGAGATTATAATGAGACAGGTTAACTCTAGGGCACTATTTTGGCAGTCCATTCTATTTTTCTAAGATACGTCCTTGTGCTAATCATTATTGCTAGTTAGCAGAGAGTCAGTGAAGACAGTCTTTATCTCTAATACGTCTAAGTGCCAGGCGCAGTTGTTACGAAGCATCTTCTTTACATTCTTCTAAATCTTCTTACTTGCTTTTAATACTTATTTTTCAAGAAGTCCTGTAACACTATCCCCTTTTCTGTCCCCTAAGCAAATTCTTTGGCTTTTAAAAGTGGTTTGTTATGTTTCATCATTATTTTTAGTGTCCACGCTTGTCCAGTAAGTTCCTTGAGTTTACACCAAAGGATAAGATTTACTATTGTTAATGTTGTCGTAGCTATTAGTAACACCAATATCGGGTGGGTCATTATGTTTAAGATTTTGGTAGCTGACGGGGAATAACCCCTAAACACATCCCATCTGCATCATGATGGACAGTAATTAAAGTCTTTCTTCCACTTTCTTCAACTTGTTTTAACAACCTTTTTAAATTTTCATGATGTAATAGTTTTCTTATTAGAGTGAGATTCATTCCAATAGGGGTGGGCTGTATATCCTGAATCGATGTATAATTAAACTGTAGCAATTGATAAGTAGTAACAGGAGCCGTGTAGGTAAAATCACATCCTGTAAGACTAACAAAGTTGCAAATGCAAATATTTGAATGGTTGCTCGTGTCCACCATTTGATCATCTACTTGTACAAAATCACACTGACTTCTGAGACAAACACATCCCATACCCCTGTAAATTATGATGGTTCTTAGGGTCTCGTTGGGATGCACCTCAAAGTGACAAACATTATGTTCAGTGTCAAGACAAATATCTTGCCCTTTGATGGTGTTTCCTTCACAAATAAATCCTTGCTGGTCTCGTACGACACAGGCCTCGACATCAGTAGTTTGCCACTTATTCCTGTTTTTCATAGCCCATACCCTGTGTTCTAGGGGATAAGGTACAGTTCCATGGTAATTTAATCCTAGCGCAACAATTGGGTATATGTTATATACTAAAGCTTTAGATATTGTTAGTACAAAAGCTGTAGCTGTGTTGTTAGTAGGGTCAAAGGTAAAATTAACCAAATGCCACCACGATGGGAATCTCCTTTCAAATTCCGTTGCGTTATTCCAAATCATCTTTCGGATTTCTTTTGGTAGGATTCCGTCTCCACCTCCCCTAATGATTGCAGCTGCTATTGTCTGTATCCATAATTGAGCTTGGATACAACTAACTGCTGTAGAAACATTAGTCTGAGCCACGTCTAATGCATTTATAATTAGTTCACTGTCCTTTTCATTAAGCTTATCCCACTGTGGTAACACATTTGCTGTAAGCCATTGGCCGGTTCCTAAAGTTAGGAGGGAAGATCTTAAAGGGTTCTGTATTTTGTTCAGATCACTGGTCACCATTGCGAGTTTGTTCCTTATTATCGCAGTATCTATACTATTTAAAACTCCCAGTCCTGTTCCTACTGCACCAATTGCATATCTCCTTTTCCTCATTTGGGAAGGAAGGGTCCTTTTATGTAACCATGACGTCCACCCCGTATGTAAGGGACTTATAAATGACGAACAAGCTGGTTGAACGGTGCAAATATTGTTCTGTGTTAATAATTCCACTCGTTTAAGAGACCATATTGGATTAGACATTACCTGTTGCTGACCGACATGTTGAATTACGTATGGTCCTGTCGGATACACTTATGGTCCCATTTGCTCAGGCTCTGTGGGACTTGATTTAGTAGCCTGAGTCGGGGTGGTGTAGGCAGGGGGAGTGGTGGTTTCCTCTGGTGTCTGCAACCGAAATCCAAAAGTTAGAGCTTGGGCCCCCTCTTGAGTTGCCCCCAGACATACTATGGTCACCGTTTGAGTTATATTGAAGGGATACCAACAAACCTCCTTGCTTTCACATATCGTGCTGCCTGTTCTATTGGCAGAGTCCCAGACAGCACCGTTCTTGGCAGTAATTTGGGTCTGGAGAGGAGGCGGGTTACTTACATTAAGGAGTCTACAACCTATCTGGACCTCCTTTCCTTTCTGAAACATCCAGGTGTAGACCGAATCTATCCTTTCCCATTCAGTTGGTCACAGTGTCATGTTATTATTATATATTACCACAGTTCCCAAATTCAATCCGTTTAAATCCTTTCCTGAGCTTCCCGTATACCCAAAATAAACGTCTGTCCAAGGCCACTCCCAACAGTGGTTACAGTTCAGCAGAGTCATAAGAATCCATATCATCGCTTTTGAATGCGAAGCTTCAATGGTCCCATAGGTGTTGATTCCCATCGTGGCTTAGGGCCTTTCTTCACTCTGGTGTGATGCACCCACGAGGTCTGCTCTTTAATCTTGATCGCTGTATGGGATGTCAGCAGCACCTGGAAGGGGCCTTCCCATTTCGGTTTCAGAGGTGAATCTGTAAAGGACTTCACATACACATAATCACCAGGCTTAATATTATGCACCGGCCCACCAAGACCTCGGGCTCTGGTTCCTAAGACAAGTTTCTCTGTCTCCTGAGGTTGTTTTTGCAGGTTTACAATATAATCAGATAACATCTCATCTCCAGTCTGAGTTGATATTCCTGCCTGTACAATATAGGGCCTCCCGTACAGTATTTCAAAAGGGCTCAACTCCTCTTTAGTTCTGGGCTTAGTTCTAATTCTCAGGAGTGCCAGAGATTGTGGCAATCCAGCCTCCTCCTGCCCAATTTTACAATCTGTAACTTAATTAAGTGGTTCATCTTCTCCACTTGACCACTTGCTTGTGGCCTATATGGGGTATGTAACTGCCAATCTATTCCCAAGAGTTTACTAACTTGCTGAACAATTTTTGCAGTGAAATGTGGTCCTCTATCCGAGGAGATTGTTGCAGGAATTCCAAATCTCGGTATTATTTCTTGTAATAGTGCTTTAGTTACTTCTCTAACCTTATTAGTTCAGCAAGGGAATGCTTCTGGCCAGCCTAAAAAGGTGTCTGTTAGAACCAGCAGATATCGAGACCCCCCTTTTCTTGGAAGTTCTGAGAAATCAATTTGCCACCACTGCCCTGGATAGTTTTCCTTTCCCTATCTGTCCAAGTTGGACTTTAGGGCTTACCTTAGGATTATTTTTCAAACATATTTCACACTGCTGTGTCACTTGTTTAACAGTGGTGTAGAGGTTTTGGGCAACTATACGCTGACTCAAATGTTTATACAATGCCTCAGCTCCCCAGTGGGATTTCCTGTGTTCTGCTATAACTGTGGCCCACAATAACACAAATGGGATTATTATTTTGCCCTGCGTAGTCTTTGCCCACTTACCTTTCTCTACTTCTCCCCCTATGTCTTCAACTAATTTCTGATCTTCTTTGGAATACCTGGGTTCACAATCAATTTGTATTTTACCATCTGGAACCAATGAGTGCACCTCTAATTCACCTTTCTCAGCTGCTCTTTTGGCTTCTCGGTCTGCCATAGCATTGCCCAATTCTTGAGCGGTATCTCCTTTCTGATGAGTCTTGCAATGTATGATAGCCACTTTTTCAGGTTGCTGTACTGCTTCCAGGAGCCTAAGAATTTCTTCAGCATATTTTATATGTTTCCCTTGGGTGGATAGGAGTCCCCTTTCTTTCCACATGGCTCCATGGGCATGGACTACCCCAAAAGCATATTTGGAGTCCGTCCAGATATTAATCTTTTTGTCTTTGGCTAGCTCCAACACTCGGGTTAAAGCGCTTATTTCTGCTTTTTGTGCCAAAGTATTTGGGGCAAGGGCTGCAGATTCTATTACCTGATTCACGGTGGTTATTGCATACCCTGCTCTGCGGACACCTTGTCGAACAAAGCTACTTCCATCTGTGTACCAGGAATCCTCAGCTGTCGGAGTGGGAGACGGACCCGGAGTAACGATGGAATCTCAATATGAGTATAGTCGTTCTCCCCTTTATTCAAGCTTACAGAGTGTATATAGACAGATGCCAAGAACACGCGTCCGCAACAATTGTATGATTGGCTTACAGCCTCTGTTCACGCGTCAAGGCGGCGAGTGAGATTGGTACAGTTGCACGCACAAGAGCACTTCTCCTCTTCGCGGATGTAGCTCTTTCTTCTTGTTTACCATTCCACTGTCTCTTATCACAACAGGCTTTCAAGGACAGTGAACGGTTTCCTCTGAGCCTTCCCCCTCATCAAAGACTGGGTTGCTCATGGGAATCAGATCATGTCCCTTGTTACTAAGCCATTCCTCCACATGTATCCTTCCCATAAATTGTTTTAATTGGCATTGGTTAACAAATGACTTAATTTACAACTGTACATGTAGCAAGAAAACGTCCTACTTCAGTATGAACATAAGTAAAGTTAGACTTACTTTGAGCTCACAGTCATCCACAATCACTGGCTGTGTGAGAATTTCCTTTGATTTCTCAACTCCTATCACTTGTTGTTCTTCTACCCGAGAACATCTCTCACGAGTCATATGGTGTGCCCACGAATCTGGCATGACAAAAATTTCTTAAGTCAGGATTTCTGTTTATCGGGAATACAGTATCAGTGAAGTGTCCTGTGCCTGGAATACAGTCTCTCTCTGCAATGACAGAGGCAGACCCATTACCATTTTTTCACTGAGAAATGCTTGACTTTTACTTTCTTTCTGGCAAAAGCCAGTGCTCCATAAAAATTAGAAATTCAGGCACACAGAAAAGCACTAGAGAAAAAGGCAGGGTAAAAACAGGAAAAAAAAGTAGAGTCACGTTGCCATTACAGCACTGCACGGTAAAACTCCAAAGTAATTTAGGTTAGGAAACACATCCTGCATTGCAAACATTAGGACAGAAGTCTTCTTTTCCACATGTGACTCTGGGTCCACATTGCTTGAAGTACAGCTTTTTAACCTCTTTGGAACTCACCGGCAGCGAATAAGCTAGGTGAACCTCCAAAATGTAACTGCTTGGTTTTGTTTGGGTTTTTTGTTGTTGTTGTTTGTTTCTTGGCTCGGTAACAGTCCTAGAACTTTATGAACATACAGAAGAGCATGCCATCATCTATGTGGCAGCAATGAGAAATAGTTTCACATGGGATGTTGACCATACACCTCTGTCACATCCTACCTTTTCTGTTTGCAGCAGCTGAAAGCACACTGCATGGTTTTTGTACGTCTTAACTGCACGTTGTATAGAGTGAAGTTGAGGGGAATACTCAAATTTTGTGCTAGCTGATCTGAGGGAGGCAGAGTTTGATGACGGGCACTTGTGAGGCAGTAATATTTTCATTTGGTGTGGCTGCTCTTTTAAGCTACACAGCCTCACACAACACAGATACTGAACAGCGCAGCAGGGGAAGAAGGTGCTGCCACTAGCTTGTTACTGCTGTTTTCCCAGAGATTATCACATTTACGTCTTTGGTAACAGAAACGACTGTGTGAGAGATTAGTAATCTGCTCCAGGCAGAGTCACTCTGCTAGTTTATCCACTCTTCAGTTTAAAAGTAGGAGCTAAGTGATCTAACTTTGCTTCCCGGTCTGCTTTAGACACTTGAGCAGTGTGTTCAGAGTTGTAGGCACAGTACACGTTCAGCTAATGGGCAAAGGCGAGCACCTAAGGATGCTTCTGTTTCCAGCTGGGACAGCTGTATCTAGAAGACCTGTAGCCCGCCTTCCAAAGATCCATTTTACGGTGCCCTGCATTGCAGCAACAGTTTCTCTAATGAAATGCAACAGTGGCTTTGCTGCGGCAGCAACTCTACGACAAAGTGGATTGTGTCATTCCCGGCTGTTCTGGAAGCAGTTGATTCGCAATTATGATAGTTGATGTGATAGATTGATTAGTAATAAAATATTGTCTGAAAGGTAAGCCTTCCTTTTTTCTGAAGTATGAAAAATTAACTCATTTTCTCCAGTTAAATCTTGCAAGATATTTAATCTGTTCTCTGAAGTGTCACTCATATTTTATTTAAAATTATAAGAAAGTAAGATGGCACTTTGTTGCATTGTTATTGTTTAGCTTCTGAAAACCTAAAGAGCCTATTCAAAGGATCTTGCGCTATTCTAAACTTGTAGTTCCCATTTTTTTCTTCAGCAACTGTTGCATTTTGTCACTGTGATAACCAAGAACTTCAAAATATTTCACTTGGTAAAACTATATGCTGTTCTTAGTCAGTGCGTTTACCAACATCGGGAAGATTACGACAAAACCGAATTAGTGAAGGTAAATTTTTTTGTCTTATAGCACTTTCTACCACTGTTATGCATGTGTGTGTTATGCGTATGTATGCGTGCACGCTGGACATCATGCTTATTTAGCATTACTCTTTACTGCTTAGTCGCCTGTGTCACAAGACTTTTCATTTCAGTCTGGAAGACATTTATCCATATTGCAAAACCATTGTTGTATTTGGCATAATTGTTGGCAGTTTCAGCAGGAAAAGGCTTGAACTTGAAGACAATGGGTCCATCCACACAGCTCTCTCAAAGCAGTAAACTTCAGTCTGCAAACAGTCCTTCTCCAGAACCTTTTTAGGTGGGGGGGGCTATGAAAGGAGGGTGCTTTTCACAGTCTGTTGCTTCCTCTTTCTCCCCTTACAGGCAGTCAGACATGGTAATACTTGGTATAGTAGTCATTCTATTCTTGAAAAGAAATTAAGTATGAAATATAACAAGACGTTGAGGTTTTTCTCTAGTCTCACCAGAATCCCTTTTTAACTAGCATGGCTCGAGCATCTCGAGCCTTATGAGGAGCAGCTGAGAGAGCTGGGGTTTTTTAGCCTGGAGGAGGCTCAGGGGAGACCTTATTGCTCTCTACAACCTCTTTTCAGGTAGTTGCAGGGAGGTGGGTGCTGGTCTCTTCTCCCAAGTGACAAGTGACAGGACAAGAGGAAATGACCTCGAGTTGCACCAGGGGAGGTTTAGATTGGATATTAGGAAAAACTTCTTCACTGAAAAGGTTGTCAGACACTGGAACAGGCTGCCCAGGGAGGTGGCTGAGGCACCATCCCTGCAAGTATTTAAAGTACATGTGGACAAGGCGCTTAGGGTCATGGTTTAGTGGTGGACTTAGCAGTGTTAGGTCAACGGTTGGACTTGATGGTCTTAAAGGTCTTTTCCAACCTAAACGATTCTATGATCTTTAATTTGACATAGGGGAGATTTCTGCCTATGCCAGTTTCATGCTAATGAGTGAGATTCTGTGATCTCTTCCTGTAAGAGAAGGTTCCTGAGTTGTCATCTTCCAGAAGCACCTGTGGTCCCAGTCAGGCATTCCCAGTATTGAGTCGATTTAGATAGGTTGGATATTCAGTCTTCAGATTCAATATCCTTGAATCCATTTGTCTTTGAGACGCTTGTGCCTGAGAATAGATAAAATTTTTTATGCCTCTCAGTCTGCCTTGAAAAAGGGGAAGCCTCTTCTTTTCAGCCCTGGTCATCTCGATCTCTTCTTGCAGGTCTGATGAAGAGTTAGAACAGATGCTCTGTTCCCATTGTGCAACAGTGAGGATTATTTGGCTTCGGGGAGGCCATTCCTGAAAAATGCGCCCTTCTCTCATCTAGGATAACGATGGTTTTAGCATGAGAAGGGATTTATTTGTTATCTCAGGGCTTGTGAGCTTTTGTGACTTAACTTTTAATGCTTAAATTAAAAGGGACTTGATTTCTTTGTTTTCTACTTCTACCTTTAGCTTTAACAAAAAAAAAATCTCCTATTCAGAGTGACTGTGTAGGTCAGTCAGGAGCAAGCTCTACTGTATGAAGAGAGAGACTTCGACAAGTCATTATTCAGAGTGCAGAAAACAATATTTCCAGCTTTTAGTTGTGGCTTTTCAGGAACTGTCTCCTCTTTCTAATTGTTGAAACCACTGTTGATACAGATCCATAGTCTCTTGATACAGAGCCATACAGTCTCTCTAGCCTACTCTCTGTTTTGGATGCATAAGGATGCGTTTGAAGCTAGTGGGTATAGAAAGACGTTGTGGTGGTGGTAGCACATGTATTTGCTAAATATTACTGACAATTGTATGTATGTACAGATTCTTCATTCTTTTTATGAAGAAATAAACAGGGTTCTTAAACTTATATTTATGCTGACTGCTAGTTTGTCTTTTTTTCTTATTAGGAAATGAAGAAAGAAATTACAGCCTTCAGTTATGCTCAGTGATACTTGATTTCAGCGTACTCGACTTCTACTCTAATGTTTTCTTTTCATTGCATGCTGTTACCTGTGCATAATTCAATAAAGATTACTTCTACATATATATTTATACATACATTAAACAAATATACCTTAAAATTTAAGAAAGCTGAAATAAAGTCCTTCAACTGCTTTTATTTCATATTTGTCTCCTATATACATATTTTTATGTGACATACTGCTGTGATTGCCTTTGGAATGCTGCAGATACGAACATCTCCCAGATAATTTCAGTACCTCTCTTTAAAAGAAAACAATTGAAAACTTGATACACTTTTACCATCGTTTTCCAGCTTGTGGGAATACATTTTTCTGAAGTAGCTTGTGGTGCTGTATAGTCAATTGCATATTACATAAAGGTCTTAAACCAAATCTCATTTTGGTATATGAAAAGTAAATCCTTTAGAAACCTCTTAATGCAGTTCAGAGGTAATTTTTTTTAATTACCTGATGGCACCTCAAGTGGCTTTCATAGAATTAACAACCTAAAGAAAGTATGTGGGAGAAACGCTCTTTCCACAAACATAAGAACTTTTGCTATGGCATATGTTTGCCTGTCAAAAAAACCTAACTTGAAACAAAGCAAGATGTACTACTGTAACTTTCTAAGGTAAAGTTGAGTCTTGCTTGTAATAATGACAATCTTCTTGATACCAGAGAATTGCATTTTAATATAAATTGTTAGTTACAGGTCAGGTGGCTTGTAGTTGAATTTAACTGTAAATAGTGTTCTAGTTACCTGGGGAGAATTACATCTGTTTATTACATAAAAGTGAATATATTGTTAGTGATAAGTATGTTTAAGTAAAAGCAAAGCAGTACCCCGTTTTGAAGACGTATGCCTCTTCAAACCAGCAGAGAAAATGTCTCTGTTAATTTGACGGCTATTTTTTAAAAAATTGAGGATAGGCAAAGTGTAAGTTTATGAGAATAAAAGTTTATACCAGCTGTGATAAAGTATGTGGCATGATACATTGCTGTTATGTCACCTCACACACACAACGTCTGGTGACACTGAATGCCTAACTGTGCAATCCCTCCGTGCTTAGTTTCTTACGCATGTTTTAGTTTCCTTTGTTTGTTTCTTTCTAGTGTGTTTGTGCCAACATCTGTGTACTATGCAGAATTTTTTCTTTTATCTGTATTGTTTGGATGGGTGTTAATAAAAAATGAATCACCTTTTTGGGGGGTTTTGTCTGCTCTATTTTAAGCACAGAATAATTTTGATCATTAACAATCTTACACTTGAAAAACAGCATGAGCCTTAAGACTTTAAAATAAGAACTGTACATGAGCTAGGTGTAGCTAGCTACACCCCACTCTAGGTGTATTGGTTATGTGGCCAAGGCAAGCACAGGAGGATGAAAAATTATATTGAAAATTTACATTTTAATGTAATGTATTACATTGGAAAGGTAATAAAGGAATTAACGTAATTTTTCCTCAACTTGACCTCCACCTTGACTGCTGACAGCCATTTTCGATGGGACTGTGGGGGTGGTTTGCTGACCACGTTCCCCAAGATGACTGTTTGAAAAACTGAACAGGAGTGACAGTGTGGAAACGAGGAACCAGAAACATTCCTGCGATCAAATCTTTTGCTTTTCAAACTTTGACCAAACTCTTTCCTGGCAGTAGTCTCGACAGGATACTGTACCTATACAGTTTTTTAAAAAAATTGTAGCTCTGTGTATCTTGAGCTTCCATGACCAACTGTTAACGGTTCCCACAAGGCACACCTTTATTTTTCTTCCTCAGGGAAACAGTCGTATTCTAGTGTCTGAACCAAAATGGCAAGCAGCAATCAAAGAAATAGTATGTAGAAACGCAACGCTTTTGACAAGTAGGCAGCGGGAGTCAAAACTAAATATTGCCTCAATAGCTAGGTTATGTACTAAAGGAAAAGGTCCCCGTTCTCCAAGTTCTGTAACTAAACAAAAAAAAAAAGGGGGGGGTGGTGTGGCGTGGGGTTTTTCCCTCAGAGCCGTCACTTTGTGCTCACTCGCCCCTGGTTTGGGGCTCTGGACCCTGCGGCCATGTCCTCCCTCAGCGACAGCTCAGGGCGCCTGAGAGAAACTCGGGGCTGGCGTCGGAGAAAAACCCTTCACGGGGCTAGAGACGACGCTGTCTTTAAAAGCCGTCTGGGTGCGTGGTGGGACAGTCTAGCGCGGAGCCGAAGTTTGGCGGCGAAGGAGCGGGCTGTGAGGGCATCCCTGCCACCCGAGAACTCCCAACCTGCGCAACCGCTGCGCGCCGGCACCTCGCCTGGCCCAAGGGCGAGGAGACGCCGGCGGCCACCGGCCTGTTTATCGGGAATACAGTATCAGTGAAGTGTCCTGTGCCTGGAATACAGTCTCTCTCTGCAATGACAGAGACAGACCCATTACCATTTTTTCACTGAGAAATGCTTGACTTTTACTTTCTTCCTGGCAAAAGCCAGTGCTCCATAAAAATTAGAAATTCAGGCACACAGAAAAGCACTAGAGAAAAAGGCAGGGTAAAAACAGGAAAAAAAATAGAGTCACGTTGCCATTACAGCACTGCACGGTAAAACTCCAAAGTAATTTAGGTTAGGAAACACATCCTGCATTGCAAACATTAGGACAGAAGTCTTCTTTTCCGCATGTGACTCTGGGTCCACATTGCTTGAAGTACAGCTTTTTAACTTACGCTGCTCCTTAGTGGAACACTACTCATACAATAAAAGAAAGTCAATGACTGTTTTTCAATTAGGTACCATTTGGAAAAACAAACTTCAGAATCAAAAGAACAGCAGCTGCAGAAAAACATGAGTTTGGCTACTATAACTAGAGGGGCAGCACCATTATGCAAGAAACACTGTGTGCTGATTTTAGAGAGATGCAACAGAAACAGCAGAATGGAATTAAAGAAGGCTAAAACCTAATAAATAGTGTAATCCTCCTCAGGAAGAAAAAGGAGCTAAAGGACCTGTTTGACCTTTCACTTACCATTTGAATCTCCGTCTTCAGAACTTTCTGCTATTTGGCAATCTGGCATTTCACTGTCCTCTCTTAGGTCTGAATGTTCAGAAAGCATGACACTCTTCTTTTCAGAAGCAGATTTAGCCACAAGGAGAACCCTCTCTCTTTCATTTTCTGACCCACATTTATTTTCATGCCCATTTTTCTGTCGTTCTTGAAGTACGCTTCCATTTTCTTCCATAGAAGAATCCTGTGTGGACTCAACTTCCGTGCAATCCATGTTAGAAACATGTTCTTCTGGAGACTCTTCCGCACTCTCTACTTCATTTTGGTCTTCTGGAACTTTATTCTCTTTATTGAACTAAAATTTCCTCCTCTTTGCTGCGATACTTGAAGATGCTTTGTTCTTTCTGCGTTTCCTTTTTGACATCTCTACAAAGAGATATCAGAAAAAGTAAGCCAAAACATTACCAAAACAGTTCTTCCTTCAAAATCCAGCATCCTCATCTTACTTGACTTAGAAGGAAAATTATCAAAGGAGCTCAGGTAACATTGTCTGTCTCCCTACATATGTCTAGAGAAAGAGTTGCAAGTTAATGAGGTCAATTTGCTATTAGATTTTAAAAAGCCAGCTACAGAATTTCACTCACAAAACCATCAGCTTCAAGATTTTATGAGCAGAAAATTCTTACTTTAGATAGGAAGTATTACCAGAAAGCAAAGTTATTAGGTGAAGTTGCTTACTGTCTTACTACGTGAACTAATATAGATGAACAGAAAAGCATTTGGAGATGAGCCCTTCTTCAAATCGGTTATAAAGCTGTAAACTTCAGAAGCTAAACACATGTTGGGCAGAGTTAAAGAGACAATTTTAAGGGAATGTTTGCTGGAGAAAAATTTGCCTGTGAAGACTTACACCTCACACGCTTTCTGTTAACCTTGTTTAAAACAAACTTAGCATTTTTGCCTTCCAGAAAAACCCACCGTTCTTTGTATCGATGGAGTACTGCACAAAGCGTATGGGTGAAGTCAATGGCAAAATTCCTAGTCCTGTTATGGAGACCAGGAAAGTTCACACCATGTCATGCGTTTTAGCCGAGAGACCCAAGTCCCTTTGTTCTTTCATGTCCTTTTCACAGGAAAAGTGGGGAAATAATTGTCTTTCCTTTACATATCTATTATTATTGCTCCCTTATTTTTCTGCCCTTTCCCCCTTCAGTTGGAAATCACACTAAGAGGTGGCATAGATTTTAGCATTTGAGGGCAGGGAAGGGAAAAATACTGTTTCTCATAACTAAAAGCTAGTTGAGTATTCAGAAACTGCCATGTACAACATTTTTGACTTCAAGAGAGAGCAATTTAGGAGCCGTTAAACATCAGTTGGGTCATCAAGTCCAGTGTCTTACAATGTAAACCATCCAATGTACTTGAACTTCATAACTATATCGAATGAATGACCTCTGGATTTATCTCACGTTTTGGAGCAAATTAAAAACACTGAATGCCTCTGGCACAAAGAACCAGGCATCACAGAAACATGTTATGTCACAAAACCAGAGAAGGTATCAGTGACTTTAGCACCTTCTCCAAGAAAGTCTGAATAAAATGCAACTTGCCTTCAGAGCACGGTGTACTGGAATCTACAGGCGCTGCTGGCATCTTCATCTTTTCGTTACACTTTGGGTCTGTTTTCTCACAGCCAGGAACATAGTTCTGCTTTGGCATTACACGGTAGTAAGGCGGAGCATACTTTGAAGAGCTACAACCTTGCAATAAAGAACAGATAGCAAAGAATTGTGTCTTGCATTGTTGGTTACAAATACCGAGACAAGTCTTAAAATCATTAGCGTCAAAAACCATACCTCTTTTCTTGCGAGATTCTTGAATTTCTTCACAGCGTTGTTCAAAATCTTCATCCATTTCCTCTCTCACGATGGCATATGCAGTATCTCTCAAAGCACAAGCTCTGTGCCTAATGAGACGATCTGAAATTTTACAGTCAGAACTGAGTCTTTTCTACCAGCCGATGAAATCCTTTATTTTGATTACTTATCGAAAGATTTTGCTCTTTTCATAGATAGGTTCTGAAGGGTTATCTCAGTGAATATTTTCAGCATAACAACATAAAAGTTAATCATTAAAGCAAAAGCACTAGTTACTGATCAACACTTCTATCACAATTTCTTGTCCAAGTAGTTTAATGCTCCAACATTTACAACCTGGCAAGAAATGCTCTCTGTGGATGTTTAAAATGATCGAATCCCAAGTCTACTGTCCACAGACGACGTTTATCAATTTATACATTTTTAATTTTTCCAAATTAGGGATCAAAACACATTCTTACCTCCAGGGTCTTTATCTGGGTTGTACTGTAAAGCATTACTGCAGATTAGATCGATATCTTTTAGAAAATCTCCTGCAGTTAGGTACTGGTGCAAGTCAATCTTCGAGAGAACTGCCGAAAGGTCCATGGGCTGTTTAATAACTGCGTCATAATCAGGTACCTACAAATGAAATATGCGTGTTCAGAGATTTAACACAGTATCTACCAAAATTAATTATTTTAATAACGTAAAATAAAGGACTTCTTCAAAACCCCAAATATTTATGACACATCCAAAGATATGGAAATTAACCAGTTAGTTGCTTGAAAATAGAAGGGCTATTTCAACTGGCTTTGAAGAGACAGACCAGAAGAGGGAAAAACAAGAAGCAGGGAGGTCAGAAGCACGTGTGGGGCAGAGAAGGGAGCAGACACCCAGAGTGGGATTCATTTCACTTCGCTTCAGAAAATCACAGCAAAGAAAGCTTTCTCAGTAGAGTCACCCGAGATTCTCTTCGTTGTTGGCGGGAAGAAAAAGGTGCAGGAATGCACCTTTGAAGTATCTGTCCTAGGCATCTACTTTTGCATGAGATAACTGGACCAAGAGGTGCCGATTTCTTTACTCAGACCATAAAAGGAGCCTAATGACTAGTAGAGATGAGGACATCTAGGTTTGTTTAGGTTATTTACATCTCAGAAACTAGAAGTAAAGGGAAAGACAAGTCAGTGGATGTTTAGGGGAACAGGACTTTGCTGAAATGCAAAGCTCTATTAAAACGACAGCTGACTTCGAAGTATATGCCCCTGGCTTAGACTTATTCAATACATTACATGAGAAAAAAAAAAGACAGAAGCGTATGGGAGGAAGAAGAAACCACACAGCCCTTATGGTTGATCTTATACGGAGGAGCCCCAGACGAAACAGAGAATAGAATCTTGGAATTTATTTTAAAAACTGCTGTTCTTACTCCTGTTCTCACAGAAACTACTGACAGTCAATTAAAGAGCTTTAGGCTTTATTAAAACAGTCCTATAGATACTGTTTATAATTATAAAGAAAGAGATCTCTCTGCTTTTCAGTGCTGTAAAATGCCTACATGTCAAAGCCTTTTCATGAGTGAACTGTGTTGACAGTTGGTCTAACTGGCAGTTGGTCTAACTGGCAGTCGGTCTAGATGATCGTTATAGGTCCCTTCCAACTGAAATATTCTAAAGTTCTGAAGGCATTGCAGAAGGAACCCGGGGCTTTCAGTGAAACTCAAATAACAGACATTTGAGGGCCTCAAGGAGTCAGCAAAAGTAAAAGCAAACTTCCTGCTTCTTGAAAAATCAGAATAGTACGGTCCTAAAAACAAAGACAAACCTTCCTATAAAGAGCACACGAACTCTGAGAAATATAAACATGCAGAAATTATGAATACACCCAGATAAAATGGTATTACAGATCAACACTAATTTACCTCCTCTGGGTCGGCACGCTTTGTAAATGCTCTGAAACGTCTGTCACCGGCAAGTCTACGAGTCACATCCCTTAAGAAAATCCTAAGTTCACGCAATATATCCTCCTCCTGCTCCTCCAGCTCTCTTATTTCTTCCTCTGTCAGCTGTGGAGGCTTAGGCGGTGGTGCTACAGGCAGTACTTCCAATGTCTGCCAAGCTTAAAAGAATCAGAAACTTTTAGTCAATTTACGGTACTCAAATACAAGCCTATGAAAAATTATTGATAGAAAATTACCACCAAAGCAAATGCTGTAGAGCTGTTAACTTACAGTTAGCAAAGTTTTCTATGTAGAATATCCTCACCTGTCTTAGTTTTTGATGCAGGAGGTTTAGCAGTTTGATTTACAATTAAGTCCTCAAAAAATGTTCTTCTTTCTTCCTCATTAGGCAACTGGATTTTGAACACTTCATCATCATTAATAAACAATTCTTTTATCTAAAGCATGAGGAGAAAAGATATTTCAGATGTAAGGTCACACAAATTCATGTTCTGTTCCAAAAAGATGAGTGCCTTTCCAAATTAAACTGAATAATCACCTTGATAAGACAAACTGTGAAAAGGTGTATTCTTGGCCTTAAAAGGTTGGATTTTCATAGGTTAGCATGGCAAATTAAAGTATCTTCTCTAAGGAACACCTCTAGAGTTAAAGCTCAATGAAGGGACCCTATGATACACTGATAAAGTGCTGACATTCAGCACCTCCTAGACTGCTTATTTTGTATTTACCTGCCTTGCTGTCCTTTAGTTTGAATCTTTATGGCAGCTATAGAAGGAACAGGCAGGATTCAGGAGACAAGTGTGGGCTTTTTTGGTAAGGTGCTGTGGGTTTTTTTAAAATTAATTTAAATGAGGTGTCTAAAGCTGCACACTTCCAAGTTTTACTCCATTTTTCAATCTCTACTACCAGAAAGTATGGAAGGAATTTCAATACTTATTTTAGAAAGAAATTATTAACCGTAGAAGAATTTCTGTAGAAAGTTAAGCCCTTTCAAAGCATTTGATGATAAACACGTCTAGGCAACCCCCTCTCTCCCCCCAGTAAATGAGACAAAGTAACCAGAGCAGCATATTCACATTTTGAACACCTTCCTTTAATGCACACTCTCAGATACCTAGAAAGCTAAGCACATACTCTTACTGAATTTGTTAAGAAATACAACTAAAAATAGATTTCCAAGTTACTTAAACAGAAGTTGGAACTTAGCTTTCTGATTTGTAAAGCTTTCACCGATATGAAGAAAGAAATTGAAATTTTTAATAAAGAATTTAAATTTGAAATTACATTCCATCATTAAGAGTGTGACCATCGTACTTTCTCTGTAAAACTATCTTTCACTTTTCAGTAAAAGTATCTTTTTCCCATGTACATTTCAAGCACCGTATATTCTTGACTAAGTACGTACCTAACAATCTTGAAGTCACTGGAATTATTGTCTGAAGTAAATGTTTATGTCTGTCTAATAAGCATGAGTGTGTGAGAAGGGGGAAAAAGTTGGGTCAAAGTCAATCTCTTTACTCAGAAAACACTTTAGGCAAATGCTGTCAAGCATTGTTTTGTCTAAGCAAATTTTAAGAGACCTGGTTAGGGTGCCTGAGTAATAACAGTATGAATTTGCTTAAGAGTGCACAGTACTCCAATGTTTAAAGGATTTATAAATTAACAAAAAACTGACTAAAAAAAGTAAGAAAAGTATCAACAGAAATACCTCTTCTGGGAGATCTGCATGACACACATCAGATGTTGCAAGCAGCAAAACTGGAGCAAATGCTGGAATGTTCTGCAGTAGTGTTGTAAAAGTAGCTCTCAATGTAGCTCCAGCAGCCTCCCACCACAAATGGATATGTGGAATATAAATGATACTTGGTGCTGTTCTTTGTGCTTCTCGCATCAACTGGTAAAATGAAAGCTTGGATAAGAAAACTAAACCATGTAGAACAGGCTAATAAATAACTACGTGTCAGTCAAACTGTCTTATGAAATAGGAGCACATGCAGCCAAAACATCAAAACAATCCAACAAAAAACAACTCCTTAACAATAAGGTAAAATTTTCACTTTACTCAAATATGGACATTGCTACACAGCCAGAAACTGACCTGAATCTGTGCCTGATTTCAAAACTACTTAGGTGTAAGGTAATGCCTAAAGAGCCTTACAACTCAGCTGCTGTGGTGGTGTGCCTGAAAAAACAAGACTAACCCTTGAGCAAGATGTATTAGCCTGGGTAAATCACTACACGACTCTGACTGCACCATTTTCAATTCAGGGTGCGCACATATCCAAGTCACTCTGAAGCACAGTTTGAACAAGCAAAGACCTATGTGAAAAGATGAGGGCTGACACTGTGAAAGAAGCCTGGTTACAATTCATAACTTCACGTACATTTTATAAGAGGTGACCAGTCTGAATAGCTGCCTGAATAGCTAAATCACTCACAGCCTCTCATTATCAATCAGACCAGATTACGTGCTTTGGAAGACCACAAGCCATTGCCTACAGATGGTACCTCGATCACAGAAGAGGACATGCATCTACCACATGAGGGAAGCGGCAACAGTCCTTTCACATGACAAATTTCTCCGTGCACCCTTTCAGATTATCAATATTCAGGGAGTTCCTGTCACAAGATGGGAAGTGCACGTGGTATATCCGGGCAGTGACTAGACATGCTAGTTATATGACCGCAGGTGCAACCATCACATAACACAAAAGGAATTGTTCCTCTTATGTGACAAATGAGTATCCAGTCATGTAACATGTCCATCCTTACTTGTAGAGCTCTCAAATGCTGCTACTAAAGGTGAAAATATTTTAATACAGTGATGTCAAACAACGAAACAGATTTCCTGCCTAAAAGTAAAAAGGAAAACAGCACTAAATCTGCTTATATTTAATTTATAGTATACGAAAACCAAACGTAAGCGTTCCATGAATTTTAACGCTTTTCCTGCATATACTGCAGCAGTACAAGCTGTATATGTATATATAAGAAAAGAAACACTTCTTTTCCCCAAAAGCTTGATTGCCTTACAAATATAATGAAAATGAAGGTTACAAAAAGTGCATGACAGGCAGTCAGGCTGCTGCAGAGCCATCTACTGGGAGCACAGATTCTTAAGCAGCAATGAAAACAACTTTCTGGATCCCACCGAGATGGGGAGGACTTCTTGCTATAAAGAGGGGTTTATTAGCAGCACCTCCCAGCTTCCCAAGCTGCTAGCAACATCCTCACTTTCCATTCCTTTGGAATGAAAGATAGGGCCACATGTAACATCCTCATTTGGTATCATTTGATCTAGCAGAAAAGTGGCTTTTCAGACAGAAGTAAACCTAACAGCACATTCAAACCAGGCCACCTCCATTAACAATGAATTTTGCTTACTTTACTAGTTTATATACAGTTCATGAATCCTATGAGATTAAAGAGAAAAAAAGGTACCTGTGCACATGTTTCTTCCGATGGTGTGATGCTAACAAACAAAACAGATAGGTCTAGTGTATAGACTGGAAACTTTTCCAGGGCATGTATTACTGCAGGTGCCAAATGAGAAGCTTGCCCGTATCCTGGCTCTCCAACTAGTAAGAACCGTGGCCTGCAAGATGTTGGCTGGTAATAAGCATTTCTAGAACAGGAAGAAGAAAACAAGTTTAAAAATGAGGTGATGAATAGGCACACAGATGATAAGGTTTTTTCCTATACACCTTTCTTTCTTTTTTTTTTCCCTTTCGGTAAATACTCTCCATGTTCCAGCAAATAATAAGCTGGTCTGTGATCAGGAACACTGTCAAAGCCCATTTTCTTTTTAAAAAACTTGTACCATACCTCCCTTAAGAAATCCTGCCAATCCCCAGCATGTCTGCTGTTCCTTTGGCTGGGTTAAGTAACGGCTCTTAAATCATACAGGGGGACTGTCCAGCTAAATACACATGTGACAACTCATCAGTAACCCGATATGGGGGAGAATAACAACTCTATCTCTCAGCACATGCCGATCTGGATCTCCTCACTGCCCGTAGACACTGATTTTCAGTAGGTCTTGAGTTTAAGTAGCTGTGAGATCTCTACATCTGTCTAGTTTAGCTGAAATTTGGCCATAGTTACTGGAGATAGTGGGAAGGAAGGAGTAGAACAACATTTCTAGAAAAAAATTAACGTGGGCACTGAAACACATTAGCTGTATCTGAAGAAGTACACAAATGGACTGGTTAAATTACAGCAGTACACTCAATATGTATTAAGATGTATATTTATTTTATTCAGTCATTCTAATGTTTCATCTTTGAATTGTCTATTAATTTCCTAGTAATCCTGCTTTACTAGCATGAAACACATTTGTGAAGAGCATTCGTTTTTTTCCACCACAATACTATTGTACCTTTGCTGGCTGAAGTCAAAGATCTAGAGACCTAACCAAGCTCAGCAGGTCAGAAGATTTTCTGGACAGCGCAGCAATAGAAAGTGAGAAAAATAACTGACCCACCAGTGACGACAATAATCTGTTTTTTCAACTGTCAGCTTATATGACTTCCACATTAAAATGTTAAAAAGTTAACATAAACTTAGTCAGTTAAAGGTACAAAATGCAGACATTGTTTAAGTTTTTCTCACAGTGTTTTAACAAACCATTTCTCAGTTCTGTTTCTGCTACATAATTCGCTGCTGGTTTAACAATCTTGGAAATTAGAAGGGCAAAAGATGTCTACACGAATCTGTAGGGTTTTTTTAGCTAAAAGGACAGGCAGCACGTTTCTTTGGTCTTGAGTCTTTCAAGGAATGCCATGGATTAAATCAACACATTCTAATAGTCTGTGGACCACTTTGACTTAGGAAAAGAGGGCTGGGCCATTCAGTTTGATGGGTTATGGCAGTGTACTCCATTAGAACCTCAGTACCCAGCTGGATCTTCACGCTTACTTCTTGCAAATATTGATCACCCCCCCACACCCCTCCCCTCTACTTCTTCATCTACCACCCCTCACACCAAAACTGTTTACAGACACGGCCATCTGAATAATGCAAACATAAAGGGACAAATATGTACCTGCTAAAATTGAGGAATTTTTCCTTTTGTCTACCAGGCATTTCAGGAGTTGGCTTATCTTCAAAGATTGATGGTGATTCCTCATCACTGTCAATCGCATAATTTCTTAAAATATGATTTAAACTGTCTGAAAGACAAGAGAGGTTTGTTAACTTTCCTGAATAGTCCATATCTTGCTCTCACATTAATACAGCTTCTAAATCAGTGCTGGAGACCCCTTATATTGTATTTCTTCATTTGAGGGCACATGCCGAATGTTATTTTCTGAAGAGTTTATCCTACCACAGATCTAAGGAGATTGCACAAGTCTCTACAAAGCTGTCCTACATCACATGATTTGCATAAGGTATTCTCTCTCTCTGTTGGTGAAAACAACAGGAGGTTTCTTCCTTAGAATAAAGATGATTAGGAACTTCTGTAGTTCCTAGACACCTGAAGAACCCAACAAGGCCACTTCCTTCTGGAGCAGGTTCCCCCACTGGATGTGGGGAAATTAAGTGAACGTGGTGGCCACAGACTTCCCTTTGTCTAGGACTAGTGAGTCAGAATATACAGACCAACACATCTTCTAAATAAGGCTCCTCAAAGATCCCCGAAGGAAGAGATCATGAAAGGCCGACAACGGAGACGGGATGCAATTACCAATCCCTTAGCCTCTCTGCTTTTATATTGTTGGTGGGTTTCTGCCTCTTTTACCAATGCAAACAATCTACCAGCTCTACTGGGAGTAATACTGATAGGATATTCTCCAGGGATTAGGATAATAACTAACTATTCATGGATCTCCGTTAATCAGGAGTGCAGCGAGTTTATCAATTTATTTGCTGTCACCAACCGACAGACAACTTGGTCAGGGTTGATACAGTCAGGAGTGTGAGCTCACATACGCTATGCAAACCAAGCCCCAGAGTATACGTTACTGAAACATTCTGATCTCATGTGCAGGCGTACAGTGTGATCCACAAACATTCAAATTAAGAGACTATGGTTAAAAATCACGATAGCTGTAACAATATTTAGCTTAAACCACTTATACTTGTATTGTGGTTCTGACATTCTTCACAGGAATTAGAAGCATTCATGTAAAAATGCCCTCTCCCCCCATTTAAACATTTATTTTGAAAGAGGTGCCTCACACATTAAACCTTAAATCCATCTCTACGAATGATAAACACGATATTAGCTACTGTGAGAAACAGGGTGCTCTAGGAGAGAATGCGTAGTTCTCTCCTAGGTATTGCGAGTCATTCACAGCTCCCATCCAGCACTTCAGTTTAGAATCCAGAATAAAAACTATGCACGATATTCCTGAAATAAAGGCGTGCATGTGCATATTATAAAATCCTACTGTCATTATGGCTGAGAGGTTTCTGTATGTTGATTGCACAAATCGGAAGTTTTTGCTTTGGCAGAAGTTTAAAGAAGCGGCTACTATTGTTATACCTTGCTGTTGGTCCTTCTTTAGAGCAAGCTCTGCGTGGGGAAATACTCTCTGCAAGGCTTGTAAAATTCTTGCTAGTGTGTTTTCAAGCAGTGGTTTTGAAATAGGTGATAGTGCTCGCCCAGGTGAAGCCACAGCCCTCCGTGAAGCTGGAACAGTCTTCTGCATAGCCATGACAAAATCCTTCGCTGTTATTTTAATAGAAGCAATATCTAACTGCAGTTTCTCACTGCTTTTGTATATTTGAGGATAGCGGCGGCGCAGAGCACAGAGGGCAGCTTCAGCACATAAGCATTTAATATCAGCACCACAGTATCCTAATAAACAAAACAAGAATCAAATGTTATGTCAGTCTCAGGCAACACAGAAGTCAAGGCCAAGGTTTCCAAAGTGCAACACTGAAAGACTTTGTATGCAGCTAAAAATTAACAGGCTAAGAGATAATCCAAAGCGTTACCGAGCTGCAGAGAAGTTTTGTTATGTATGTGGCTCACAGCCTGATACCCTGCGCTTATGAAGCGGCCTCCTAATCAGAACTTTAGTCCTGAGGAAGATGCCCCAAAGCTCTTTAATGTTCTGAGAGACAAGAAGAAAATGACAAGAAAAGAAGCATCTAACTTTGTTTGCTCCCAAGGCCTGTCAGCTGCCTCACTCTGCAGCAAGGCACAAGAGCTCGGGTGCTGCCTGGTACAAGCTCAGATTCCTTAGGACTCAGTCACGTGCAGGGACTGACTTTGTTTTCAAACTTACCAACACATTTTTCAGCTAGCTCTTCAAGAAACATGTCCAGTGGCTTAGGGGTCCAGTCTCGTGTGTGAATCTTGAAAATATCTTTTCTAGCCTGGAAACAAAATGGTTGCATTTTGGTTTGTCCTAAGTTTTCTCTTAAAAATAAAAAACAAAACACAAAACCACCTCACATTAATAAAAATACTTTTTCTCTCCAATTCAGCAAAATCTCGTGATGACAGGCTCATTAGTTCATCAAATTTGGTCTTCTGCCAGTTCATTCAAGGAAGACAGTCCTAGCACTACCTTTCAAATTGCTACAGTTACTACAAAGAACAATAATTATGACTCAAACTCCTGTCATTGATCCAGAAAATGTCAAATGTTGCCTGTCTTCGTGTCTGATCTTAGCAAGACTTTCATTTAAGTATTTCCTGGTACACAGATTAATTATGGCAGATTTCTAGAATTCTTCCACTGTAGGGAACTGTGTATTATATCCGTTTCATGGCACCTCCTCTCCTGTTCCTGAAAGCAGATAGAAACTGGAGGCAAATGTGTGTGTTAACTACACTGCTCAGTGCACTTTTATTAGCCTTCACTCCAATAAGCATTTTATCCTTTTTCCAAAAAGTGCTACTAAAAGAAAAAGCAATATCAGCGGTAGCCAGAGAAAAACCACAAAAACAGGGTTCCAGTTTTGCACACTATCGTCCCCCCAATATGTTTTTGTTGCTATATACCTATTTTTTCATTGCTTAGCTATTGCCATTGAACTAGAAGCTTCCCAAGCCCTGCACCTGTGCAGTGTACTTCACATCTTTGTCCAAGTCGCTGTTAACGAGTACCAGTAAGAATGTCAGATCCCCAAATACTTATAGGGAACGCCCAGGATACCCAGCCTGGGAACAGTCCAACACAGGTACGTCCACTATCCATTCATAAACCAAGAACTGAGAGCAAGAGCGCTTCAGGGTGAAAGTGCCTAATTGGATTAAATAAGTAAGCAAACATGAACCACTTTGGGAATGAAAAATCTTAAGTTGCTCCAGCACCAGCCTTGGTAAAAGTTGTTGTTAGCAAAAAGGAATTCTTGCTTGCACACCATTTCTGTCATTTTCCAGATGAGATAGCAGTAATTTATAGCTAATTCAGACATTGATCCTTACTTAAACATTTCAGCGACTAGCAGCATCCCCTTTTCTTGGCTGGTCACAGTGAAACCAAAATTAATTCTAGAACTACCTACTTGTTGAAATCATCTTAGTCATATATATTCAGTACCAGGTCTGCCCTCCACAGCACAACGCAGCTCTCTCCAGACATCCCTCTTTTGTCCAAGTTGTACAACACTGATTTCGACTTTAACTGCTCCGTGATACTGCACTGTTATGTGATTTTGTTACAAAGAGGGACTTTGCCACATTAGCATTAGGGTTGAGTTTAAGTTCTGACCTCTTTATTTGGCAGGCTGAAGAGGAACTCTCGATCAAACCGTCCGGGTCTTCGTAAAGCAGGATCTATAGAATCCAGCCTGTTGGTGGCTCCAATTACCACAATCTCTCCTCTGCTGTCTAACCCATCCATAAGTGCCAGAAGTGTTGATACAATAGAGCTAACAGAAAAATGTAATTTTCATTCACTGGTTTAGTAAATTTTGTTACGTTTTACATGACCTTCTCCAATGACCACTCAAAAAGGACAAGCTTTTATTGATGAGATGCTCCTTACTGAAAGACTCGTTTTAAGACATAAAAAACCAGACAAGGTAACACAGGTCTTGTGCTGCTATCAAGCTTAGTGAATTGTTTTCAATTATTGTTTAAAAACCATCTGAAGTTTAGTAGCATTGAATTACTAGTTTTCAGGACAAATGAATGTGTCACATGAAGTTAAATAGGTTGTGGTCTTCTTTTCACAAAGATCTAGCAGCTTCTATGTAGGTACAAAAAATGTACTACCTATGGATTTCGTCTTGTTCACAGGACCGCACAGGAGCAAGACCATCTATCTCATCAAAGAAAATAATTGAAGGTCGCATCTGGTAGGCCTAGGATGAAAACACAGGAATACTGACATAAGTAAAGCAGCACAATTTTAAAGAGAAAAACGTCATGGTTGGAAAGTCACTGGAGCTAGATTTTTCCAACTAGCATCAGGGATCTCTACTAATTGAGCTAACGGAGTAAGTGGCACGAGTAACAGAAGACAGCAGCTATGTCAACCCACTGAGACTGGGTGACAGGAAACAAATCATACCAGTAGTTTTTACAGCTATTTGGCAACCACCGAGAACAGAGCCAGGACTTAATTCAATTACAGGTTCTGGAAGCAAGCTTCTGTTATGAATTTAAATGACCATGCTTGCAGCCTGCATCTGTTTCCCTCTGATCTAAAGCCACCGTCTCTTGCCTCTTGAAACCTTTTTTGTGGCTGTTTGATGTTTTTTTTTTTGGGGGGGGGGGGGTGTTGCTTTGTGAGGTTCTCTCATTTGTTTTATTAATCTTTCCCAATACATCTCAAGATTTCAAGCCCCTAAAAAACCCACTGAAAAAAGAAACACTGACAATCCCGTTTCAGTGGAAGGAACTGACAAAACCCAAAAAAGAGTGAGTTCTTAAAAATATTGACCACAGAAAACTACAGTTACAACTCGGACAGAACACGTGGCACGTTTCCACCTTACCTGATCAAACAATAAACGAAGCTGTCGTTCAGATTCCCCCGCCCATTTACTCAGGCAGTCGGCACCTTTTCTCATAAAAAAGGCTATTCTCCTGTCACCTTGGCTACATTCATTAGCAAGTGCACGAGCAACCAGTGTCTTCCCAGTCCCTGGAGGGCCATAGAAGAGACAGCCTCTGCAATTAAAAATACCAAAGATTCACATAAGAAAAAAACATCATGGCAAAGTACCTATTACAACCCTCATCCCTACAACACACAACTCTTCTCTCTAGCTTACACTTCACGTGTAAGAGAGCGGTAACAGCTGAAGCGTGAGAAAAGTCAAACCAGATGGAAGTTTTGTGTTCCTACACAACTCAACAAGGCAGTAAACAACATGAATAAAGAGGATCATGCAGATGTACAGAACCTTGAGAAATGATCGTAGTGTCCCAGAACAACACTTCCAAAACTGCTGACAAACTAACAGGGGTGGTTACAGCACAGTGGAGCCAAACAAGAACAAACTTCAGCACAGAATCTAAGACTGGGCTAACTTATGAATCACCAGTTCATTCTTCAATGATACACGGCACATTCATTCTTGTTTTCACAAAAGGCAAGATTTGATAGTAAAGCATTTAATTCTCCCGTAAAAAGCTTTAAGTTAGTGGACTTGGTCTCCCATTGCTGATGATAAATGAGGAGGAAGTCTAAAGCTGGGATATATAAATATAGCCATCAGATAAATATAGCCATCAGATAAATATAGCCATCAGCTAGAAAAGCCAATACACTGCTGTTTCAAAAAGAATTTAAATGAATAAAGAAGCAAAACACAGATTTTGTTGTCGTTCTTTGTAATACTTTTAAAGTTACTGAAAGCAAAGGATTAAAAGTCGTATTTCAATATACCATGATTGAGTTTTGCTGACCAAGAATATGTAAAGCTAACAATTAAATCTCTAATAATTTCATTTCATAACTAAGTACAACAAATGCTGCAAGGTTCTAGTTGCAAGTCCTATCAATTGTAAAATTGATACTTGAGCACTTGAAAAAAAAGAGAGTCAGTGGGAGAGACAACTGGACTTCCAAGAAACAAATTACAGTTGACTACCAGTAGGTAATTCCTTCTTCCTGCTTATAAACTAATGAAGTTGACTTGTACGTAGAACTCAAAACAAAAACACTCCAACCCTGCCTTTTAAAGGCAAGACACTTTCAAAGTATATTCTCCCCACACAGTACATCTTTGAACCTACATATATTCTGGATTCTATCCATTTTTAAGAAATTACTTTTTACTACTGCTAAAAAACCCCATCAACACTCCTGAAAATTTTGAAGCATGGAAACATATTGATACCTCAGTTGAATATTCTCATGAAAATGGGGGGCCAGCAGGTCGAGGGAGGTGATTCTTCCCCTCTACTTCACTCTCATGAGACCCCACCTGGAGTACTGCGTTCAGCTCTGGGGCCCCCCACGTAAGGACAGGGACCTGTTGGCGCAAGTCCAGAGGAGGGCCACAAAGATGATCAGAGGGCTGGAGCACCTCTCCCATGAAGACAGGCTGAGAGAGTTGGCATTGTTCAGCCTGGAGAAGTGAAGGCTCCGGGGAGACCTTAGAGCAGCCTTCCAGTACCCGAAAGGGGCCTACAGGAAAGCTGGAGAGGGACTTTTTGCAAGGGCATGTAGTGACAGGACAAGGGGTAATGGCTTTAAAACTGAAAGAGGGTGGATTGAGATCAGCTATAAGGAAGAAATTCTTCACCATGTGGGTGGTGAGGCACTGGAACAGGTTGCCCAGAGAAGCTGTGGACGCCCCAACCCTGGAAGTGTTCAAGGCCAGGTTGTATGGGGCTTTGAGCAACCTGCTCTAGTGGAAGGTGTCCCTGCCCATGGAAGAGGGTTGGAACTGGATGATCTTTAAGGTCCCTTCCAACCCAAACCATTCTATGATTCTATGAAACAATGTCTGTTACCTTGGAGGTTGAATTTTGAATCTCTCAAAGACTTCTGGGTAAAGCAAAGGAAAAACGACCATCTCTTTTAAAGCTGAAATGTGGTCAGAAAGACCACCCACACCATCAAACCGTACCTAAAGAGAAATTCAAAAGAACACATTTTATATGTTAAAGAAAGCTGCAACCTTGATAAGGTTCCATCAGAAATTGTATGTCAGCACAAAGGAAATGCTCTGGGCAATTTTCAAACTGCTTGAGAGAAAACTGTAAACCAAGGTAGCTGTAGACAGCACGTTATTGAAAGCTTTCATAAACACTGGAAACATCTCACTGACACAATGAACTAAAAATACTTACTGAACAATCTGTTTGCATTGGATCAACGTCAGCCAGACGTGCTCCAATTTTCATTCGATCCTTGTGAATTCCCTTCAAATCGTCTTTCCGAAAGTTTAGTGGAAGACACCTGATTTGAATTAAGGAGAAAGAGAAAAGCGCTTTCTAACTTAGGATGCAGCTAGAAGGTTTTTGCTTTTATAACAATGGCAAGTGAATGCAGAAAACCTTACAAATGAGCTTAAACTTCCTAAATAGTTAAATACGTGTTCAAATTGTTTTCTATTTAATGTCTGTGAGTAAATAAAGGAAAAAGGTCACTGCAGGCATTAAACTGGGTTTACTTTAACAACTCTTAGCACTTACGAATAGCCACACCAGTCAACACAGCACATACATGAATGCAAGCTCTCACTACTTAAAAATTAGATCAAATGTTCAAGGTTTTTATAGATTTAAGAACAAGCATTTGAGATTTGCAAAAATACACTGTTTTCAGGTTTATTTTCCCTCTCGGTGAGCACAGTAAAAAAAATCCATTTAAGCAAGAGAAAAATAAGAATTCTAAAGATCATAGTAAGACAACAGAAAGAAATTATGGCAGTTTATAATAGCACTTAAGTTGTTCTGCATGACAGCATTAAGTAATTTTCAGTTCACAGCCTTCCTCAGACAACAGGCTGCTTGTTCTTCTCTTAACTGTAATCTAAGTTTTGTACTGGTTTTCCATGACTATACATGCTGGAAAAAACATCCCACTGCTGTTACACTTGGCAAACCTTTCTGAAAACAATGTCCATTTGGGCTTCACAAAGAGAATTAAGCCATGGACAGACAGGCAGAAACACTGGGACTACTTCACTTTGGCTTTATCCAACTTTCCTCAGTATCTTAACTCAACCAAGCATTATAAGAACATTCATAAGCATGGAAGAAAAGTTAATTAAAAGTGAAGGCAGTTCTGATGCTAAGAAAATTCATTTAGAGGGCAAGTACATAAAAGATGCTCTGGTATGAAGACCTCTCTGCAACTGGCAATCCCAAAACAGAGACACCAGTGGCAAATTTCAACATTGGCTGTGCCCAAATTCTTTACACATGAAACACCTTCCAAATACATCCTCCCGCACATGCTCTCAGACCTGGAAGTCTTAAGCAGCCACAAGCACCTATTTCCAAAAAACAGGTTAAACAGTTTTGCTGCGAAGTACAAAGCCCCACACCTTACACAAATCAATGTATTAACAATAATTCACAGAATCACAGAATCACAGAATCACTACGGTTGGAAAAGACCTGTAAGATCATCAAGTCCAACCTGAAAAAAAAAAAAAAAAACAAAACAAAAAAAAAAACCACACAAACAACCCACGCAAGCCAACCACCACACAACAACAACAAGGCACAACACACCAAAAACCAACCCACCCAACACCACACAGCACCATGTCCATCAAGCTACATCCCACAATGCCACATCCACACGCTCCTTGAATACCTCCAGGGAGGGTGACTCTACCACCTCCCTGGGCAGCCTATTCCAATGTTTCACTACTCTCTCGGTAAAGAACTTTTTCCTAATATCTAGCCTGAACCTCCCCTGGCGCAACTTGAGGCCATTTCCTCTAGTCCTGTCACTAGTCACTTGGGAGAAGAGACCAACACCCACCTCTCTGCAACCCCCCTTCAGGTAGTTGTAGAGAGCGATAAGGTCTCCCCTCAGCCTCCTCTTCTCCAGGCTAAACAACCCCAGCTCCCTCAGCTGCTCCTCATAAGACTTGTGCTCCAGACCCCTCACCAGCTTCGTCGCCCTTCTCTGGACATGCTCCAGCACCTCAATGTCTTTCTTGTAGTGAGGGGCCCAAAACTGAACACAGTATTCGAGGTGCGGCCTCACCAGCGCCGAGTACAGAGGCATGATTACCTCCCTGCTCCTGCTGGCCACACCATTTCTGATACAAGCCAGGATGCCGTTGGCCTTCTTGGCCACCTGGGCACACTGCTGGCTCATATTCAGCCGGGTGTCGATCAACACCCCCAGGTCCTTTTCTGCGGGGGAGCTTTCCAGCCACTCGTCCCCAAGCCTGTAGCGTTGCCTGGGGTTGTTGTGGCCAAAGTGTAGAACCCGGCACTTGGCCTTATTGAACTTCATCCGGTTGGTCTCAGCCCATCGATCCAGCCTGTCCAGATCCCTCTGCAGAGCCTTCCTACCCTCAAGCAGATCAACACTCCCTCCCAACTTGGTGTCGTCTGCAAACTTGCTGAGGGTGCACTCTATCCCCTCATCCAGATCATCAATGAAGACATTAAACAAGACCGGTCCCAAAACTGAGCCCTGGGGGACTCCGCTTGTGACCGGCCGCCAGCTGGATTTCACCCCATTCACTACAACTCTCTGGGCTCGGCCATCCAGCCAGTTTTTTACCCAGCGAAGAGTGTACCTGTCTAAACCACGGGCCGCCAGCTTCTCTAGGAGAATACTGTGGGGAACAGTGTCAAAGGCTTTGCTGAAGTCCAGGTAGACAACATCAACAGCCTTCCCCTCGTCCACTAGGCGGGTCACCTGGTCATAGAAGGAGATCAGGTTGGCCAAGCAGGACCTGCCTTTCATGAACCCGTGCTGGCTTGGCCTGATCCCTTGGGTATTCTGCACGTGTCCCGTGAGCGCCCTCAAGATGAGCCTCTCCATAACCTTCCCCGGCACCGAGGTCAGGCTGACAGGCCTGTAGTTCCCCGGATCCTCCTTCCGACCCTTCTTGTAGATGGGCGTCACGTTGGCAAGCCTCCAGTCATCCGGGACCTCCCCCGTTGACCAGGACTGTTGATAAATGATGGAGAGCGGCTTGGCAAGCTCCTCCGCCAGCTCCCTCAGCACCCTTGGGTGGATGCCATCAGGCCCCATAGACTTATGAGTCTCCAGGTGGCATAGCAGGTCGTTAACTGCTTCCTCCTGGATCATGGGGAGCCTATTTTGCTCTCCATCCCTGTCATCCAGCTCAGGGAGACGGATACCCTGAGGATACCTGGTGTGGCTGTTAAAGACTGAGGCGAAGAAGGCATTAAGTACCTCAGCCTTTTCCTCATCCTTCGTGACAATGTTCCCCGCCGCATCCAGTAGAGGATGGAGATCCTCCTTGGCCCCCTTTTTGTTGTTAATGTATTTATAGAAGCTTTTTTTGTTGTCCCTCACGACCGTGGCCAGGTTGAGCTCTAGCTGGGCTTTCGCCTTCCTAATTCCCTCCCTGCATGACCTAACGAGGTCCTTGTATTCTTCTTCACTTGCCTTCCCCTTTTTCCAGAGGTAGTAAGTTCTCTTTTTTTCCCCGAGCCTCAGCATAAGCTCCTTGTTCAGCCAGGCCGGCCGTCTTCCCCGCCGGCTCTTCTTACGGCACAGGGGCACTGCCTGCTCCTGCGAGCAGGACATACCAGTGCAGGCAGAGGAAGAGGAGGAGACCCTACCTGATCAACGACCACGGAATGTTAGCAGAGGTTGCCAGTAACAACCCAGAAGTTCCAAGCTGCACCACCCTGTTGGAACTCTACTATGGAAGGCACCTGCAGCCCAGCAGTTGTCACACGGATGTACCGTATACGTAAGGGCACGTAGGGAAGTCTCAGCCTGAGCACGGAATACATTTAGCTCTTGCTGCCAGGAATAACAACACCTTTTTCTGTTGTCAAAAGAAGGAGAAAGTCCCTAGCCAATATTATGCCATAGCAGAAAGGCTTGCTAGTAAGGCTCATTTTAGTAGCTTTGTAAGATCATGAAAAAAACCCACTTACTTTGTTATAAGTTTGTCGAACAAAACAGATTGATTTGTAATGGTGTAACGACTTTGTTGAAGTCTGCAGCTTCAGCGGACCTCCAAATCCCCGTTTTCTTCATGGACTTGTTGTGCAGCTTTTGCATCAGCTCCGGTCTTCAGTGTTCTGGTGACTACAATGCATTAATGTATAAAATATTTTGAGACAGAAAATACATTATTCCCTTTATTTCACCGTTGCTCTAGTAAAATGTAAAAAAATCTGCAGTGGCTTGATTTTTTCTTTAAATACCGAATTGGAAGTTATTGTCATGACCACAGCATTCAACTTTAATTAATTATGTTTAAACTACCTACCTAAAAGCATGACTTGTATAGCAATTTTTTAATAGACTGGGAAGCCAATCTGATGAAAACAAACACGCAGCTTTTGTTCCATGCAGGAAGCAAGTTCATTCCAGTTACTTCTTTCTGGAAAAGTGAAAGCAACAAATACCTCTCTCTAAGGTGTTTTTACTCCATCCATGTCAAATTGTATCGAATAGTTTTTTTAAAAAATTATTTATGTGGGAAGTCTCTTCTTAAGATGCGTGGTTTTAGTCCATTGTTTAAGCATGCATCACTCATTTTCTGCATCCTGACACAAAAGCTCTAGAAGATAAGAAACGTCTCAAGATAAACTCCCAAATAGCAAAGAACTCAAACGCTTGCCTGCTTTAAAAACGATCTGCCCAGTATTTACCACACAGCATCCTTTGCCACGGGTCTGTTACTTGCACTATCATTAAAACAGTTAAGAGAGGTCAGTGAGGAAGTAGTGCACAATTAGAACTTGAATTACTACACACAAAGCGCATTTCAGGCCCCTTCCTGCGTTCAGCCCATCCATGGCTGGCAGGACACTGCCTGGAAATAACGCATTTTCCCAGCTGCCAGCAAGCAGCCTCACAGCACCAAGCCTGCTTGTGTACTCAGCACAGTGATTCAGTTCCAAGGTGAATCACTGAACTTCAGTGACACCTTCCCCACATCAGCGGGTTTGTGCGCCTCATGACTGAATTACTTTTTAACTCAAATATTACCTCCTATTTGCAAGAACGATTTTCAATTAATTTGTGTCCTGCAGACTCCAGAAAATCCGTGTCACAAAGAAACCTGAGCTAAGGAACAGATTCTCAGGCACTAGTGCCTAAGAGCAGGCTGGAATTCACGCTGTGTTCTCCCCAAGCCTGACAGGAATTAATAGCATATCCTTCTATTCTCACCTACCTCTTTCCTAAAACTCGTAGGAAATTCACTATCTTTTCACTATCTATTTTCACAACTTCAGCTGCTTTGGGTTGATAAGTTCAGCAGTTTTTGTGGCCAAGTTAAATAGATGGAGTGACCAAACACAATCCTTCTCAGAAACCAGAGTAAAAAGGAATCCTAGGGAGTTACCACTACTTACCTTCTTTATATTCTTCCGTTTTTTTGGTCTGACTTTGGCTTTGCCAACCGCCTACATTAAGAAAGAGAACAGAGGAGAGAAAGAAGAAAAGAATTATTGTATTAGAATATTGTATAGAAGTCTTGTATTGTACTGTTCCCCATCAAGACTAGGGAACCTGACCAAGTTTGTAATCCAGTGCTCCACATCATGCAAAGAAAAGCCTGTGGACCACACTGAGGATTCAGGTCCCAAGTCTGCTGCGTACCATATGCAGACAGTTCGGTAAGGACACAACTTTCCTAACCGGCTAATCTTCAAGTCTCAATAGTGCAAATAACATCTCAGTAACCAAAGCGGAGGAGAGATCTCAAAAGAGTTGGGAAAAGATGCACGTTTTTTATACAAGCAGAAGACTTTTACTAAGAAGAGTGATTCTCGTTCTAAGACACTGACACTGACATTAACATAATCATACTGCCCCGCAGATTTTTAGCTGTAGATTTATCATGACATGACTCATTGTGCATGCTTTCACTTTTCCTTTTAATTCTATGAATTGAACAGGGATTGGACATCTAGAAATACAATACCTCGTAAAGTGTCTTCAATTGACATTTTCACTTAATATTTCCATGCTTTTGTCAAAGCTAGAGTCTGAACAGGGCGGCATGTTTTTTCTCATTGATTTCAAACAGTGTCCACTGAAGCATTCAATTTTGCCAGAGGAAAATTCCTAGGGAAAGAAAGAAGGAAATAAGAACATATTAATCTGAACCATGTATGTTGAGCTAAGAAGGGAATTCTCCCTCCTTTAGGCAAGTTTATTCTGTAAGTCTTATGACTTGATAGTGGTGCAACTCATGGCAGGTAAGCCTTGAACCACTTCGGCACCAAGAAGTAGCCCTCAGAAAAAAAACCCAGCCAACCAGCTTTCAAAGCTAAAGCTCCTCTCCGCCACACTTTTCTTGTGGACAACTTGAGCTTAATAGCCTTTGAAAAAATTATTGCGGCAAAACCTTTCAGATAAACTTAGTGTTTCATGAAAAAAACCCCACCTTTTATTTCAACATTGGTTCAGAGAAGCACCCAAGCTTGACCTTGCATGTCCTGGGATTAAAATCTAGTTAGGAGAGTTTTTCTCCTCTTTCCGTTCCATTTGTGACCTCATTTGGAGGGATATTAAAAGATTTCCTTCAGGAAGATGGCATTTATCCACAGGAAGCCAAAGGGAACTCAAGATACACTTCTTTTATTACCATTGATCTTGTTCACATTGGTATTTCTGCAAGGAGGATGAGTACTATCACTTCTACTATGTGAGGAAAGCTGTGATGACCATGAGAGGTGGCTTGTTCAATTTACAACCCAAGGTTTCATTAGGAATACCCCAAACTACATCTCACACTGAAAAAGGCAGAAAAACGACCAGATTCTTCTACTTCTTGACACTAACTTTACCAAGAGGTACTTCCATTAGTAGTTGATGGAGATGGTGACAGAAGCGTGAAGAATGTCACTACAGGAGGGCAGTGATGCATGCGTAAGGCCCATGCAGGGCCATGCAATGAGAGCTGTGGCCACCTGCTGCTGAGGGGTCAGCCCTGAGCCACAGAGCTGGGCAATCCTGTAACTGTCTGACGGTCTTCTCCTCAGTCAACCTTGAACAAGTCATCCCCACCGTTCACCTGACAACTTCTCCTGATAAGACAGACCTTTTGCACGAGGAGGATTTCCATCACCTTTCCTTCATCGCTCGTTTTAAGGAGCACCTCCCTTCCAGCAGTCCTCTGGGCTGGTGGAGCAAGGCCTCATGAGACGCCTCCCGTAACTGGCTTTTGAATTGGGGCATCTGAGATGAAACCCCTGAAGACATTTTCTGCTTCTCAGATCCAGCACAGATGGATGTAACAAGACCTAAAGCTTAACAAGAGGCAGTCTGATATGTCAGAGTCACCCTTAACATTTTTCCTCTCAAAGGTTTAAGAAAGAAATCATAACAGAAAGCCTTTCAACTATTTTTCAATTTGACAGAGCCCTAGGTTTATTTGAAGAAGGCAGGGCTTTGTGCACACTCACACACAGGAGCATGTAAAGACTTAAACCAATACGTTCAGCGTTCATCACTGAGACAACTAGAAAAAAAAACCTAGACCAAGAAATAATGATGTTCTCTTACCTGCAAACACACTCAATAGTATTCCTACAGCTGGTATGACTATGGCTTATCTATCATCCTATAAAATCTACAGGCACGCCTGGGAACTACCTAGAATGTTAGGTGACGTGATTAAAGGCTAATCTGCACAAACAAAAAGCAGCGAAGCACTGGCGGGCAGAGGCACCCCGGTAACTCAGCGCGGGGGGAACAGCCGGGCCCCACTCCTCACAAGGCCATGGGTCAGCCCAAGGCCTGGCTCCAGGGTGAGGGACCCCCCAGGGGCGTGGGCAGGAGAGGCCTCAGGGGTCACCTCACCTTTTAACAGGTTCTGGGTGTTCACTTCCAGCAAAAGCTGGAAGTTATAGTCATTTCTGCCCTGTTTTCATGAGAACTCTATTTCAGGAATATGACAATTGACAAGTAAAGGAAGAGGTCATGTGTCAGCAGGGATGAATTTTTGGGGAGAGTTTAATCTGTGTTAGTTGTGGTGTAAGTTGTGAAAAATCACGACCACTAAATACTACAACTGTACTTTGACATAGAATGTTTATTTTCCATAAAAATCTGAAATTGAGCATCACATAAAATATTGCAATTAAATGTTACATAATATAATTAACAGACATTGAACTGAAGTCTACATGCAGTGCTTGCGCAGTATTTTGCTTCTGTTTCTGACTGCCCATTTTATATTTTATTATTGCCTATGACATTATTCATCTACTCATTTATGCGTTCTCAAAGCAGAATCAGTATGATGATCTAAAGGAGTGAAATATTCAGCTAAGGTAAGATACTGGTGGCTTAGGCAAAAATAATTTGAATCGGTGAGAAGTGTAAAATAAAAATTTGCATGTGTGAGCACTGGAAGTAATATGAGCAAATGCAGCGCAGCTTACACAATGCACGTAACTATTGTGGCTCTGTCTTATGAAGAGGTAAATTCTATCACATTAAGACTAATTTGATTATCTTGTGTTTTTAGAACAAATTATCTTGTGTTTTTAGAACAAATAGTGCATCCTGGCTTTTGTTGAAATGATTGCAGGAGTATACTTGACATTTACTTTCTGTATTGTAGTTTTATTTCACAGAATCACAGAATCACTACGGTTGGAAAAGACCTGTAAGATCATCAAGTCCAACCTGAAAAAAAAAAAAAAAAAAAAAAGCCAACCACCACACAACAACAACAAGCCACAACACACCAAAAACCAACCCACCCAACACCACACAGCACCATGTCCATCAAGCTACATGCCACAATGCCACATCCACACATATGCTTTATAAACGTATTTCACCGGAAACCCCATTCTTGTATAGCTCTCTTGTCCAAGGAATATCGGAATGTGCAGGCTGATGCATGAAGTACAGAGGTTCAGCTATAATTTCTGGATTAAATCCTTCATTCACCAGATGCATTTTCTGATGCTTGAAAGTTGCAGTGATTTGCATAACATCCTAACAAAGAAGTAATTCAAGTAAAATGCAATGTTCCATTTCAGCCTGTGTCAGTGAAAATTGGATGCAATTACTGAGTAAAATGAATCATACCATTTTACTATGGAATGTCTTCAGTTAGACAGAATGATCTGATTCACAGGTACAGTGAAATCTCAGTCTAAATGCAGCATTTATTTCTTACTCATTTCTCTATCAAAGCCACATGCGAGCTTGGAAGTTTCTGTTTCAAAATAAGAATTTTCTTTAACTTTCATTGGTGCAGCTGATCACAAAATCTCTAGTTCATGGGACACTTGGCGATGCTCTGCAGAGAGCTGGCTGATTTTATGGTACTGGCTCTCCTCTCATTTCCAGCTGTTAAACTTCATTTAAGACATTAAATACAAATACGCTAAACGCCTTCCTGTGTTATTTTTCTGTGTAAGCATTTGCTGTACAGCAGTGACTCAAATGCCAATTCATGAACAAGTTGGTCTACACATGATAGTCAGTGTACGAGAGCAGAAGTGGTATATAAAATAATCTCATTTAAAAGGTGGCTTACATTAAGGGAAAAGCTCAAAACACACAGTTTTCAAGCACTGTTATTACTTGTACGGTGTTTTCAATGTAGCCAACATTTTCTTTCACTTCTCTTGCTGAAACAGGCCACTTTTCAGTTCTTGTTTTTCCGTCTTGATCTGTAACATGATCTGTAACATGCCTGATTTCCTCTTCACACTGCTACTCCATTTCCACAGCTCCCAGATCATTTAGTCTTTGGCTTCTGAGCTGAGACTGCTAATAAGTTTGCCAGCTCCTTCTCTCTTTTGGCAGCACTTAGGACAGGATCCACGCTTAGACCACCAAGTCATTTCACACAGGCACCGAATAGCTGCCAGATGGTAATAATGTTCAGTCATTACCAGGTGGGATTGCTTCAAACTGAATAGCTAGCATGAATGTGTCTTGGTAATTATTTAAAAAGTTGTAATGATAAGATTAAAAGTTCAATAAAGACAGGTACTAAATATTTTAAATGTGTGTTATGAATACAGATTGCTGAGATTTTCTGTTTAAATGATCCCTTGATGTTATTTTAATAAAGTCAGATTTTTCTACAAGGAAAGACGAGTTTTGGAAAAAAAAAAAAAAAACAAAAACAAAAAACCCCTAAAAACCTCAAACCAAACCAGAGCACAAATAATGCAAAACTGAAATCACTCCCAATCACTCCCTGCATGCTCTTAGAAACCTCTTCCTAATATCCTTCTGCAAACAAGAAATAAAGCTAGCAAAAGTCAAGTGAAAAACCTACTATCTCAGAGCCTTGGAGTACACTGGTTCTATGCATCATTGTCCCTGGGCCCCTGCTCTTCTTCTAGAGTCAAGTCAGGGAGGTTGAGAAGAACAACTCTCAGCCTGTCTGGTTTTCACAAAATCAGTCAACCATGGTTGCAAGTTATATTAGAAAGAGCCTACGTATGGACTGCTGAAAAATTTTCAAGATTGATTTGATCTTAAATCCAATTTTGCATGAGAATTTCATATTTTTGTTTGTCACTCTTGATTAGGATGAACTCTTTCTCAAGACACATCTGGTTTTTTCAGAAGGGACTGAATTATCTGTCCACTCAGAAAATTGTGAGTTCAGCATTCATCCTATTATCCTCCCCTAAGATGTTTTTTAAAGTAACAATATGTTTTTTTGTAATTTTGAGGGTTTTTTCTAAGATTGTTTTTATCTGCTTTAATAAGAATTTACACATGTGTAGATGTTCATCAGTTAGTACTGATAGTATCTTTGGTAGTAAGCTAGCTAAAAAAAGCTTTAGTCAGAGAACACATAAATGCAAACAGGTTTAGTCGCTTCCACATATATAGACCCTAGAGCTCCATATAGATTTTCTCCATCTAATGGAACCATAAAGACAAGTCTGTTCCAAAGGTTTTTCCGAGAAGAGGGCACTGCTGTCCTGAGGCACCGTAGATAACCTATGCTAACTGCATTTGAAGATACATTTACTTAGTACAGTAACCTATTAGTGAAAAAATAGCTTTCCTCAATTCTTTAAACTATCTAAAAATTACACTTCTCTCTAAATGTATACTCTCTCTGTGTGCTTTCTCCGTTAGGTTCCCATCTTGTTCGCAGTCAAATTTGTGCCTTTCAGGCAATTTGTCAGTATTTAGGGAGAGGCAAAACTGCCGAATGCCTCTCGGCATCCCCTAACAGCACAAAACAGTCTGCTCAAACTTTCAGAAGATGTAATGTGGGGCCCTTTCCTGCTCTCTGCAGATGATACTCTCCTGACCTGTTGCAGAAGGTCATCCTGTGGGGAGTACACGAGGGGTGTATTCCTTGCACTTTTAAGGTGCCTTTTCCTATCCCTTTTGTGTTTTGGTTAGGCAGCAGCAGTCTTGGGATCAGTTGCTGTAGCCCAGCATGCCTGCCCATGCTGTTCCCTAAGAAACAAAGCACTGAAATGGCTTTTAAAACAGTCCAGGTGTATACTTAGCATACCAAAAACCAGCATCTGGGCAAGACTCTAAGGACAGGACAGGAGGACATACCTGAAAAAACACCTGGTTGCTAGCTCTCTACAAATAACCCCCCTTATCAGAATCCAAAGGGGAGGCTCCGTCGTTCTTCCTTTCCTTCCCTTTAATATAAAGAATCCAATTCTGTAGGTGTTACTCAAATATGTGACTCAAAAAGCTCCAACACAGATTTAGTTGACCTTCTTCTGAAGGTTAGTTAAAGCTTCCGCAATGCATTTGTCCCTTCTGACACTAAAAATCAAGCCTGACTGCCGAGATGCCTATGTGAATGCCCTTTTAGACTTTTGGTACAGGATACAAATAGGATTCTAAGTTAAACCTGCAGAACATACGCAGTGGTATGAGCAATACGCAGACCTCAAGTCATGTTATGGTGGATCTATGTAACGATTGGCATCTGTTCTAAGCTTCAAAAACTAGGCATGTATCTTAGATATTGTTTGCAGACCGTAGAAGGTGATAAAAATGAGAAAATGACACAAGTCTATTGGTAGACATAATATTTGAGTTACTCACCAAACGGAGATACTTGCCAAACAACAGAATGTTACAGCATTCTCAAGTTAATGAAAATTCACTAGAAGGCAAAGATTGCCTAATTCAGTGCATCCACTGATGCCGAGAAGCACTCATGTGGTACAAGGGAAGAGTGAGCTTCAGAATATGCTGAGAAACTGCATCACACTGAGTAAATGCTAAGCAGGCAGATAGAGCTCTTAGATGAGTGATGATAGCGGCTTTTGGGAAACCTGTCAATGGGAGAAAAGCAAATAATTATAAATGTACTGCTTGCATTAATAATTTTGCTGCAAACCGAATTATGTTTGGAAGGTAGAGGGAGAATTGTCTTTTCTTCTGAGTCTTTGTCTGTCCCGTCCTTTAGTCTTTACCTCATGAGTACATCTCCTTAGTCTCTCAGCTTCTTTAGTCTTTCTGCCTGTAAGTCTATTAAATCCTCTCATCTGCTGTGTCTGTGGGAGAAAGTCCATACCCTTCACAGGCGAGTGCAGACCGACCACGCACACAGTGTTCCCTCGCCACAAAGCGAGAATGGGAAAGCTTCTGAAGAGCCACTGTGCTGCTCAGCTGCTATTTGCAATAGGAAAAACTTTTACAAAGTTGATTGGCTTGACAAGAGGAAGGATTCCCCTTTGCTTCCCAGGGAAGTAAGGTGAAGCTTCATTATTCAGGTCAGTCTCAGAGGAACACTTTTCTCCCAAGGCCCAAGCACTTGTACTGCCCATATTTCTTTTTAGTATAGACCTGTGAAATTCTGTCACTATGGAATCTGAGCAGCTGTTAGAGACTGACTTTATTGGCCTTATGTTTAAGAAATAAAGTTCAGCCATGGAATAGCTATGTGAAAGGTCACTAACTGGAATTACGCCCTTGTTATGCCAAGACAAAAATGGTTTAAAGTGTACTATGCTTTTAACTAAATGAATTTCTCCCTATCTTGGCTTAAAAATTCAAGTTCTGTCTTTTTGTGCGCCTGTTTTGTTGCTAAATTTATACCAGCTAAATTTTCAGAGAGCTGCAGTTGTACTTTGTTAGTACACATCCTCACCTGTACTTCCCGATGTGAAGATACATGAAGCAGTGTTTCTTGTGTTACTGAAAACTTTACGGTGAGATGGAACGGGGTGATCTGGCACCTTGTCTAATTTGTCTGGCGTAGTGTGAAGATGCTGGAAAGGAGAGCTAGTGCTCATCAGCCAGACAGCAACATTATTTTCCAAGAGATGAAAAAGAAAGTCTTTCTCTGTTGATCCCAAACAATCTGCCAAGTTAAAGAATTTATATGCTTATTATTAAAATAAGAACAACTACAGACCCGATAAGCTGCATTGGAATGATAGACACTACTGCTGCGTACAGTGAACCTGCGTACAGCAGAACTAACCCATCTATTCGACAGTGGAGAAAAAAAATCATGGTTTAATGTCCCTCTATTTATCTTGTGGATTTAATTGTAGTCAGTAAAACTCCCTGTTCTAAAACAGACAAAAGACTAAAGCAGGCTACATGAAAGAGTTTTGGTCTTCAGAGTTATTTCAGGATTAATTTAGGTTCACCCTTTTCACACTTGAATGTGCACAGGAAGGCCCACCAATTCCTTGTTTCAGAATTGTTTGAGCGAGGTACTGTCTATGGGGCAGAAACATTAAATACAAGCTAAAGAGAGGAGATGAAAGGAAAAACGTAGGATATATAGATGGAGAAGAAAAGGAGGGAATATTAGGAAAGAGTGACTCCTAAGAAAGAGTATGCGTCTCTCTGAGTGAGACTACAGGCATACAGTCAGCTGCAGTCCAGAAGCCATACTGCCATGACCTCCCCTATGCCTGGAATGACAAGCTTGATACCTGCTTTTGGCTGCAGTATCCTGGCGGTACCACCTCGCTTGCTTCTGATTACTGGACTTCAGGATTCTCCAAAACATTCACAAAGGCTACGTGCCCAGGAATTTATAACACACTCCATAAGAAGGAGCTGCTCAGGACAGTGAAGCATTTTCTTAAATCTAGACAAACTCAAGGCACGCTGGAGAAAATAATTATTCATACACTGATGAATAACTTGGGATTTAGCTGTAAATGCATACAACTCAGTTGTTCCCCATCTTACCCAGTGCATGCTTAATTGGCAGTCTCAGCAAAGCCTTTGTATTCTTCTTACAGTATCGACTAACGGTGAAGTTTTGGCATGGTTTGGTTTGGGGTTTTTTTGCCAAGGCCCTCTGTCAAAGTAAGAGGTAACTGCTTGCAATGTGACTGTGTTACTTCTCCTTTGCGTTCTTTTCACCAGGTTTCACAAAGGGGCATTTTGCTGCACGTGTATCCAGATTTGTATCTCTGCGTGGTCAGAAATAAACTTACTTGTTCCAATGAGTCGGTAGACTCTGGTGTACTTTCCCTGAAGGCAGGGAGGCAGGGGAAGTCCTGGAGAGAGAAAGAACACATGAAGCATTCAGTCAGTTAAAGAGCAGGTAAGACTCTCCAGAAATGTTCTGCAGTCCCAGGGAAATGTAAACAGCCCTGTGTGTGTTGGCCCCGACATCAAGTTCATGTCCTACTTCTCTGAGGTACCTGAGATGTCCCTGAGGTACCTGAGGTACATAGCCTTTAGGTAATTGCCCATGTAGTTAGTATTACAACGAGCCTAGAAGTGCGTACAAGACCAAGGATCTCTCATGCAGACTTTGAATAGTGATCCATCAGGCTGCCCAAATGTCCACTGTGGGAAAAAAAAAAATTCAGGATAGAGCTAGCCTTTTAATAGCCTTTTAATAGCCTTAGTGTTTTGAACAGGTGCTACATAACCTCTGCTCTGAAATTTGGAAAATTTGCAAATTGCAAGTTGCAAAATTTGCAAAATTGCAATTGAATTCAAGAAAATTGGTCACCAAACTCCCTGGCTTTGGTTTGTCGGGGTTTTTTGGTGCTGTAGAGTCAGAAAGTGGGGAAACCCGGAGTTTTGTTTACTTACTCTCTCTGCTTTGCTCCTCTTTGTTTCTTTTCAGCTTTTCCTCTGCAGTCACAAGGATCAAAAACATTTCCTCGTAATGAAAACTGAGATTCTTAAGCATCTCTGGGTGTTCAGAGCCTGAGCTTGAAGTAAAACACAAAAGGCTAAGACAGTAGTCAACGGCATCGAAATGCACAATTAACTATCTTCCAGTATTTAGGCAACCACAGGACTAATGACAAACAGGAAGGCTTTCCAAACACAGTGAGCCCAAACATTCACTAAGAATTCAAGTGAAGGTTCTGTTTTCCAAGTCATCTGCCAGCTTTTTCAGTTACACAACATGCTACCCTTGCTAAAAGCAATCTAATCAGCAGGCAGCAAAAGTTCCGTTTTGAAGCTCACCCTACTGTCTCGTTAATTGGAATAGGTTAAGAAGTTTATCTGATTGAGGCAGAGAGGCACAGAAGACAGCTTCAGAGAAGTGTAAGGCAAGCAAAGAAAGGAAATAATCTAATCTGACTTCAGCTACATACAGTGGGTGTTGTTCTGTGTAAGTACTGAGAAATTACCTATAAAAGACATGAGAACATTATAATTTAGCTAAGTGTATAACCAGTGCTTTTTCCAGCATCTGAATGATAAGTAAACAGATATTTTCTTACCAACTTTTTGATTTTGTACTTTGATTAGTGTCCTGTATTCGGTTAGATCCTTTCTGCCCCTGTGCGTCACTCATAGGAAGGTTGCGTGGGTACTCTGAACATACTCATTTTATCCAAGCAGATGCTCTCCTGAAGCTCCACACCCGTAGTGTTTCACTGGTGACTGCGTGCCCACACATACAGCTGAAGCCTCCTTTCTGTCTCCTGGATGTCCCAGGTCTCCTGTTCTGTAGTTCCTCAGCTTTGCAGCTATCTTCAAGCATCTGACTGAAAGGGAATCGGATGTTGCACCTTAGAATGCAGTGTGTTTGCTGGCTGTATGGAGAGTGAATTGTTAAAAGCAAAAGCAGTCAATTACGCTCTGTTAGTTTATATGCTTAAGAGGACCATAAGCAGCAAGGCAGGGCGTTGTACCAAAGGAAAGGACTACTCTGTTGAAACGACTGTTTCAGTGTAATGGAAGAAGTGTAGTGATGTTGCTGTGTACTCCTAACTACAATACATTCAGTATACAGCAAATGTTTCCACAGCATTTCTCTCACATTGTCGTATGTTCTCTGCAGTAGGTACAAAGGCCTCATTAGGTGGAAGAGTATTTTCTGACAAACACATTTTTTAAGCTTAGTCATACAAACCTCGGAGGACAGTCTTGTTACAGACTGTAAATGCTGAAAAAGGACACTATACTATATGCCTCTGGCTGCCTAATGGGTTGAAGAAGTAGGCAATACTACATGAATACAGGAAGGCATATACACTGTTGGCTAACAACTTAAATCACACGGACTAAGCCTTTCATTTCTAAAAGTCAAAATCACAAGCTGAACAGCTTTTTAAAAAGGTTGCTAAATACACATGGGTGTGCTGCATTCCTGTTTGTGTACTATTTAATTTTTCATAAGAAGTATCTTCTATCACTGTATGAATGTTCTCTGAGGCATAATGATGGTGTTCGGGTTTTAGAAAAGCTGTAGGCCATTACTTTTTTCCCTACAATTCATTTTACTGAATAATTAACAGATTACATTATGTCACCTGATTAGAATATATTAATTAAGCTTAGAGACTTTGTTCCGTTCACATACTAAATATTTCATTTCACTTGCTGTGTTTGGAGGACATCATAATTCTGGGCCGGTCGTATGGTACATTGGCACATTATGGAAGGATTGGACTCTCACCCTGACTGGAGGAAAAGATTAAAGAAGCTGTAAAGGAGACCACATGACTATGGAGTAGGTTGTCTGAAACCATGAATGGCCTGTCAGAGAGCAAGAAAAACAGGAAGCTAATGGCTAGGAGGGAGGGTCAGGCAGAGGAACGGTTTGGTTTATTTCTAATAATGGAAGTAGAGATGTGTGATTTTGCTGTTGCTGTTCCCTTGTGAAGAATGTATTTTAAAGGTGGGTTTTTCTGTCCTTGAAGGCAAGGACAACACTGGGAAGTACGCACAAAGTGAGGTCAAGAAGACTGAACAGTCTCAGCTGAAATAAAAACGACAGGATCAGCAGAAGAGAGAGAAAACATTTATCCTAGAGCGTAATATGGTTACGGGTCTTTCCTAGCAGTCCTAGATTTCAGTCCATTTCCTTAGTAGCAGAAACTGCACCTGTGTCATACATCCTGGTATGTGTCCTGAGGAACTCCCTGTTCCTACTTGGTGATGCTAATATACAGGATTTCAGTTAGTCGGTATGTTAGAACATTTGTTTTATGTCTTGGTACACATACCAACTAATGAGCCCTCATGGGTTCATATGGAGTTATGGAAGTATTGCCAACCTGTATGAAAGATGGGAAAAGAGGAGTAGAAAGGTTGAATAAATTGCCCAGTATTACCTCATACGCCAGTAAGAGGGCCAAAATTGCAGCTCAACATGCTGTACTCTTTGCTCCAAGCAGCGCTACCTTGGGACCACCACTTTAAAAGAGTTCTGAAGTAACCATAAATTTGTATGTGAAAATATTGAGCTGAAGGAAATCACCACTAACAAAGGGAATCTGAGTCTGCCTGTAGTCAGTGGAGTTGTAGCTACCTAAGCCAATAAATAGAAACGGCAAGGAGATGATGCTGAAGCATCTGCCCAGGCTGTTCTCTTGCTGATGCATGATTGTTTCTGCTGGTACATTAGAGAGTTTCGGATCTGAGTCCTTTATTACACTAATTAATTCCACATATTTTTGGTGCTTATGCATTTGAAATTTAAACAAGACTATCGCTTTCCCCTCTTTTTTAGCCAGCATATGTGTATGTCTCTAGGAAGTGCTTGCAGCTTGGAATGGCTCTGATTTCCTGTTTTTGAGCAAAAGCATGAAGCAGTGGAAAGTCAGTAGTAAGTCAAACACAGTACAGAACTTACCTTCTCCTATCACCGCTGCTTTTGCTGCACGTGTGTTAACGCAGTGCAGGAGAGATCTAGGGTGGATGCTGAAGCTGAGAAAAGCCACCACAAAGCCCAGCTTGGCCAGCCCGAAGCAGACGTAGCTGAAGTCAGGTCCATTACCCATCAGCAGGGCCACTGTGTCGCCTGTTTTCAGATTCCCAGAGTGTAGGAAGACCTGCGCTACCCTGCTGATCCTCCTGTCCACATCCTGGTAGGTGTTCACCTTCCCTTCGGAGATGAGGAACAGCTTGTGGGGAATCTTTCCCACTCTCTGCATGAACAGGTCAATTATGGAGAGAATTCCACTGCTTGCCCACTTCTTTGCTCTTGCTTTTAAGCTCTTGCGCCTCAAGAAGTAGATCAGATCTTCCCAGAAAGATGGGAAAAAGGTCTTCAGAGACACAAGCAGCAACACCAGTCCTCCAGCAACTGTCAAAAGCCACGTGCATAGCCCGTATTATTTCCTGGGGGGGTGGGGGTGGGGTGGGTGGGTGGAGGGAAATAACAGATTAGCTATTTCAGAGGTATAAAAGACATTACTATAATTAATAATGAGTTTTAAGACAGAGACTGGGAGTTAATAAGCTAATTACAATTCCACCATTTAATTTGAGAACTTTTAAAAATACCATATTGGAGTTCACCAGAATACAAAGGCCCAGAACAATATAAAAAAGAAAAAGGCAGTAAAGAGTGAAAAAGATTGTGCAGTTTCTCAGGACAGAGGAGTTCATCCAGAGTAAAGAATGTGGCCAGGGTGACAGTAGAATGAAAAAGACACTGGCAATTAAAAACAAGTTGGAAGTTTAGAAATGTAAAAAGGATCCAAAACCCAAATGAAACAAAACGAATTCAGGAAGCAATTTGACACTTTTTTTTTTTTAAACTTGGAGTCATAATTTTGTCTAGATTGTTTTTTGTACCCTGGCAAATCCCCCAAAAGTTGGAAACAAACAGTTAATTCGTATGGTATCGTATGTGTATTATGGATGTATGCTAAGTATTGTGCATCTGTAAGATGCGCCCAACATGCTCTTCTTCGCTGCCTGCATTGTTTTTGTGGTCCCATGGAATTTGAGACCATCATCTAATCCTCCACAGGTTTGAGCAGTCTGATGAACATGCACACATTTCAGGCAATACTACACTGTGTACCTTCTCAGATAGCCAGGTTTCACCTCAGGATTTTCTGGCATTTGCAATACATGGTGATTCATAACTTTGCATTATTTATCATCTTTTCAGTATTTAGAACAGCACCCTGAAGTCTCAAACAACATCATGCACAAGCATGATTTGGAAAAAAACCTTTCTAGCATCAGTGTTATTAACTTTGTTAGCGTATTTCAGGCAACCAGTAATTGCCATCTTTTGAAACGGTCATCGAGGAGGACTTGTGAAGATCACACAAGATCCCTACAATCTGACGTGCGTAACATCGACCGGGCTCCTTTTTGAAGTTTCAGCCATGATTACTACAAATACTTGAAACACCTTGTGTGACAATCTAGGATTCAGGAACACTTGAGCAGTCTGGGAGCCTTTTCTAAATGATGTGGCCTCCACTCTGCAGTTTAGAAATATTTTACTGACAAGCTGGACTTTTGGTATGTTCATCAAGCTTGCTTACATTTTTAACAACATTCCGTGACTATACTAACTTGTGGATTTTTTTGCCGCAGGCAGGGTCTTGTATGTACCATAAAGCATAGGTAAAGTTGTGTGGGTAAAAGAGCAGGTAAGACTCTCCAGAAATGTTCTGCAGTCCCAGGGAAATGTAAACAGCCCTGTGTGTGTTGGCCCCGACGTCAAGTTCATGTCCTACTTCTCTGAGGTACCTGAGATGTCCCTGAGATACCTGAGGTACATAGCCTTTAGGTAATTGCCCATGTAGTTAGTATTACAACGAGCCTAGAAGTGCGTACAAGAATAAGGATCTCTCATGCAGACTTTGAATAGTGATCCATCAGGCTGCCCAAATGTCCACTGTGGGAAAAAAAAATTTTCAGGATAGAGCTAGCCTTCTAATAGCCTTTTAATAGCCTTCGTGTTTTGAACAGGTGCTACATAACCTCTGCTCTGAAATTTGGAAAATTTGCAAATTGCAAGTTGCAAAATTTGCAAAATTGCAATTGAATTCAAGAAAATTGGTCACCAAACTCCCTGGCTTTGGTTTGTCGGGGTTTTTTGGTGCTATAGAGTCAGAAAGTGGGGAAACCCGGAGTTTTGTTTACTTACTCTCTCTGCTTTGCTCCTCTTTGTTTCTTTTCAGCTTTTCCTCTGCAGTCACAAGGATCAAAAACATTTCCTCGTAATGAAAACTGAGATTCTTAAGCATCTCTGGGTGTTCAGAGCCTGAGCTTGAAGTAAAACACAAAAGGCTAAGACAGTAGTCAACGGCATCGAAATGCACAATTAACTATCTTCCAGTATTTAGGCAACCACAGGACTAATGACAAACAGGAAGGCTTTCCAAACACAGTGAGCCCAAACATTCACTAAGAATTCAAGTGAAGGTTCTGTTTTCCAAGTCATCTGCCAGCTTTTTCAGTTACACAACATGCTACCCTTGCTAAAAGCAATCTAATCAGCAGGCAGCAAAAGTTCCGTTTTGAAGCTCACCCTACTGTCTCGTTAATTGGAATAGGTTAAGAAGTTTATCTGATTGAGGCAGAGAGGCACAGAAGACAGCTTCAGAGAAGTGTAAGGCAAGCAAAGAAAGGAAATAATCTAATCTGACTTCAGCTACATACAGTGGGTGTTGTTCTGTGTAAGTACTGAGAAATTACCTATGAAAGACATGAGAACATTATAATTTAGCTAAGTGTATAACCAGTGCTTTTTCCAGCATCTGAATGATAAGTAAACAGATATTTTCTTACCAACTTTTTGATTTTGTACTTTGATTAGTGTCCTGTATTCGGTTAGATCCTTTCTGCCCCTGTGCGTCACTCATAGGAAGGTTGCGTGGGTACTCTGAACATACTCATTTTATCCAAGCAGATGCTCTCCTGAAGCTCCACACCCGTAGTGTTTCACTGGTGACTGCGTGCCCACACATACAGCTGAAGCCTCCTTTCTGTCTCCTGGATGTCCCAGGTCTCCTGTTCTGTAGTTCCTCAGCTTTGCAGCTATCTTCAAGCATCTGACTGAAAGGGAATCGGATGTTGCACCTTAGAACGCAGTGTGTTTGCTGGCTGTATGGAGAGTGAATTGTTAAAAGCAAAAGCAGTCAATTACGCTCTGTTAGTTTATATGCTTAAGAGGACCATAAGCAGCAAGGCAGGGCGTTGTACCAAAGGAAAGGACTACTCTGTTGAAACGACTGTTTCAGTGTAATGGAAGAAGTGTAGTGATGTTGCTGTGTACTCCTAAGTCCAATACATTCAGTATACAGCAAATGTTTCCACAGCATTTCTCTCACATTGTCGTATGTTCTCTGCAGTAGGTACAAAGGCCTCATTAGGTGGAAGAGTATTTTCTGACAAACACATTTTTTAAGCTTAGTCATACAAACCTCAGAGGACAGTCTTGTTACAGACTGTAAATGCTGAAAAAGGACACTATACTATATGCCTCTGGCTGCCTAATGGGTTGAAGAAGTAGGCAATACTACATGAATACAGGAAGGCATATACACTGTTGGCTAACAACTTAAATCACACGGACTAAGCCTTTCATTTCTAAAAGTCAAAATCACAAGCTGAACAGCTTTTGAAAAAGGTTGCTAAATACACATGGGTGTGCTGCATTCCTGTTTGTGTACTATTTAATTTTTCATAAGAAGTATCTTCTATCACTGTATGAATGTTCTCTGAGGCATAATGATGGTGTTTGGATTTTAGAAAAGCTGTAGGCCATTACTTTTTTCCCTACAATTCATTTTACTGAATAATTAACAGATTACATTATGTCACCTGATTAGAATATATTAATTAAGCTTAGAGACTTTGTTCCGTTCACATACTAAATATTTCATTTCACTTGCTGTGTTTGGAGGACATCATAATTCTGGGCCGGTCGTATGGTACATTGGCACATTATGGAAGGATTGGACTCTCACCCTGACTGGAGGAAAAGATTAAAGAAGCTGTAAAGGAGACCACATGACTATGGAGTAGGTTGTCTGAAACCATGAATGGCCTGTCAGAGAGCAAGAAAAACAGGAAGCTAATGGCTAGGAGGGAGGGTCAGGCAGAGGAACGGTTTGGTTTATTTCTAATAATGGAAGTAGAGATGTGTGATTTTGCTGTTGCTGTTCCCTTGTGAAGAATGTATTTTAAAGGTGGGTTTTTCTGTCCTTGAAGGCAAGGACAACACTGGGAAGTACGCACAAAGTGAGGTCAAGAAGACTGAACAGTCTCAGCTGAAATAAAAACGACAGGATCAGCAGAAGAGAGAGAAAACATTTATCCTAGAGCGTAATATGGTTACGGGTCTTTCCTAGCAGTCCTAGATTTCAGTCCATTTCCTTAGTAGCAGAAACTGCACCTGTGTCATACATCCTGGTATGTGTCCTGAGGAACTCCCTGTTCCTACTTGGTGATGCTAATATACAGGATTTCATTTAGTCAGTATGTTAGAACATTTGTTTTATGTCTTGGTACACATACCAACTAATGAGCCCTCATGGGTTCATATGGAGTTATGGAAGTATTGCCAACCTGTATGAAAGATGGGAAAAGAGGAGTAGAAAGGTTGAATAAATTGCCCAGTATTACCTCATACGCCAGTAAGAGGGCCAAAATTGCAGCTCAACATGCTGTACTCTTTGCTCCAAGCAGCGCTACCTTGGGACCACCACTTTAAAAGAGTTCTGAAGTAACCATAAATTTGTATGTGAAAATATTGAGCTGAAGGAAATCACCACTAACAAAGGGAATCTGAGTCTGCCTGTAGTCAGTGGAGTTGTAGCTACCTAAGCCAATAAATAGAAACGGCAAGGAGATGATGCTGAAGCATCTGCCCAGGCTGTTCTCTTGCTGATGCATGATTGTTTCTGCTGGTACATTGGAGAGTTTCGGATCTGAGTCCTTTATTACACTAATTAATTCCATATATTTTTGGTGCTTATGCATTTGACATTTAAACAAGACTATCGCTTTCCCCTCTTTTTTATCCAGCATATGTGTATGTCTCTAGGAAGTGCTTGCAGCTTGGAATGGCTCTGATTTCCTGTTTTTGAGCAAAAGCATGAAGCAGTGGAAAGTCAGTAGTAAGTCAAACACAGTACAGAACTTACCTTCTCCTATCACCGCTGCTTTCGCTGCACGTGTGTTAACGCAGTGCAGGAGAGATCTAGGGTGGATGCTGAAGCTGAGAAAAGCCACCACAAAGCCCAGCTTGGCCAGCCCGAAGCAGACGTAGATGAGGTCAGGTCCATTACGCATCAGCAGGGCCACTGTGTCGCCTTTTTTCAGATTCCCAGAGTGTAGGAAGACCTGCGCTACACTGCTGATCCTCCTGTCCGCATCCTGGTAGGTGTTCACCTTCCCTTCGGAGATGAGGAACAGCTTGTGGGGAATCTTTCCCACTCTCTGCATGAACAGGTCAATTATGGAGAGAATTCCACTGCTTGCCCACTTCTTTGCTCTTGCTTTTAAGCTCTTGCGCCTCAAGAAGTAGATCAGATCTTCCCAGAAAGATGGGAAAAAGGTCTTCAGAGACACAAGCAGCAACACCAGTCCTCCAGCAACTGTCAAAAGCCACGTGCATAGCCACGTGCAAAGTGACAGCCCCGTGCAAGCCCATATTATTTCCTGGGAGGGGGGAGGGAAATAATAGATTAGCTATTTCAGAGGTATAAAAGACATTACTATAATTAATAACGAGTTTTAAGACAGAGACTGGGAGTTAATAAGCTAATTACAATTCCACCATTTAATTTGAGAACTTTTAAAAATACCATATTGGAGTTCACCAGAATACAAAGGCCCAGAACAATATAAAAAAGAAAAAGGGAGTAAAGAGTGAAAAAGATTGTGCAGTTTCTCAGGACAGAGGAGTTCATCCAGAGTAAAGAATGTGGCCAGGGTGACAGTAGAATGAAAAAGACACTGGCAATTAAAAACAAGTTGGAAGTTTAGAAATGTAAAAAGGATCCAAAACCCAAATGAAACAAAACGAATTCAGGAAGCAATTTGACACTTTTTTTTTTTAAAACTTGGAGTCATAATTTTGTCTAGATTGTTTTTTGTACCCTTGCAAATCCCCAAAAAGTTGGAAACAAACAGTTAATTCGTATGGTATCGTATGTGTATTATGGATGTATGCTAAGTATTGTGCATCTGTAAGATGCGCCCAACATGCTCTTCTTCGCTGCCTGCATTGTTTTTGTGGTCCCATGGAATTTGAGACCATCATCTAATCCTCCACAGGTTTGAGCAGTCTGATGAACATGCACACATTTCAGGCAATACTACACTGTGTACCTTCTCAGATAGCCAGGTTTCACCTCAGGATTTTCTGGCATTTGCAATACATGGTGATTCATAACTTTGCATTATTTATCATCTTTTCAGTATTTAGAACAGCACCCTGAAGTCTCAAACAACATCATGCACAAGCATGATTTGGAAAAAAACCTTTCTAGCGTCAGTGTTATTAACTTTGTTAGCGTATTTCAGGCAACCAGTAATTGCCATCTCTTGAAACGGTCATCGAGGAGGACTTGTGAAGATCACACAAGATCCCTACAATCTGATGTGCGTAACATCGACCGGGCTCCTTTTTGAAGTTTCAGCCATGATTACTACAAATACTTGAAACACCTTGTGTGACAATCTAGGATTCAGGAACACTTGAGCAGTCTGGGAGCCTTTTCTAAATGATGTGGCCTCCACTCTGCAGTTTAGAAATATTTTACTGACAAGCTGGACTTTTGGTATGTTCATCAAGCTTGCTTACATTTTTAACAACATTCCGTGACTATACTAACTTGTGGATTTTTTTGCCGCAGGCAGGGTCTTGTATGTACCATAAAGCATAGGTAAAGTTGTGTGGGTAAAAGAGCAGGTAAGACTCTCCAGAAATGTTCTGCAGTCCCAGGGAAATGTAAACAGCCCTGTGTGTGTTGGCCCCGACGTCAAGTTCATGTCCTACTTCTCTGAGGTACCTGAGATGTCCCTGAGATACCTGAGGTACATAGCCTTTAGGTAATTGCCCATGTAGTTAGTATTACAACGAGCCTAGAAGTGCGTACAAGAATAAGGATCTCTCATGCAGACTTTGAATAGTGATCCATCAGGCTGCCCAAATGTCCACTGTGGGAAAAAAAAATTTTCAGGATAGAGCTAGCCTTCTAATAGCCTTTTAATAGCCTTCGTGTTTTGAACAGGTGCTACATAACCTCTGCTCTGAAATTTGGAAAATTTGCAAATTGCAAGTTGCAAAATTTGCAAAATTGCAATTGAATTCAAGAAAATTGGTCACCAAACTCCCTGGCTTTGGTTTGTCGGGGTTTTTTGGTGCTATAGAGTCAGAAAGTGGGGAAACCCGGAGTTTTGTTTACTTACTCTCTCTGCTTTGCTCCTCTTTGTTTCTTTTCAGCTTTTCCTCTGCAGTCACAAGGATCAAAAACATTTCCTCGTAATGAAAACTGAGATTCTTAAGCATCTCTGGGTGTTCAGAGCCTGAGCTTGAAGTAAAACACAAAAGGCTAAGACAGTAGTCAACGGCATCGAAATGCACAATTAACTATCTTCCAGTATTTAGGCAACCACAGGACTAATGACAAACAGGAAGGCTTTCCAAACACAGTGAGCCCAAACATTCACTAAGAATTCAAGTGAAGGTTCTGTTTTCCAAGTCATCTGCCAGCTTTTTCAGTTACACAACATGCTACCCTTGCTAAAAGCAATCTAATCAGCAGGCAGCAAAAGTTCCGTTTTGAAGCTCACCCTACTGTCTCGTTAATTGGAATAGGTTAAGAAGTTTATCTGATTGAGGCAGAGAGGCACAGAAGACAGCTTCAGAGAAGTGTAAGGCAAGCAAAGAAAGGAAATAATCTAATCTGACTTCAGCTACATACAGTGGGTGTTGTTCTGTGTAAGTACTGAGAAATTACCTATGAAAGACATGAGAACATTATAATTTAGCTAAGTGTATAACCAGTGCTTTTTCCAGCATCTGAATGATAAGTAAACAGATATTTTCTTACCAACTTTTTGATTTTGTACTTTGATTAGTGTCCTGTATTCGGTTAGATCCTTTCTGCCCCTGTGCGTCACTCATAGGAAGGTTGCGTGGGTACTCTGAACATACTCATTTTATCCAAGCAGATGCTCTCCTGAAGCTCCACACCCGTAGTGTTTCACTGGTGACTGCGTGCCCACACATACAGCTGAAGCCTCCTTTCTGTCTCCTGGATGTCCCAGGTCTCCTGTTCTGTAGTTCCTCAGCTTTGCAGCTATCTTCAAGCATCTGACTGAAAGGGAATCGGATGTTGCACCTTAGAACGCAGTGTGTTTGCTGGCTGTATGGAGAGTGAATTGTTAAAAGCAAAAGCAGTCAATTACGCTCTGTTAGTTTATATGCTTAAGAGGACCATAAGCAGCAAGGCAGGGCGTTGTACCAAAGGAAAGGACTACTCTGTTGAAACGACTGTTTCAGTGTAATGGAAGAAGTGTAGTGATGTTGCTGTGTACTCCTAAGTCCAATACATTCAGTATACAGCAAATGTTTCCACAGCATTTCTCTCACATTGTCGTATGTTCTCTGCAGTAGGTACAAAGGCCTCATTAGGTGGAAGAGTATTTTCTGACAAACACATTTTTTAAGCTTAGTCATACAAACCTCAGAGGACAGTCTTGTTACAGACTGTAAATGCTGAAAAAGGACACTATACTATATGCCTCTGGCTGCCTAATGGGTTGAAGAAGTAGGCAATACTACATGAATACAGGAAGGCATATACACTGTTGGCTAACAACTTAAATCACACGGACTAAGCCTTTCATTTCTAAAAGTCAAAATCACAAGCTGAACAGCTTTTGAAAAAGGTTGCTAAATACACATGGGTGTGCTGCATTCCTGTTTGTGTACTATTTAATTTTTCATAAGAAGTATCTTCTATCACTGTATGAATGTTCTCTGAGGCATAATGATGGTGTTTGGATTTTAGAAAAGCTGTAGGCCATTACTTTTTTCCCTACAATTCATTTTACTGAATAATTAACAGATTACATTATGTCACCTGATTAGAATATATTAATTAAGCTTAGAGACTTTGTTCCGTTCACATACTAAATATTTCATTTCACTTGCTGTGTTTGGAGGACATCATAATTCTGGGCCGGTCGTATGGTACATTGGCACATTATGGAAGGATTGGACTCTCACCCTGACTGGAGGAAAAGATTAAAGAAGCTGTAAAGGAGACCACATGACTATGGAGTAGGTTGTCTGAAACCATGAATGGCCTGTCAGAGAGCAAGAAAAACAGGAAGCTAATGGCTAGGAGGGAGGGTCAGGCAGAGGAACGGTTTGGTTTATTTCTAATAATGGAAGTAGAGATGTGTGATTTTGCTGTTGCTGTTCCCTTGTGAAGAATGTATTTTAAAGGTGGGTTTTTCTGTCCTTGAAGGCAAGGACAACACTGGGAAGTACGCACAAAGTGAGGTCAAGAAGACTGAACAGTCTCAGCTGAAATAAAAACGACAGGATCAGCAGAAGAGAGAGAAAACATTTATCCTAGAGCGTAATATGGTTACGGGTCTTTCCTAGCAGTCCTAGATTTCAGTCCATTTCCTTAGTAGCAGAAACTGCACCTGTGTCATACATCCTGGTATGTGTCCTGAGGAACTCCCTGTTCCTACTTGGTGATGCTAATATACAGGATTTCATTTAGTCGGTATGTTAGAACATTTGTTTTATGTCTTGGTACACATACCAACTAATGAGCCCTCATGGGTTCATATGGAGTTATGGAAGTATTGCCAACCTGTATGAAAGATGGGAAAAGAGGAGTAGAAAGGTTGAATAAATTGCCCAGTATTACCTCATACGCCAGTAAGAGGGCCAAAATTGCAGCTCAACATGCTGTACTCTTTGCTCCAAGCAGCGCTACCTTGGGACCACCACTTTAAAAGAGTTCTGAAGTAACCATAAATTTGTATGTGAAAATATTGAGCTGAAGGAAATCACCACTAACAAAGGGAATCTGAGTCTGCCTGTAGTCAGTGGAGTTGTAGCTACCTAAGCCAATAAATAGAAACGGCAAGGAGATGATGCTGAAGCATCTGCCCAGGCTGTTCTCTTGCTGATGCATGATTGTTTCTGCTGGTACATTGGAGAGTTTCGGATCTGAGTCCTTTATTACACTAATTAATTCCATATATTTTTGGTGCTTATGCATTTGACATTTAAACAAGACTATCGCTTTCCCCTCTTTTTTATCCAGCATATGTGTATGTCTCTAGGAAGTGCTTGCAGCTTGGAATGGCTCTGATTTCCTGTTTTTGAGCAAAAGCATGAAGCAGTGGAAAGTCAGTAGTAAGTCAAACACAGTACAGAACTTACCTTCTCCTATCACCGCTGCTTTCGCTGCACGTGTGTTAACGCAGTGCAGGAGAGATCTAGGGTGGATGCTGAAGCTGAGAAAAGCCACCACAAAGCCCAGCTTGGCCAGCCCGAAGCAGACGTAGATGAGGTCAGGTCCATTACGCATCAGCAGGGCCACTGTGTCGCCTTTTTTCAGATTCCCAGAGTGTAGGAAGACCTGCGCTACACTGCTGATCCTCCTGTCCGCATCCTGGTAGGTGTTCACCTTCCCTTCGGAGATGAGGAACAGCTTGTGGGGAATCTTTCCCACTCTCTGCATGAACAGGTCAATTATGGAGAGAATTCCACTGCTTGCCCACTTCTTTGCTCTTGCTTTTAAGCTCTTGCGCCTCAAGAAGTAGATCAGATCTTCCCAGAAAGATGGGAAAAAGGTCTTCAGAGACACAAGCAGCAACACCAGTCCTCCAGCAACTGTCAAAAGCCACGTGCATAGCCACGTGCAAAGTGACAGCCCCGTGCAAGCCCATATTATTTCCTGGGAGGGGGGAGGGAAATAATAGATTAGCTATTTCAGAGGTATAAAAGACATTACTATAATTAATAACGAGTTTTAAGACAGAGACTGGGAGTTAATAAGCTAATTACAATTCCACCATTTAATTTGAGAACTTTTAAAAATACCATATTGGAGTTCACCAGAATACAAAGGCCCAGAACAATATAAAAAAGAAAAAGGGAGTAAAGAGTGAAAAAGATTGTGCAGTTTCTCAGGACAGAGGAGTTCATCCAGAGTAAAGAATGTGGCCAGGGTGACAGTAGAATGAAAAAGACACTGGCAATTAAAAACAAGTTGGAAGTTTAGAAATGTAAAAAGGATCCAAAACCCAAATGAAACAAAACGAATTCAGGAAGCAATTTGACACTTTTTTTTTTTAAAACTTGGAGTCATAATTTTGTCTAGATTGTTTTTTGTACCCTTGCAAATCCCCAAAAAGTTGGAAACAAACAGTTAATTCGTATGGTATCGTATGTGTATTATGGATGTATGCTAAGTATTGTGCATCTGTAAGATGCGCCCAACATGCTCTTCTTCGCTGCCTGCATTGTTTTTGTGGTCCCATGGAATTTGAGACCATCATCTAATCCTCCACAGGTTTGAGCAGTCTGATGAACATGCACACATTTCAGGCAATACTACACTGTGTACCTTCTCAGATAGCCAGGTTTCACCTCAGGATTTTCTGGCATTTGCAATACATGGTGATTCATAACTTTGCATTATTTATCATCTTTTCAGTATTTAGAACAGCACCCTGAAGTCTCAAACAACATCATGCACAAGCATGATTTGGAAAAAACCCTTTCTAGCGTCAGTGTTATTAACTTTGTTAGCGTATTTCAGGCAACCAGTAATTGCCATCTCTTGAAACGGTCATCGAGGAGGACTTGTGAAGATCACACAAGATCCCTACAATCTGATGTGCGTAACATCGACCGGGCTCCTTTTTGAAGTTTCAGCCATGATTACTACAAATACTTGAAACACCTTGTGTGACAATCTAGGATTCAGGAACACCTGAGCAATCTGGGAGCCTTTTCTAAATGATGTGGCCTCCACTCTGCAGTTTAGAAATATTTTACTGACAAGCTGGACTTTTGGTATGTTCATCAAGCTTGCTTACATTTTTAACAACATTCCGTGACTATACTAACTTGTGGATTTTTTTGCCGCAGGCAGGGTCTTGTATGTACCATAAAGCATAGGTAAAGTTGTGTGGGTAAAAGAGCAGGTAAGACTCTCCAGAAATGTTCTGCAGTCCCAGGGAAATGTAAACAGCCCTGTGTGTGTTGGCCCCGACGTCAAGTTCATGTCCTACTTCTCTGAGGTACCTGAGATGTCCCTGAGATACCTGAGGTACATAGCCTTTAGGTAATTGCCCATGTAGTTAGTATTACAACGAGCCTAGAAGTGCGTACAAGACCAAGGATCTCTCATGCAGACTTTGAATAGTGATCCATCAGGCTGCCCAAATGTCTACTGTGGGACAAAAATATTTTCAGGGTAGAGCTAGCCTTTTAATAGCCTTTTAATAGCCTTAGTGTTTTGAACAGGTGCTACATAACCTCTGCTCTGAAATTTGGAAAATTTGCAAATTGCAAGTTGCAAAATTTGCAAAATTGCAATTGAATTCAAGAAAATTGGTCACCAAACTCCCTGGCTTTGGTTTGTCGGGGTTTTTTGGTGCTACAGAGTCAGAAAGTGGGGAAACCTGGAGTTTTGTTTACTTACTCTCTCTGCTTTGCTCCTCTTTGTTTATTTTCAGCTTTTCCTCTGCAGTCACAAGGATCAAAAACATTTCCTCGTAATGAAAACTGAGATTCTTAAGCATCTCTGGGTGTTCAGAGCTTGAGCTTGAAGTAAATCTTTTTACTTCCAAAAAAGTAGGTGCCCCCCAGGACCTCCAGGGCTGTTTCTGCTTTCCAGCCAGGCAGCCTGCCGCAGTGCTGGTGCCGGGGGTTGTCCCTCCCCAGGTGCAGGGCTTTGCGCTTCCCCGTGCTGCAGTTCTTGGGGCTGATGCCTTGGCAGGGTACGACCCCAGGTTGATGCAGAGAGCAGCACCATCGGTGACTCGGCGCAGGAGGAGGATTTGGGTGCCGCCGTGGGGAGGCTGCCCCGGGCAGCGCAGGCTGGTAGGAGAGCGGAGCCCCGCGACGTGGGGCAGAGGGTGCGGTGAGGAGGAGGACGGGCCTGGGGTGATGAGCGATGGGGCACGGGCTGGCCCTGGAGACCCCCCGGCTGGAAACATCTGTCCGGGGACCAGCTGCAGAGATGCAGGCCTGGAGCTGGGCCGCACTTGCCTGCGGGCAGTTTATTGGGATTGATAGATCTGGGGCCTTCTGATGGACTTGCAGGCCGGCTCGCGCCCCAGCTGCTGGCCCGGCCCTGGTTTCGGCAGCTCCTGGGGCCTGGTCCTAGTTGGGCCGGTGGGGTGGCCTCTTGGGTGGCTGGCAAGAGTCCGGGGAGCTGCCGGCCCTCCTCTTCGGGGCTCGCCGAGGCCCTCCAGGGGAGCGGTCCCTGCCCCGGCTGGGAGTGGAGGGACCTGCCCCAGCCTCCCCCGCATCCTCCTGCGGCTCTTCCTGCTCCCCGTGGGTGGGAACGGGGGCGTCGGGGGGGCTGCTGGGACCCCCACGAAGAGCAGCGCTTGAGGTGCCGGGGCGCTCCTCTTCGCCGGCTCCCGCAGGGCTGCCGGAGGGGCCTGGGCCAGGGGCAGGAGACCCCCTTCGGGAGGCAGCAGGCCGAGGGGCAGCCGCAGGGCTGCCCTCCCGCTCCTCGACGGCATGGCCGTCCTCGAGGCCCAGCAGGCGGTGGGCCTCCCTGCTGCAGCGCTGCACGGCGACGTTGATCAGCTGGTGTACGAACGTCGCCGCGCGATCCTGGAGGCTGGCCTGCAGCAGCCGGACCAGGACCCCTTCGTCCAGCCCAAAGAAGCCCAGGACAGACAGGATGAGGTCCTCCAGCACGACTGCCGTTGAGGGCTCCTCCGCAAAGATCAGCCCCAGCTGCTGTTGCAGCCAGGGCAGAAAGCGCTGGAGGAGAGCTGGGTGCTCGTCGAAGAGGGAGGCCCAGGTGTCGGGCTGGAGGCCGCCCACTGGAGGCCTGGGCCCCGACTCCACCGCCCGCGGCTGGGGTGTGACAGGGCGCGGGGGGCTCTGGGTGGCTGGCTGCCTGGGCGCTCCTCCTGCCTGGCGGGTGCTAACCGATGGTGATGCCGACCCAGATGGTGTGATGATGACCTCTTTGAAGTCATCATCTGCCCGCACTGAGTGCACGATGGACTGCACTCTCCTCTTGCAGAGGGGGCACTCGGGCTTGCTCTGAGCCCACCGCAGGATGCACCCGTAACAGAATTGGTGGAGGCACGGCATCACGTAGGCAGCATCATCCCAGCTGTCCAGGCATACTGGACAGCGGTCGCCTACCTCCATGGCCATGCTCTCCACTCACTGCGGTGGGCGGGGGGAGCCGGGGGTGAGGAACTGCTCCCTCCCTTTGGCGCTGCAGCAGCGGGTGTTGTGCTGGAAAAGGAAGAGAGGCCACGGTCATTGGGTGGCCCGGCAACGGGTGGAAGAAATGCCCAGGTCCCTCAAGAAGGAAACCCTCCCAGCTCCCCAGGGTGAGGTTTCCCCACCCAGCTCACCGCTGCTGCTTCGAGCGCGTCTCCTGGGTGCACCGGCTGCCTAAAGCTGGCAGGGCCGGGGATAATCTGCTGACGGCTCTGGGGTCAGGCACAGAGAGCTGCACGCAACAGCTCCCCAGTCAGGACACCAGCTCCAAGGCCTCGCTCAGCACTCCAGCCTCACAAGCTGCTCAGCTGGAGTGTGGGCATGAGCCAGCTCAGTGGGACTCAGTGCCCGCATAGGAGCAGCGAGGGTCGCCTGGTCACCATCGCTAGGTGACACAGCCCATCCGTCGCTGACAACAGAACCCATCGCTCGGGGACTCGGTGACATCAGGGTTTTCTCCTCTTTTTCTGCCCTAGCTGGAGGGCACAAGGGTGATCCCCTTTGCTCAGCACCCACCAGGCCTCATGCGGGCACTACATCCCACGTGGGGTCCCGGAGACACGTTGACAGAGCAGAGGGGCTCAGGGGAGGCAAGGAGGGTCTGTGGGTCTGGGGCTGGTTCAGCATGGAGCAGAGGTGGCATCGGGGCACCTCACAGCACACCCCGGTGCCTATGGGGAAGGTATCAAGGGGATGGGGACAGGCTCTTCCCAGCACTGCCTGGTGGGAGGGTGAGAGACGGCGGCATCTCCTGAAACAAGAGAGGTTCAGGCTGGAGGTAAGGGATCAAAACCAAAATCCCTGTGAGGATCATGAAGCACTGGAGTGGGTTGCCCAGAGACGAGGTTGGATCCCTGAGCCTGCAAATCAGCCTTCAAGACCTGAGTGGCCACAACCCAGAGCATCCAGATCTATATTCGTTGTCGACCCTGCCCTGAGCCAGTGCAATTCTGTTCTCAGCATGGCGTCCGATGAAATGCCGAGAGACCAAGGACTGGTTTTTAATACTGTTCCTCCCTGGTTTCAGGGGAGCTGCCACAAGGCACCATACGTGCCAGCAACTCATCTGGGCCCCATGAAACTCTGGTGAGGGTGAATTTTGGCCTCTGAGTTTCCTATGATATCCGATAGTGGTCAGAACTTCAAAAGTGCAGATGTTCCCAAATGAAAAATCGCAAAGCTGACGTCCTTAAAGAATAAGACAGCCGCTTAAATTGCATGGCATATATTTCAGGAATGGCCTTGGGAAACACGGACACTTTCTTCTTCCCATCTCCCCTAGCAGCTAGTGCTGGAATATTTTGTGGAACATTTTAGGCAGCCACATGTCATCTACATATACGTTCCATAATGTAACGTCTCAATATCCCAGTGTAGTCTATAAGCATAGCAGCTCACGCCACAGTACAAAAGCAAACCAAACTGCTTGATGTTTTGGTTTAGCCTGACAACATTTGGCCACAAAACATCTTGTTCATGCTTTTGGAACTAGTCATTCTAACATGCCATAGAAGACCTTCTTAAGTGCCCACTTCATGAAGAAATGTAGCTAAGTGCAAGGTAGTATTTCTTTCTTGTAGGTCATATTAATAAATGAGTGTAGCAGTCACTGTAAGTGATCCAAACCATGCCACTGAGGTTGGTTCCTTTGCAAGTAAGCTTTTATACCACGTCTACTGTATTGGGTTTGCGTGGCAGTGCTTTGGTAGCGGGGGGGGCTACAGGGGTGGCTTCTGTGAGAAGCTGCTAGAAGCTTCTCCTATGTCTGATAGAGCCAATGCCAGCCGACTCCAAGACGGATCTGCCACTGGCTAAGGCTGAGCTAATCAGCAACAGTGGTAGCGCCTCTGTGATAACATATTTAAGAAGGGGGAAAAAACTGGGAAGCGGCAGCCGGAGAAGAGAGGAGTGAGAATATGTGAGAGAAACAACTCTGCAGACACCAAGGTCAGTGAAGAAGGAGGGGGAGGAGAGGCTCCAGGTGCCGGAGCAGAGATTCCCCGGCAGCCCGTGATGAAGACCATGGTGAGGCAGGCTGTCCCCCTGCAGCCCACGGAGGTCCACGGTGGAGCAGATATCCACCTGCAGCCCGTGGAGGACCCCACGCTGGAGCAGGGGGATGCCTGAAGGAGGCTGTGGTCCTGTGGGAAGCCCATGCTGGAGCAGGCTCCTGGCAGGACCTGTGGAGCCGTGGAGAGAGGAGCCCACGCTGGAGCAGGTTTGCTGGCAGGACTTGCGATCCCGCGGGGGACCCATGCTGGAGCAGTCTGTTCCTGAAGGACTGCACCCCGTGGAATGGACCCATGCTGGAGCAGTTCGTGAAGAACTGCAGCCCGTGGGAAGAACCCACGTTGGAGAAGTTCGTGGAGAACTGTCTCCTGTGGGAGGGACCCCACGCTGGAGCAGGGGAAGAGTGTGAGGAGGAAGGAGCGGCAGAAACAACGTGTGATGAACTGACCGCAACCCCCATTCCCCGTCCCCCTGCGCCGCTCGGGGGGAGAGGTAGAAAATCGGGAGTGAAGTTGAGCCCGGGAAGAAGGGAGGGATGGGGGGAAGGTGTTGTTTTTTTAAGATTTGGGTTTACTTCTCATTATCCTACTCTGATTTTGATTGGTAATAAATTAAACTAATTTCCCCAAGTTAAGTCTGTTTTGCCCATGATGGTAATTGGTGAGTGATCTCCCTATGTCCTTATCTCGACCTACGAGCCTTTTCTTCATATTTTCTCTCTCCTGTCCAGCTGAGGAAGGGGAGTGAGTGAGCAGCTGTGTGGTGATTAGTCCGGCTGGGCTTAAACCACGACATCTACTCTAAAAATTCTGGGATGTAGATTCTGCTCTCACTCGCAACAGGGTACCTACCTAAGGACACAATGGAGCACGTAACTCGCAATGTTACTTGCCAAAAAATCTTCCTTTTTTTTTTTTCCTTCTAGTGTGAAGAGTTTTGCATACACTTAAATTTATAGCATACAATTAAGAACTGTGTACATTAATACTAGATCATCTTGTTTTATGCATTCTGCACAAAAACGCACTGCAATTGACAGGTATTAAAATGTGACACAATTTGTACATTTTTAAATTTTGTTACGTACAAGTATTTTTACAATTCAAGATTAATTAAAGAAATACAAATAAAATATTTCAGTACAAAAAGATTTGTGTTGTTCATACACTGAACGTATTTAAAGATGTTCTATACCAGAAGTATTTTACAATGCATTTGAAGGAATTACAGCGTTTTAAAGAACTCTTTCACTTGTAAAACTGTGTCAAAATGGAAGTGGCATCCATGTCAGTCCACCATGGTGGAGAGAAAGCAGCAGTTTCCTTAGATGGTGATTTCCATTTTGTTTGAGACGTGTGAAAGCTGAATGGAGTTGTGGGTTTTACCAGGATGGGAGCATAAGGATGACTTCCTCAGTTCTCTCCACGGGAGTCTCAAAGGGTCAAAAAAAGGAAGGGATGAACAAGAGCACTTTTCATCTCTGCAGCAGAAGTTGCAGGACGTGCGAGAAGGATTAGGCCTCATCTTGTGAAAGGGTAAAGCGATGTCCTGGACCCTCAGCTGTGCAGATGCTCAATGAAGGTTCAGATCCTGCTGTGCCCATCTTTCTCGTTAAAGGTCTGAAAAGCAATCAGATTTTCAGAGTGTGTGGTGACTTAAAGCTGGAACAATGTTGTGTGCAACTCTGCGTGAGGAAGTTATCATAAAAACAGTCAAACTAATCAGACAAATGGTTCAGCGTGTACAAATTTCTGTATGAGCGCGTCTTACTCATCTTATTTTTGAACCCTTTTCTGCTTGTAGGTCTGCAAAATGCCTTACCTAGTGGCGAGTGTGCAAGTCAGTTTTGCCATTAATGGAGGAATACTTCACTAAGGTGAGCACTGAAGGTACTAGAAGTGAGTCAGCGAGAGCTGCCAGGGGAGAATACCTAGGAAAGGGCATAAGACAGAGGCAAGCAAATGGTGGTACTTTTGCAGCACGCTCACCCAGCAGTTTGCAGCTCAGAGACTTCCTGAATGTGTCTTTGTGTGTGAAAGCTCTCCAATGGGCTTTTCTTTTGGGGGCTTGGATTCCTTGGTTTTGAACGTTTCAAAAGCTTAGTATGCACAAAACTGAGCAGCAAGAAGTTCCATTGCTTAATTACACCAAGAACCACCGCCTGCTTACTTTCAGGCATCCATCTGCTGCTTGCATTTCATGGCACCTTTCTTTTCATTACGCTATTATCCTAAAATACACCGGTACATTGCGTGTTGCTCTTATTCAGGCTACCCATATCTCTCGCTTTGATGGGGGTCACTGTATTTGCCACTCAGAAATTATGAAGGTTCCCCAATGAACAACCGCTGTAGAAGGTTCACCCAGTTGCCAAGCCGCATCTTTTGTCCCTTTATTCTTTCTTCAGATCTCTTTTCTTTCCTTGCAAGTGCAGCTACCTCTAGACCAAATTTAATCCGAAGAGGGCAGTATTTCATCGATTTTGACAAATAGTTTCCCAACTTCTAGTACTCTGAAAAGTGCGTGGTAGAGCTTGTGGGGCCCTCAGAACATTCTCTGATGAGGGTTTACTTTTCAGCTCTGCATACTGCCTAGCTTCCAGAGCATGTTTTACAAGTAATGAACACATTCCTGCTTAAGCTAATTAAAAATAAGAACTTCAACCACAATACTTCACATTCAAAAAGAGAGTATCCTGGAGGATTTTTACTAGATCCTGGGGGAACTTTACAATGTTACAGGGCATCGTGAGAAACAAGGGTTAAAAGTAAGAAAGAAAAATGTAGAGAAGATACTTTGTAAGAACTGCACCGGGTACTTAGACATATTCGAGATAAAGACTGTCTCCACTGATTCTCTGATGATAAAGATTGTCTTCACTGACTCTCTGCTAACTAGCAATAATGATTAGCGCAAGGACGAATCGTAGAAATATAGAAAAGACTGCCAAAATAGTGCCCTAGAGTTAACTTGTCTCATTATAATCTCATTCTAATGCTAAGGAACACACCTCCCAGCTAGAAAAGCCCCAACCCAATTTAGCCCCCTACTCTCTGAGCATGCGTGGTGAATTAAAAGAGAACTGTAACTTTAAGATGAAGTAAGAAAAGTATTAACCAAGAGTTAATTAAGGGGTAGAACCAGGAGGCATAACTAACTTTGTTAACTGTTTTAAATACCTGTCATGATTTTAACCCGGTGTGCATGTCAGGAGGAGAAATCCCCTTGCACCCGGCGCTGCAATAAACCAATGTCAGCTTTATAACTGTGTGTGAGTTGTGAAGTTTGTTTCCACGTGTCACCTCCCAGGACAGACTGAGCCCTGTCCCAGTCCGAACTGGATGCCCTGGCCCCCTCCCAGGAGAGACTGTGATCATTCCAAGTCCAAACCTGATCCCCTGGTCCCCTCCCAGTACAGACTGGGCCCTGTCCCAATCCGAACTGGATGCCCTGGCCCCTTCCCAGTACAGACTGGGATCATTCACAGTCCAAAATGGAGCCCCTGGCCCCCTCCCAGGAAAGACTGGGATCATTCCCAGTCCAAACTGCATCCCCTGGCCCCCTCCCAGGACAGACTGGGATCATTCACAGTCCAAAATGGAGCCCCTGGCCCCCTCCCAGTCCAGACTGGGATCATTCCCAGTCCAAACTGGATCCCCTGGCCCCCTTCCAGGACAGACTGCGATCATTCCCAGTCCAAACTGGATCCCCTGGCCCCCTCCCAGTCCAGACTGGGATCATTCCCAGTCCAAACTGCATCCCCTGGCCCCTCTCCCATTCCAGACTGGGATCATTCCCAGTCCAAACTGGATCCCCTGGCCCCCTCCAAGGACAGACTGGGACCTGTCCCAGTCCAAACTGGATCCCCTGGCCCCCTCCCAGGACAGACTGGGATCATTCCCACTTCAAACTGGATCCCCTCGCCCCCTCCCAGGACAGACTGGGCCCTGTCCCAGTCCAAATTGAATCCCCTGGCACCCTCCCTGTCCAGACCGGGCTCATTCCCAGTCCAAAGTGCATACACTGGCTTCCTCCCAGTATGGACTAGAATCATTCCCAGTCCAAAATGGATCCCCTGGCCCCCTCACAGGACAGACTAGGCCCTGTCCCAGTCCAAACTTAATCCCCTGGCCCCCTCCCAGAACAGATTGGGCCCTGCCCCCGTACAGATTGGAAACCCTGGCCCCCTCCCACGACAGAATGGGATCATTCCCAGTCCAAACTGGATGCCCTGTCCCTCTCCCAGGACAGACTGGGATAATTCCCAGTCCAAACTGGATCACTTGGCCCCCTCCCTGGACAGAGTGCGCCCTGACCCAGTCCAAACTGGAACCCCTGGCCCCCACGGAGGACAGACAAGGATCAATCCCAGTCCAAACTGGATCCCATGGCCCTCTCCCAGGACAGACTGGGATCATTCCCACTCCAAATTGAATCCCCTCGCCCCATCCCAGGACAGACACAGATTATTCCCAGTCCAAACTGGATCCCCTGGCCCCCTCCCAGGACAGACTGGGATCATTCCCACTTCAAACTGGATCCCCTCACCCCCTCCCAGGACAGACTGGGCCCTGTCCCAGTCCAAACTGGATCCCCTGGCCCCTCCCAGTCCAGAACGGGATCATTCCCAGTTGAAACTGGATCCCCTGGCCCCCTCCCCGTACAGACTTGGCCCTGTCCCAGTCCAAACTGGTTCCCCTGGCCCTGTCCCAGTACAGAATGGGACCTGTCCCAGTCCAAACTGGAGCCCGTGGTCCCCTCCCAGTACAGACTGCAATCATTCCCAGTTCCAACTGGAGCCCCTGACCCCTCCCAGGACAGAATGGGCCTTGTCTCAGTCCAAACTGGATCTCCTGGCCCCCTCCCAGGACAGACTGGGCCCTGTCCCAGTCCAAACTGGATCCCCTGGCCGCCTCCCAGGACAGACTGGGATCATTCCCAGTCCAAACTGGATCCCCTGGCCCCCTCCCAGGACACACTGGGCCCTGTCCCAGTCCAAACTGGATCCCCTGGCCCCTCCCAGTCCAGAACGGGATCATTCCCAGTCCAAGCTGGATCCCCTGGCCCCCACCCTGGACAGACTGGTCCCTGTCCCAGTCCAGACTGGATCCCCTGGCCCCCTCCCAGTCCAGACCAGGATCATTCCCAGTCCAAAGTGCATACCCTGGCTTCATCCCCGTATGGACTAGCATCATTCCCAGTCCAAAATGGATCCCCGGGCCCCCTCACAGGACAGACTGGGCCCTGTCCCAGTCCAAACTGGATCCCCTGGCCCCCTCCCAGGACAGACTGGGATCATTCCCAGTCCAAACTGGATCCCCTGGCCCCCTCCCAGGACAGACTGGGATCATTCCCAGTCCAAATTGGATGCCATGGCCCTCTCGCAGGACAGACTGAGATCATTCCCAGTCCCAACTGGATCCACTGGCCCCCTCCCAGGACAGACTGCAATCATTCCCAGTTCCAACTGGAGCCCCTGGCTGATCCCAGTACAGCATGGGCCCTGTCCCAGTCCAAACTGGATGCCCTGGCCCCCTCCCAGGACAGAACGGGATCATTCCCAGTCGAAACTGGATCCCCTGGCCCCCTCCCAGAACAGATTGGGCCCTGCTCCATACAGATTGGAACCCCTGGCCCCCTCCCAGGAAAGACTGGGATCATTCCCAGTCCAAACTGGATGCCCTGGCCCTCTCGCAGGACAGACTGGGATCATTCCCAGTCCAAACTGGATCACCTGGCCCCCTCCCTGGACAGAGTGGGCCCTGTCCCAGTCCAAACTGGATCCCCTGGCCCCCTCCCAGGACAGAGTGGGATCATTCCCAGTCCAAAATGGATCCACTGTCCCCTCCCAGTTCAGAGTGGGCCCTGTCCCAGTCCAAACTGGATTTCCTGGCCCCATCCCAGGACAGACCGGGATCATTCCCAGTCTAAACTGGATGCCCTGGCCCCCTCCTAGGACACACTGGGACCTGTCCCACTCCAAACTGGATCCCACGGCCCCCTCCCAGGACAGACTGGGCCCTATCCCACACCAAAATGGATCCACTGGCCCGCTCACAGGACAGACTAAGCCCTCTCCCAGTCCAAACTGGATCCCCTGGCCCCCTCCCAGGACAGACTGGGCGCTGTCCCAATCCAAACTGGATTCCCTGGCCCCATCCCAGGTCAGACTGGGCCCTGTCCCAGTCCAAACTGCATGCCCTGGCCCCCTCCCGGGACAGACTGGGCCCTATCCCAGTCCAAACTGGATCCCGTTGCCCCCTCCCAGGACAGACTGGGCCCTGTCCCAGTCCAAACTGGATCCCCAGGCCCCCTCCCTGGACAGACTGGGATCATTCCCAGTCCAAACTGGATGCCCTGGCCCCTTCCCAGGACAGACTGGGACCATTCCAAGTCCAAACTGGATCCCCAGGCCCCCTCCCAGGACAGACTGGGATCATTCCCAGTCAAACTGGATCTGCTGGCCACTTCCCACAACAGAGTGGGATCATTCCCAGTCCAAACTGGATGCCCTGGCCCCCTCATAGGACAGACTGGGATCATTCCCAGTCCAAAGTGGATCCCCTGGCCCCCTCCCTGGACACGCTGGAATCATTCCTAGTCCAAACTGGATCCCCTGGCCCCCTCCCAGGACAGAGTGGGATCATTCCCAGTCCAAAATGGATCCACTGTCCCCTCCCAGTTCAGAGTGGGCCCTGTCCCAGTCCAAACTGGATTTCCTGGCCCCATCCCAGGACAGACCGGGATCATTCCCAGTCTAAACTGGATGCCCTGGCCCCCTCCTAGGACACACTGGGACCTGTCCCACTCCAAACTGGATCCCACGGCCCCCTCCCAGGACAGACTGGGCCCTATCCCACACCAAAATGGATCCACTGGCCCGCTCACAGGACAGACTAAGCCCTCTCCCAGTCCAAACTGGATCCCCTGGCCCCCTCCCAGGACAGACTGGGCGCTGTCCCAATCCAAACTGGATTCCCTGGCCCCATCCCAGGTCAGACTGGGCCCTGTCCCAGTCCAAACTGCATGCCCTGGCCCCCTCCCGGGACAGACTGGGCCCTATCCCAGTCCAAACTGGATCCCGTTGCCCCCTCCCAGGACAGACTGGGCCCTGTCCCAGTCCAAACTGGATCCCCAGGCCCCCTCCCTGGACAGACTGGGATCATTCCCAGTCCAAACTGGATGCCCTGGCCCCTTCCCAGGACAGACTGGGACCATTCCAAGTCCAAACTGGATCCCCAGGCCCCCTCCCAGGACAGACTGGGATCATTCCCAGTCAAACTGGATCTGCTGGCCACTTCCCACAACAGAGTGGGATCATTCCCAGTCCAAACTGGATGCCCTGGCCCCCTCATAGGACAGACTGGGATCATTCCCAGTCCAAAGTGGATCCCCTGGCCCCCTCCCTGGACACGCTGGAATCATTCCCAGTCCAAACTGGATCCCCTGGCCCCCTCCCAGGACAGATTGGGATCATTCCCAGTCCAAACTGGATTCCCTGGCCCCCTCCCAGGACAGAGGTGTTGTAAATATTCTGATTTGTAATCAAAATATGGTATATAGAAAAGGTTAAATTTAATTAATAAATAAATAAGTTAGGATTGTTAAGTTAGAAACAATAACCATAGGAACCTCACCAGGGAGTTGCCGTTCCATACTGAGGAACTAACAGTAATGAGATGGAACGATGAAGAATTGAATAGAAAAGTTTTATTTGAGTCCTGTGACAGTGTGACCTGATATGCACCAGTGATGCTGCTTGAAAATCCTCTTACCCTCCCATCTTTATATGAATATCAAGAATGCCAATCGATAGATATTAATAGAAATATACATTGATTATTCATAGGCATGGAAATTGACAGAAAATTATAATCTAGAAAGTGATTATTAAATATCTAAAGTTTTATATATATATATATTCTGTATAAGGGTAACTAGGTATGAGCTACCCCGATTTAATCATAAACTAGCTATGAACAATGTAGCATTGTGAAGAGGTAGAATTTGCTTGTCAAGAGAATGATAAGTTGTAGGCCTGGTCAGTAAACCAGCGTAAACTTAAGAAGATTCCAAGAATGGGATTTTGCAACCAACCTGAGCATGCGCAAAGATGGGGTTCAACTAAAGGACACCATGAGGAAGACTATGGACGACCACCAGAGGACGTCAGACGACCACCTCTGTACCAGGAGGCCCATGCCTCACGAGCATTTACTTATATTAACGATTTCTCGGAAATCGTATGAATATGTTAATTGTTTCTTGGAAATATGATGAATATGTATACTTTGATTGTATATAACTTTTGTAGCAGAGAAACCAGGCACGCACACTAGGTGGAGTGATCCCCTGTGCGTCCAGCACTGCAATAAAGAAGTGCCTGCTCACCTACATGCACAGAAGGTAAGACTTTTTTTTTTTTTTTTAAAAGACCAGCATACCTCTGCTGCTCCCGAGGCAAAGGAGATTGTCAGAAAACAGCTGCCAAAACACAGCGCAATGACCGGAATAGGAACAGGAGGAACTCGAAATGACAGGAAGCAGAATGTGCAAGACAATCTCAAACGGCGGAAGGTACTCAAGTTAGTAAGTTCCTCAGAAACTTGCTGTCTAGGTGCAGAAAAAGTAAAAAAGATCTATCCTGAAAAAGAGAAGAGCCCTGTATGTACAGCACAACATTCTGTTATTCTGTCTTTAGATACGAATCAAAGGGGTATATTTGTAGAAGATCAAAGAGGAGTACTATCTTGTTCTTGTCTGTTTGCCATTTGCATGAACGGCTACTGGGGTTTGGACACGGAATTTTCCCTGCTAACAAGACCTTTACTGAATTTCTCCATCCTTCTGGCAGATCCAGGTAGCTGTTTCAGGAACACAGCGGCAGAGGGAGGGGGAAGAGGAAAAGGAGAGGAATGATTTTTAAAGGGTAACCACATCGTAGCTGTCAAGTTTTTAAAAGGTAATGTGCATGGTGACTGCATAAGCTGTGCCAAATGCGAGGCGATAGGAAAAAATACCCTCACTCACTCCCCAGATTTGCTCCCAACCTTGACTGTATACCTTTTATGACTCATGATGCCCCAAATATGCCTCAATTTCTGATGATTTTTTTGGGGCAGGATCTTAGAGACATGGAGCTCTGCAAAAGAGTCGTTGCTCATAAGGCATTTTATAAACCCAGTAAAACAGCATGGGAAAGACCCCAACAATAGTAGGTGATATATTATGCTTCTGAAAAAGTAGTCTTTTCCTCTTGATGACGTTTGACAAATCCACATATCACTTTTCTCACTGAACATAGCTGAAGCCAATACTGTCAGAGCAGGAGCAGGGAGTGGGGGAAGGACAGAGACAGAGAGAGAAAGTCTGATCAGTGTGTGCTGCTCCAAAACAGAAGAAGGAACCAACTACTAAATAGATCTCCTAATTTCCAGAAGGATTAGGTCTTACTGGAAAAAAACTCACAAATGGGTGAAACATTGCCACCAAACCAGAATTCTCCTCTTTGATTCACAATGAGCACAGGAGGTTGTGAAGAAAGCAGTGAAACACAGAAAGTGCTGTCGATTGACTTTAAAAACCCTCCCACGAATGGGACAACAACAGTACTTTACAAGCTTTATCACAGTAATAATTTTTGAAGAGGGTACTGGACAGCATGGGGCAAAAGGATGGGAAAGGACAGTCTCTCAGACCCCCAGATACGAGGCTAGCAAGACATGCGACAAACACTGAAAGTAACCTGAAAAAGGCAGATTTTAAAAAGCGTTAAACTGAAAAGATGAAAACAAAAGAAAACCAAACCGAAAAACCAAAACCTCACTCCCCAAACCGGAGCAATTGCACACGATGGAGGTGCTCCAACCGCGTACAGAGAAATCTAAGCTACTCATCTCAACGCAATTTATGAAACATTTTCATAATCAAGCAATAAGGAAATTCCTTCCACGAACGGGGAAGACAGTCTAAGCTCTCAGTAACTATGGTATTGGCAGATTCACGTCACACCAAGCCAACTCATGCCAAAACAAACAAACAAATCTGTTGTAAATACTCTGATTTTTTAAAATAATCAAATATAATCATACAGAAAGGTTAAATATGATTAATAAATAAAATAATAAAATACAAATGCATATGTTAGGATTTTTCAGTTAGAAACATTAACCATAGGAACCTCACCAGGGAGTTGCCGTTCCATACTAAGGAACTAACAGTAACGAGATGGAACGATGAAGAATTGAATAGAAAAGTTTCGTTTGAGTCCCGTGACAATGTGACCTGATAGGCACCAGTGATGCTGCTTGGAAAATTCCTTACCTTTCCCATCTTGATTTGAATATCAAGAATGCCAATCAATAGATATTAATAGAAATAACCATTGATTATTTTAAGGATGGATATTGATAGAATAGTATAATCCAGAGAGCGATTAATAAAAAATAAATTACATATATTCTGTATGAAGGTAACTAGGCATGATTTATCTGTGATTTAATCATAAACTAACTGTTGAACAATGTAGCATTGTGAATCGATAGGGTTTGCTTGTCAAGAGAATGGTAAGTTATAGGCCTGGTCAGTAAACCAAGGAAAACTTAAGAAGATTCCAAGAATGGAATTTTGCAACCAACCTGAGCATGCGCAAAGATGGGGTTCAACTAAAGGACACCATGAGGAAGACTATGGACGACCACCAGAGGACGTCAGACGACCACCTCTGTACCTGAAGGCGCATGCCTCACGAGCGTTTACATATATTAATGAGTTCTCAGAAATTGTATGAATATGTTAATTGTTTCTTGGAAATATGATGAATATGTATACTTTGATTGTATATAACTTCTAGCGGTGAAACTAAGCACCCACACAGGTGGAGCGATCCCCTGTGCGTCCAGCGCTGCAATAAAGAAGTGCCTGCTCACCTACATGCATTGTGTAGGTGAGTTTTTATATTACAGATTTGTAACATGTTTAACAGTCAGGTAACCCAAATGCATGTTAAATATACAAGTTTTGCCCTTGTTCCGGATCTGTCTGGGAGATAATTCTCAGGAGGTCATAAACTGTATGTTCTGCTGTGCTTTAAAATAACCTGTGGCCAGAAATGTCTTCCTTAGTGCCTGCACAGAGCAAGAACCTCCAGCAGCGAGGGCGTGCTGACCCTCGGGCAGCTTCAAAGCAACAAATACTTGTAAATAGGTTAAAAATACAGTTCCCTGGTAGCAGCGTGCTTGTCTAAGTCCACCGCACTCTCCACATTACTCAGCACTCATTCAGAAGTTTTTGTGGGTAGGGGTGGATGAAATCAATATACTCTAGAGGCAGGTGCTAAAACTGGCCAGGCAGTTTATCTAAATAAATCAAAATTTACCTTTGAAAGGAGTGGCATGCCTTTAGATGTGGGGGGGGGGGTATCGCTTTTTCCTTCTTTGGTCTGAGCACAGCGCAGTGAGAGGTGTTTCCACCTGGGGGAGGGAAGCTCATCCAACAGCCATCATCAGCCTCAGGGCTTGTGGTCCTTGATGGAGGCCTAAGTGCTTGGGATAGCTTTAGTTGTGTGATGCTTCTCATTCTGCTCCCAGCTTTTCCCATTAACGTTTGCTCTTTGGTGAATTTGTCTGTGCAGTGTTTAGTAAACAGTCTCCATTCATAGCTCTGAGTGCCCTTTTTTTTTTTTAAAGGCAGGTAAACTACCTGTGCCTTTCTTTGAAACCCCATGAATAGCTCTGGAGTTTACCTTGGGGGCAGAGAAAACAGGGACCCTTTAGAGTAGAGAAGAGAATTTAACAGGGGAAGCACTTCAATGATATGCTGCTTGTGAGGAGGAAAGTACCTGCTTCAACTTCTTTTGGTAGCTTCCGCATTGTTTAGCAGTAACTACTTAAAAGACTGATTACTTCAGGGAAAGAAGAAGAAATCACTTGTGATTTCTGTGTCTGACTGAAAGAACTAACCTGAACATACAGAAAACTGATGTGAAGAGCCATTTTTGGTCATTATTGGGTAAGGGCCTGTGGGTGCTCTGCTGCATGCAGGTGTAAAGGGTGTTCAGGATTTTTGGCACCTGAATGGAAGAAGAGGAGAAAGAAGGGCTCGGTGCATCCTTTACCCCCTCCTGCGGGGCCCAGACAGTGTCATTCAGCATATGAGCAGTGCCTGCTCCCGTGACACAGAGTCCAGACCTAGCTCGAAACCTCACCCCTTCCACCCTGCCTGATCCTGGCTCACGTCTGGAGCCGAGCGTGCTCTTAGCAATTGTGCGCGCACACGCACACACAGACATGCATGCACTCACACGCGCAGACTCAGTCATGGCATGTCCCTGGGCACCGTATGAGCAGCTGCGTGCCATTGTGCACACAGAGGACACGGACACATTTCACACCCAACGCTTGACTAACTCTCCCCACGTGTCTGTAGCGATGCAAGAGCAAAACCAAACACGCTCTTTGAGACCCTGAAGATGCCTTGCAGGGCCTCTGCAAGGGCTCGTGACTCCTTCCAGAGGAACCCAGTTCTCCGGGGACACTTCTCCTTGCCTCTACCCTCCTTTCCCAAAGCGCCAACCCCTTCCCCACACAGAGGACCTTCCCCTGAAGGAAGGAGTGTTTGCTTGAGCCTTTCACAGCTAGAAGCCGTGGCCATGATAAGGACAAATAGGCAGCCAGGTCCCTCATCCGTGGAAGATCCCAGCTTCTCCCACAGCTGCCTACCTCTGGCCCGTGGTGCAGACAGAACCTGCTCTGCGCCTGGGGAAGCAGCAAGGGGTGACCCCACAGCCCACGGATGCGGCACTCCCGCTGCCCAGAGCGGCCGCGGGCTCTGCAGGGACGGCGCAGGGACGGCACAGGGACACCCTGCCCTGGCTGTAATGGCAGTGGCTTAACGGCTGGGTGAGCTTTAGCTCAGCTGGGCGCGATCCTGTGGGCTGCTACCCGTGGCTGCTGTCACTGCGACCGACCTTTGTCAGCGGTGGACAGCCACGGAGTTAGTCTGGGCTGAGCGAGCTGCTGCTGGCCCTGGAGCCCAAACGGAGCGCAGGAGAGCAGGAACGGAGGAGGAGAACAGGAGCCTTGAAAGGGCAGGCACAGCACGAGGCCAGAGGCTCCCAGGCTACAAACAGGCAGCAACTGGTGGCTAAAGGAAGGGCACCTCGCAGGCTGGGAAACACCACAGTCGGGGAAAGCAATGAGAGCAATGAACAAGTATGCAACCTATGGAAAACCTGGTGTGCCCAGCAAAGCTCAGAGTAGGGGGAATTGGGGAGAAGTGAGGAAAGAGCAAAGTGAAGCAGGTCCCAGGGCAGGGAGGACTGACAGTGACCCCGGAGGAAGGGGAGGAACGGCAAGGTCGGTGCCTCCCAGTGCGTCACTCGTGGGAAGGACCTGGACAACGGAAGACTTTGGACAAGACGGGCCCACATCCCTGTCACCAGCTGGAGCAGACCCCAGCAGCAGTTGCCAATGCACGACTCAGAGCATCGGCAGCCCCTCGGCTCGGCACACAGGCAGTGTTTCTTGAGCCCATGCCAACTGCACAGGGTGTCGTGCAACAGCCAACAGGAGAAAAGACAAAGTCAAACGGGAAAAAGGTCTCCTTTGCCTCCTGGACTATTTCCTTCCTGCATTCCACCAGGAAGATGGAACACCCACTTCCATACTGCCTTCACACACGCAGGTCTGACATGCAGCAAGCTGTCCAGGACAGCACTCAGAAAGTCTGTAGCCTGTGCAGAAAGGATGCATTTGCAAACAGCCTGGAGAGAAGTCAGGAACAGGAGAAACCGTGTCACAGCTCTGCTCCAGCAATTCGGCAAGGAAAGGAAACTTGACGGGACTGTTAGTCAGGCAATCGTAGAGGGGGCAATCACTTTTTCCTCCTGCTGTGCATACAGTGCTGTTTACATCTGACACAGCTAACCGATTTGGAAGTGTCTCCCCCCACGTCGTTGGCTCATATACCAAATTTGTATTCTGACAAGAGCACTCACACATGTGCGAACGCACATACACACATCACGGTATCTGCTCCAGTGTGTCTAAAGGACAGTCTTGTCTCAAAGCCTCCTGCTACTTGCTAACAACAGCCATCCTGGACAGCTTGCTCTGGAGACAGCGAGAGACTCTGGAGGGGAGCAGGGAGACGTGCAGGAGCCCAGGAGCTGGGCCCCCACCCCGGTCTTTTGGGGCCAGTTACCTTTGCTATTTTGGTACAGGTCTCCACCACAGTCTCCGTGTCTGGGCTGTTCAGCTCCTCACCAAAGCACCTGATCTCATCTGCCTGAGGCACCACCTCCATGGTCTTGGCTGGAGCAAACACCAGGAAAAAAGACGAGTTACATCTACAGAAACCCAACCGCTGACCCCAGATACTGCAAAGGAGAACCCAAGGGATGGCAGTGAAGGCCACAGGGAAACCCAGGGCCCTCATGAACTCGGTGCAGCAGGAATTCCCTGCTGAGAAATCCTGGGCTGGAAAGAGCCCTCCTCCGCCTGGAACCATTTGCTGGGGCTTCAGGGTTTCAGCAGCCTCTGCTCCTAGCAGCTCCATCCCCCAGGAGCCCCCAAACCCAGCACCCAGTTGGGCAGGGCTCCCTTCTGGGGGACACAGATGGTGGGAAGGGGGCACCAGGGCATGCAGGGGGGCTTTACTCACCATAAGCTCACGTTGCTCCTTGCAAGCTCCCAGCACATGGACGCAAACCTGCAGGGCTCTCTCCCGCTCCCATTCTTTGGCTGAGGTGAGCCAGCCCTTCAGGACCTGAGGCAGGGTGCATCTCTCTCGCAACAGGCATCTTTCTCTCCCTGAGGTCCCTCTCCAACTCCCTCCTTCTCTGGCCCCTTCCCAGCACGGCCCCCAGCCCCACTAAGCACTGGCACTGCAGCCTCCACCACCTCGCTCTCTCCAGCCGCCTCTGCCCTGAGCCCACTGTTGCTTCCCTGCCGGCACCTCCCCACTCCAGCCTTCCCCCAGGCTGCTCTCACCCAGCTCAGGGCTGGCTCTTGGCTTTGCCTAAATCAGGGCCCACTTCCCTGCCTGGCCTGCGCTCCCGTCCCCCAGCTCAGCCCCTTGCTCCAGCCAGACGCACAGCCTCAGAGCGAGGAGCCAAAGCCCCACTTTCCCGTAGGAAAGGTATCCACCTCCTAACACCCTCTAATGCCTCCACTCTCTGTCCCCACGACACTTTCCCTGTTGCACCATGGCCACTCACATGGACCACGTCATCAAAGCAGGCAGAGGTCTCCTCTGCCTCCAGAAGACTTTCTAGGAGATGGCCCAGATCTTCCATGCATCTCATGTGCAGAAGCTGAAAGCAGGAAAGCAGAGCTGGGGGGCTGCCGGGGCGCACTGAGGTGGGACCCTGACCCAGGGGTGGGCAGGCACTGGCTGGTGGGTACCTGCGTGTTCACAGCTGCCCTCACTGTCTTCCTGACCTTGTTCATCCAGTCCTCGGAAGGACAGGACAAGACAGTCTGGCAGCACACTGACAGCAGCTTGCGATTTTCCTCCCTGCTCAGAAGTGGCCTCAGCTTGCTGGCCAGAGGAAAAAAGAAAACAGAAAGAGGATTTACTAGCCCTCTCCAGAGTGGCTTAGACCACAGCTGGGTTCCTCCTAATCGAGGGCCCCAAATCCAACACCCCCAGCCCATGCCAGCGAGCACTGCCTTCAGCACCAGCAATTCCTGCCTCCTCCCAGGCAGCAGGCAAACCCCCGCCCCCAGGTTAAGGAACCCTGGGGGCTCCCTTCCTGGGGGAGACACCCGACATGGGGGACACCCTCCCACTCCACAGCCCCAGCAGCTCCCGGCTCCATGCTCAAGGCCACTGGGGCTGCCCCAGACAGCTGGGATGGGGCACACTAGAAGTCCCCAGAGCCTGGGGAACAGACCTCACCTCAACTCCTCCAGGGCCTGGAACACTCCATACACCAGGGAGTCCCAGGGCTCCCCCTTGATCCAGTCCTGCAAGTCCCAGAGAGAGAAGCACAGAGTTGGCCGGGGCATGGGACAGCCCTCCCGCCTCCCCTGGGGACAGGCTCTGCTGCCAGGCCTGGGCAGACACTGCCCCATCACCCCCACGCATCCCCAAAGGCACCGCAGGAGGGACCCTGCTCCCCAGCCACAGCCACCCAGCACCAGCACTCAAGGGCCCCACCAGCTCCGGACACAGCTCCAGAGCTCGCACGAAGCCCAGAGACCATCGTGCCTCTGGGGAAACCAGTCTGATGGCGCAGCCCAAAACTCCCCCGTGCGACTGCCCCACCTACGGGTACTCACCAGCAAGGTCCACATCGCCTTCCGCTTTAAGGAGAGCTCAAAGCTGCCACAGTCGCCCACAGCCTGGATGGCACAGCTGACCTCGGTGATGCTCTGCACCAGGGCGAGCTTGAGCTGCATGTCCTGAGGCCAAAGACAGAAAAGCACCCCTTCAACTCTTTGAAGGGCTGAGAGGTGGAAAAGGAGCATGGGCAGGGGAAACCCATGGGGGGCTGAATCTGGACGTTGAGGACAAACCCTTCCTTGGGAGGTCTTTAGAAAGAGACCGTCCACCTCGGTGCACCCCAGCCCCAAGGGGATGAAGCTGGGACACCCAGGCATTCCTGCCCTGTGTGCCCCATGCTCCTACCCTCTGTTTAGCTCTGGAGAGCCACAGGATGTTGCCCAGGTCTGGATCCAGCCGCACCTAGCCTCCTCTCTCAGAAGAAGTTTAGAAAGCAAGGGGGTCCTCTCTGAACCTCATGAAATGAAATATGATGAATATGTATACTTTAGTTGAATATAACTTTTGTAGCAGAGAAACTAGGCACGCACACTAGGTGGAGTGATCCCCTGTGCGTCCAGCGCTGCAGTAAAGAAGTGCCTGCCTCACCTATGTACATCGTGTAGATGAGTTTTTATATTACAGATTTGTAACAAATCCAAAACAAAAAACACCACATGAAAAACAAACCAAGACATTCCCAAGCACCCCAGTCTTCCATGTTCCCCTCACTGCACTTCTATGAAACATCTCACGAATCAAAGAAAGTTAGCAGAATAATGCTCTTCATCTAGTACAGAACGTTTCTTTAACTTTTTTAACAGTATATGAAGATGTCCAAGATTTCAAAGCATTACTTTTCAAACTACACAGTGCCTAAAGAGCACAGAAATAAGAAAACTCTCTTTCTAGAGTAATTTCTACACTGCAATGCTAGGAACCAAATTTTTTAGCACTGCAGTAAAAGAAAATACCAAAAACGTATGAGACTGTAAACGATGCCAAATGCCACTGAAAACATTTATGACCCCACTTTCTGTTATTGTTATTCAGTGTATATTCATTCTGTCACATAATTACCATCTGGAGAATTCAGAGACTTACATTTATGTAATTTTATAGTCTTTCATGGGACTATTTAAAGGAACTACCAGACAAAAATACAAAGAGACTGTCTCTTCTATTTTTAACCACCCTCCAAAAAACTAACAAGTTATGCTTTGCAAGGCAGTTAAATAAAGAAATTAGAATGAGTGCCTAATACTGAGACCCTTCTATACGAATGTTTCAACTAAACATGAATATGGGTTAAATTCTTTCAATACTGCACATACTAAGAATTCCTTCCCACATTACAGAAACCCACATCTAGACTCATCCTTATACTGACTGAATGGCTTTTACACAGATGAAAACACCAGTACAACAACAGGGCACAACATGAGCTTTGAAAAAGGAAAACAAAGACAAAACTAACACTGACAAAGAAAGGTATAAGATGAAAAATACCAGGTTAGATCTTGCAGTGTAGTATTTTTCTTCTGAATCGTCCAAAAATCACTCCTGCCAGGCTGTTTGTTAGACAGAGATCAAGACACTCTGCCAGGTAGACACAAAGGGAAAGTTTCTTGCTAAAAAAAAAGTTGTTAGTTGAAACTCAAACCATGTTAAGCCAGTTCTGGGGATGGAGGTAAAACACAGCGAAGGGTACAGTCACATTACCAGACACTACCGAGTCACACCAAAAGAATGGATTATTGTTCACCACCTGAGCTGTGGCAATGAGCAACAAACTGCCTCAGTTAGAGGCGAGTATGTGCCAGTTCCACATCTCCGTGCACCACCACCAATAACTCCTCATGCTGCAGCGGTCCAGTCCTTTGCCTTATAAACATCAAATTTAAGCATGCTTTAGTGAGACAGAAGCAAAAGGGTCAGAAGAACTGCTGTAAGGAAAAGGGATCCACACTGTTAGTGCTGGAGGAACAGACAGGCACCTCTTGCTCCCGCTTGCATTTAAAAGAGCGTGTAGGTTGTTACAAACTTCTCCCTCAGCCTGCTTTGTGCTAAGGCTCTTTGCTGGAGCAGCCATTCTGTGAACAGAGCTCTAGTTTGCATTTGACATGCCAATTTAAATTGTCCATCGGTTCTATATCTAATGACAAAATACAGATTTTCTTTGGTCTCCAGACCCAACATCATCATTTTCAAAATCATAGCTCTGTTTTATCTGGAAAGGACAGATCAGGACTGCATGCTTCATTCTGATACGAGCAGTGGACCAGTTAATTGCCCTCTTCAGAAAGATCCAAACAAGCAATCAGGGATCTTCCCTACAGGCAGGGAGATGAGGCAAGTTCTTTGGACAGGTTTCAAATACCCAAACTCCAACAGGAGCAGACAATACTAAGAGATTTCCTTATCAGCAGAATTAATCTGCATCGTTCAAGTCCCTTCTTGGAGCAGCAAGGGCTTCTGCCATTCCAAAGTGCAAAGGTCCTGATTGCTAACCCACAAGGTAGGAAAAGGCTCTGCTCCTCCCTCCCAACAACACCGGACGAAGAAGTGCTCTCCAAAGTTGCGCTTTAGTCCCTGCAGAAAATCCCTCTCCCCGGTTTAGCAACTCAGGTTCCTAAGGTGCAATGAAAACACGTCTCTGCCCCATGAAGTTGTCCGCTAACTGGTTTGGTTTGGTCAGTAACTGATAAAGCAAGAAAGAAACGGAAAAAGTATTTTTAAAACTTCAGCTTCTCCCTTAACATCTCTTTGCAATTATGAGTCTGTGTCTGTAGAAATAAATGAAATTCTTAAGGAGCCAAGCATTATAATTTGAACTATACGATGCTACCAATTGTATTTTCTTTATAATCCAGACAATGCAACAGGGGAGCAAAGCCAGGATAACTTGGAATCAGTTCAAAAATCTTTTGGAGTTTACGGTGATGAGTTTACAGTGAAACACTGACTTCATTACCATGTTTAACAAACACTTGTATAACCAGAGCTCCGAAATGATGTTGGTATGCAGTCATGTCAAGGTCTAAATAACATATCTGAAACAACTGCCTAAGTCCTACGTGAGATGTGGTAAGCTATTCTCCCCTGTCTCCAACGGGCACTAGAACCTGCAGACTACCTGTCCAGCCGTTGCTGAGGAAGAGCAAGATCACGTACAAACTCATACACCCAGAGCCAGCTGACCCACTACTAAAGGACAAGGCACCAGGAAGGAGATTTTAGTACAACGACAGAGCAGTACAAGGAAACCTACACCAGAAATCCCACTCACGTGTAGTTTGTAGCCTTCAGAAGAGGAATTACATTCCCAGCTCCACACCCTTCCCAAAACCAACTCAGCAAAGCCAATGTCCCTCCCACCTATGCACTAAGCCAACTTTTTCACCTCAACACCTGCCTTAGAAAAACAAAGAGAACACAGAAGTCTGCAGTAAGGAAGCAAAGGAGTGTCTTTTTTATCCAGGAATGTGAAGAAACTGCCCAAGTGCACAAGTGTGGAAAGCAACAGTCTCCATAGAAGAGAGGAAGCTGCTGCAATCGTGTGCGTGAGGCAGCACAGACACCTTTTCCCTCACTGCTTGAGTTCTCACACCCCTTGCACTGACAGGTCCGTAGGATGAAAACATTGGCAACACACCTTCACAGCATACATCAACTGCCAGACTCGGCGTGGCTCAAGTGTCAATACAAGCACAAGGGAGAGAAACATTTGAATATGCACAGTAATTCTACAATTAAAAAAATAACTCTATAAATAAAGGGAATTATATACTTGGCAATGAGGTATAAAGCATAGGGGAAACCCACAAGACCAAGGGCTGTTGCTTAGCACATACATCACACCTGGCAGAGCCCACAAATAAGGGGTCTTGCTGCATATAGTGCAATGGCACCAAAAGATCCAGGACCAATATGCTACTTGTCAGAAAAATTCACTACCAACTTCAGTAGCGCTAAGGAGGTATGCTACACATCTTGGATTTCTCCTCCTCCACAGACATTTGCAGGGAATAATGTGCAGAGCATAGCCCATGCTTGTAACTCATGAACTCACGATGTGGCTCTGTCTCTTCCCTCAACGGTGGACCAAATTTTACTTGACCAACTACAGAGGAGAAATGAAAACAAGAATCTAAGTTGGACTGTAATTATGTTACCGAAAATCGTAACCAAGAAAACTCTCCAAACCAAATGATAGTTTAGAAAGCCGACATTGGTTTATTGCAGCGCTGGGTGCATGGGGGATCTTTCCTCCTAGCATGCACACCCAGTTGAAATCATGACAGGTATTTAAAACAGTTAACAAAGTTAGTTACACCTACTGGTCCCACCCTTTAGCTAACTATTGGTTAGGATCTTTCTTACTTCATCTTAAAAATACAGTTCTCTTTTAATTCACTACGCATGCCCAGAGAGTAGGGGGCTTATTTGGGTTGGGGGCTTTTCTAGCTAGGAGGTGTGGTTTTTAACATTATAATGAGGTAGGTCAGCCTTAGGGCACCCATTTGGGGCATTTCACTGACTTGGCTGTTTGGCCAAGTCTCAAGTTTGCATATCGGCCATTATCAGGAGACCCAGAGGCTATATCAGGTGCTAGGTCTACTTTTGTCTCCAGGTAGACAACATTAACATAACCCAATAGAGCTAATCGCCACACCCAGCCTGTTTCCAGGAAAACTAATGCATATTTCAGTTTGTGTGATGCAGTATCATCTTAACTCATCTGCACAAAGTTTGCACAACTAAAGCTCCAAGGATTGCTCTGATTTAATTCAAGCAAAAGAATGACCACAGTTTGGGGGATGGAGTCTGCTTTTAATGGCCAGCAATCAACCACCTCCTTTCCTGATTTCTAAAGGACTGTTTCAGTTCAAAAGCAAAAACCACAACAAGAGACTAATTTAAGGCAGAAAAATCTTCCTCTGCCATTCTGCTACCTAGCACAATCTGGCATCACTCCGAATATCCCTGCTGCAGTGGCGTATGAAGCGATACCAACCAGCTCTCAGAAGAGCTCAGGTTGCGTCCTGTTCAGTTAAGGTGAAGCAATAGTGACATTTGCTGAAGTGCTGACAAAAGGGGCATTCAAATGTTTTACACTAATGTTTCTTTTGCATAGTCATCTAGAAACTATATCCGTAAGTGAAACAGCATAAGTTTTTCTTTTCCTGAATATCACTAAAACTGTTTCTATATACGTCAGCTATGCAGAATACGAGTTGAAATAAGTGAATATCAATGATTATTTTAAGAATATTTAATGTTGTCATATGCTTACAGTTTATTTCAGAGCATGTCTTTTCTTCTCTCCCATTTCTACTTCTCAAATGAATCCTATAAGGCACTACAAGAGGCTAGAAGTGAACAATAAAATACTTCAATACCAAAATATATTCACTTGCAACCCAGTATTGTGTACCTGGTTTTTAGCAGGTTTCTTTAGCATAATAGCAACAAAGACAGACAGAAATCAAGCGGAAGCTAAAAATAAAGACTGCATGTACATTTTTGTACATGAAAGTTAGAATTATTTGGAGACATTTTATCTGTAGAGTGTCTTTAACTTCAAGACAAGGGTTTTTAAAACACTGGATTTGAGCAAGTAAAGACAATGCTGGCCAGCATTTATCTTTGCTCAGATAACATTTCCTTTTTGGCCTTTCGGTTTAACGGTATTGATAGCTGGAAAGTCTTCACTAACATACAGTTAAGTATGAAGACAGGATGCAGTAACAGAATATCTGTTTTCTCTTGTTTATGCAACACTTCAGTCCTGCACCGCTTATCACCTTCCATAAGCGTGCTGTTTCTTCCCAGCTGTTAAAGCAGAAAGTCAGAAACTTTGTCTTTGACAAAACCGTAGGTGAAATGGAGTTTCAGAGTATTCCAAGAGAGAAAACAGAATCTGCAAGAAACACATACCAAACCGCTTGACAAAAACAACTACAGGATCATTCTCTCCTTCTCATAAGAAAGCAAATGAGGAACAAAAGAACAAGTTCTACAGAGGTAGAACATGATTTTTACGAATGCTTGTTTTGCAGATGAAGGGAAACATAATTCCACAAAGAAACAGAAAGCAGGATGCACGCCAGAACTCGGGACTGGAGAAGCAGTCCACACATACTGCTGCAAAATTGTTGAAGGACAACCGCAAACAAAATTTTAAAGTGTTTTCATCTCTTTCTCTTTGAGCGTTTCTCCCCCAAATATAATGAGTTTTGCTAAGGGCCTGGACGTGTGACAGAGCAGCACAACCAAAAGTAAAAGCAACCCTTGAGCCTGTTCCCAGATCACAAAACATTCTGTGGCTCAAGAAATCATAAGCATTTAGTTTTGTCGGCAAACGAAAACTTAATCTGAGTCTGTGATTAAAATGTATTCCCACCTCAGGATCATCGTCATCAAAATCACGGTAAGTGGAATGCTCAGAATTATTCATTTTATCCAAAAGTTCAATAGCAAGACTTGGATTTAATGGCTGGGTAACAAAAAGGATGCTGAAAGACAGAAGGGAAAACACAGATTAAAATTCCAACCACTCATATTAAGCATATTTTAATTTTAGAACTTTAAAAAAATCCCATACATAAATTTATACCTGTAGTAACTTTTCAGCTGTCGGTCTTTTTTTAGGATTTTTTCCTAAGTACCATTTTCACAGAATGATGGAAACTATTGGACCTGTAAAAGGAAGTGGTAAACATGAGAATCAATTGCCCAGTGAACTACATGATCATTATCTACTGAAACAGAAAAGTACTCGCCATTTCATTTTGTCCTTTAATTCAGGAGGCTGGAAGTTCTTTTCCATCATTAGCAAAAGCGCTCTAAAAAAACCAACAGTATTTCTGTGGTTTACATGGCAGTACATACCTGACATGAATGTTGAATACATTGTTTAGTTGGCAGGAAGAAGTCCATCCGTTTAAGAGATGCTTACCAGGACAACATGATGCATTTATGCACCAAAAGGAGTTGTCACAATTTCTATCACGTACATCCAGAACACTTACAACCCAATACCCTTGCAGTACCCCCAAACACCACAAGCACCCATGTAGCCACTACTCCAGATGGATGATTTGGGGAGCTGTACTTACACACTGCGCTTTAACCTCTTGCTAACCTCACTGGATGTAGGTCAAACATTGGAGAATGAAGCTTAGCAAGCTCTATAGCAGTTATTCCAGCTGCCCACAGATCACAGAGGTGGTTATAGACACCTTTTCTTCCTACTGCAGCAACTTCTGGCGCCATCCTAAAGGGTAAAAGACATTTGCAGATAAAATTCTCGCCACAAATCAAACATTCTTCTGTACGCAGCAGTTTACTACTCTTTTTCCTAAAGCTCCCAACCTGTACGCTCACAGCATATACACTTACACAGGTGGATATATACACATGCGTGCACGTGTGCGCGCGCACGTGTAAAAAGTTACGTAATGTATACATGAAGTTCTCCTTAATCACTTTCTAGTAACTAACAGGCAGTTTCCAAAACAGCTATTTAGCAGGAAGTGGATGAAACCAATCTGCCTCAGGCTGTTCTGCAGGCACACAACAAACTACCACTCCACAACCAAAGAGCCTAAGGGGTAATTATTCAGCTACAGTAAAACCCAAATAATATCCAAATTCACACACTGCCCCAGAAAGTGATCAACTGACTTTGAAGAGAAGAATTCTAACCAAAAAGAAGTCACAAAATGTCAGCTATCTTGTATCCTGAAGGCACGAGACCGAAGACTCATTGTCACCTCCGCACAGAGCACTCCTTGTTCGTAAAGTCTGCCTCGCTGTCATGGCAGAAGACCTCATTTAATTTAACAAAGTACCTCCACATCCTCAGGTGGCAAAAAATAACAGACATAACTGACACATAATTAGGAATACCTACAGAAAACGATTCACTAGGCATCGTCACATGTTTTCAACGGCCAATATGACCACTACAGCTTTTCCATGCTGGCCCTTCTGCTATTTATTTCAGTGCTCTGGAAGGCACTACGCACATGGTAGCTACCGAAAAGCTTTACTCAGCGCTACCAGATGGTTTCTAGTTAAACTCAGCAGCAGAAAGACAAACAGGGGAGAGGCCACGGTCCTGAGTGCAAAGGGAGCAGAGAACAACCCAAAAGCTATCGGGGGCAATCCTGGAAGCAGCGACAGCCGTCTGGCAGACAAACACCGCGACCTCTGCATCGGGGTCCCGCAGATCAGCCCGCCACCCAAACCGCTTCATGAGCGCTATGCCAACGGCTCTGCCCATCGCCTGCACGGGGGAAGAACAGTCACAGGCAGTAAAAAGAGCAGAATTAATAAAACTACAGATCACAGCCTTGACTGCACAGTCCTTATAAATACCTGGGGAGAGAAAGAGTCTCTCTTTATCCCGAGGAGAACCACTCGTACAAAGACTAGAAGAGGTACAACAGGGCACAGCGAGTGAGCAAGGGGCAGAGCAAAGACACCGCAGGACAAAGTGACCATCACTCCCCTGGATTGCGGGAGGCTGAAGTTCAAGTCCCGCCCAAGCTACAACTAAAGTTGTCATCCTTTTAGAATTATAGATCACGCACAAAATATTTCTGAGAGCTGTAAACTACTTTACCTAAGAGAAAACCTGTGAATGCACAACTGCAACTCACCATTTGAATGCTTTTATGGCATCTAGAAAGCTCGGACTACCTTCAGAGTATGACAGTTCCAACGCACAACAGAAATTTAAGCGAACGTTCATGCTGGCAGGCTCATGTGTCCCACCTTCCCAAGGTACTAGCTTTAGGAGGGAAAAAAAATCATCTAGTTAAACTACTGTGCTCTTCAAGGAAGAGAAATCTACATAAATTGCAGCTACATGGGGTTTCTTTGTTCATCTTTTTTATTTTCCTCACAGGAGAAAGGTATTATAGATGGGAAGAGTGCTGCATGGAAAGGGCCCCTCTCTCCCAAGGACCAAGGTCCACCCCCCAGCACACATTTCAGGGCTGCACCGCCCTCCTGGGGAACAAGTTCTCCCCAAGGCCCAACCAGAGCCCGCCCAAGCTGCAAGTCTGGTTTTGCCCCTTCTTTTACACAGGCTGCCACAACCCAGAGGAGTCCGGCTCCACTGGCCTTGCAACGGCCCTTAAGTAGCTGGAAACTACTCTCAGGTCACTCCTGGGACTCCACAAGCCCAGACACCTCAACCTCTTACCTTTACTTATCCTCAGCAAAAGGCATTGATTTGGAAAATACTCAGGGCAACAGTGCCCAGAAATTAACAACAGCCCTTGTATTTCCACTTGTTCAAAGTAAATGCAGGTTAAGGGGGTTTTTTTGAGAAAATACTGAAAAAGCTTCAATCAGTTTGTTAGTCTGAAACATACAACACAATTGAAATTACAAACTACACATCTCCCTTCACCTTTGCTAAATTCTTTTAAAACACAGAAACTTTAGCATACCTGCGAAGGAAGTATTCTGGCAACCGCTCCACTACAACGACAAGAAACTCTCAAACTGAAGCTAAGCTGCCCATTCGCAACAGGCTTCTCCCCGCTGCTTTTGGAAGGGACTTTGAAGGAAGCCTTGCTTTCAGTCCGGCAGTCCCGATCGCTCTTTCTCTCTGGTACCACACACCTCTCTTCAGCTTCCGCTTGACATTCCTCAGACACAGTCTCTCTCGCTTGGTCTGCTTTCTGTCTTTCACTTGCAATATTTGTCTCTTCGTCAGAGAAGAAGAGACAAAAGAGACAAAAGATCTCTTGTCTCTTCAGAGGCGATGGGCTTTCTTGAGAAACATCGCCTTTTTTCCCCTCACGCCCAGGAAGGTTTCTCCAGATAGAGAGAACATCCAGCCAATGCTTTGGCTCCTCAGTGACAAGGCTTTTACTCTCCTGCAGCATTTTCCCTGGAAGAAAAAGCAGGTTCAGGTTAAGTAGCTCAGTCTCGGCATTTGATTCTCCTACGGACAGAGAACAGCTGTGACAGAGACTGTGTTCATATCTCATCCACGTGTGAATCGAGGAACCACAGTAGCAGACATCACAGGCACAGCCGAGCTCTCAGCAGCCACGCACCCACCCCACCAGCAGAGACCCAGGCACCCCTCTGATTACCAGCTCTGCAGAACCAAGATGGAATCGTGCAGGGGCTGAATTCTGCACAAGAATGCAGCAGCTCTAGAAAACCGGACCACCCCCGAGAGTCATTCCCAGGGACGGAGGACCAGCCCACCATGCCATCCTCCCCAGAAAGCACTTGGTCCAGGATTGGAGCTGTGGGACACTTTCCAGGCTTGAAAGACAGACATGAACATGAACCACTTTGATTCAGCTCAGAATAAAAGCCACAAGGTTACAAAGGAAACATCTCCTTGCTGGTCATCAACCTGCCCTCAATCCTGCAAAGTCTCCGACACACGCCTGAACTTACACCCGTGGGTAGTCCTCTTGACCCAGCGACAGCATGACAGGGACGAGGAATACACAGGCCAATTCACTTAAAAACTTTGAAGCTGGTCAAGGAGGGAGAGCAGGGGCAAGGTATTTCTACTTCTCATTTAGAATCATGGTTAAATTTGATCCTCAAAGCTGAAGGCCGTCTGTGATCTCCCAAATACAATCCCAGCAGCACACAGACGTCAATCCGTCTTACCTGAAATTCTTATTCCAACACCGACAGAGGATGTGACCTGAGCAGCTGAGGTTTACAAGAAGTCTGTGCGCTCAACAGTGAAGTGACACAGGATATACGTCTGGATCCACGTCGCCTGAAAGAAAATGACTCGCCGCTAAAAGGCACAGAAGGGGTCCAGAACTGGACTTCAGTTTCAGGGGGGAGTGGGGTTTTTTTTTGGGGGTGGTGGTGTTACACAAAGACGTACCTGTCCAGTGCCAGTGCCAGCAGAACACAAGCTGGCGAGATCTCTGTTTCAAACGTTTTTGAAGCCGTTTTCAGCACTAAACAAGCATCGCAAACACACGTCGGTGAAGGATCCACAGCCGTCAGCAACTAAATGAAGTAAATCCGACACGAATTTCATACCTGGGACTTGAAGTGGGGCTTCTGGCCCCCGCGCACCCACCCCGCGAGCAAACCCGAGGGGTGGCCCGAGGGAAGGAGGCAGGGCCCCCCTTCTCTCCAGCACCTCCAGCCGGGGCTTCTTCCGCAGCCGCTCCCCAGCCCCGCGTCTGCTCCGCCCGCCCCCCCCGCCCCGCTCCGTGCGGAGAAGACCTTTCCCCGACGCCGTCCACCCGGGGAAGAAGCGGAGCCGAACCCCCGCGGGAAGGCGTTCCGGGCGAGCGCTGCCCGCAGCCCCGCAGCCCCTCAGGCCCGCTCGCCCCGGGCAGGGCGGAGGGCAGCGCAGCCCTCGGCTCAGCGCGGGGGGCGAGGGGACGCGGCCCGGCCGAGCGGCAGATGTCCCTGCCCGCGGCAGGGGCGGCCCGGACGGCCCTGAGGGGTCCCTTCCGACCCAGGCCCGGGCCCGGGCCAGGCCCGTGGGGCCCCGCGCGGGCGGCGGCACAGCCCACGCCGCGGCCGCGCCGGGGAGCGAAGCGAACGAGGCCGCGTTCCCCGCCGCTCCGGGCCGGGCCGGGCCGGGCCGGAGAAGACCTTTCCCAGGCGCCGTCCACCCGGGGAAGAAGTGGAGCCGAACCCCGGCGGGAAGGCGCCGGCCTCCCCTCACCTCCGCCGAGCCGCGCCCGCCCCGCCCGCGCCAGGGAGGGCTCCGGCAGCGCCCCGCCGCCCTCAGCGCGGGCCGGGGGGCCCGGCGGGACCGGCCCTCCGCGGCGGGGCCCCTCCTCGGGGGCGGCTCTCCCGCGGCGAGCCCGCCCCGGGAGCGGGCCGGCGGGGCAGGGCGCCGGCCCCCGCCGCCGCCTCGTCGGGGCCGGCGGGAGTCGCTCGGGAGCGCCCGGCCTGCGGGAGGGCAGTCTGCGGACCCCCCCGCGAGGGGTTCCGCGGCCCGGGGGGAAGCGCCGGGAGGGCAGCCGGCAGCCGGCAGCTCCCCCCCGCCGCCCCCCCGGGTCTGCAGCGCCGGGGGCCGAGCGCGGAGCGCAGACGGGGCGAGCGGGCGCCCGCGCTGCCGCCTCCCGCGGGGCCCTGCCGGGGTTTCCCCGGGGACGACCGGCGGCTCGAGAGGCGAAGGAGCAGCCGCCCGTACAGCGGGAGGGAAAGCACCGTCCCTGGGGCCAGACCCAGCCCTGCCGCGGCGGCAGAGCTTGGCGAGGGGCGAATCCGGTCCCTTGGCCGGGAGGGGAGTGGGGCGGGAAGGTGCGCGCTGGGTCACCCCTCCTCCCCTGTCTTTAATGCACAGCTTTAGCTCCCTTCCCCGTACCCAGCTCCGCCGGAGCTTCACCAGAGGTTTCTTCTTTGCAGGAAGAACCCGCAGCACAAGCTAGAACACCAGCGCCGTGCACCTCCAGGTAAGCCGAGTTGTTTAACACAGCTCAAAGGTGGGGGGGGAAAGCCAACCCCAACCCAGCAATGGATCGAAAAAAAAGGGAATGAAATGCTTTCAGCTACTGTAAGTGAAGAGCACTGTATTTGTAGCTTGCTGCGTATTACGCTTCGCTCTTGCGAATTAAAGATGGTATAGTGTGGTATTACCGGATCTCTGTATTCTGCTTCCCCCCTTCAGAGCTGGAGTCTCACAGTGAAAACAGGGAATATATTCAGGAGTTACTGAAGTGTTTCTCAGCATTTCCAATGGACACTTTGCCTTTTTTGGTGCTTTTTCTTGATGATTGGACTTGGAGACTTTTTCCGCTTGAAATCCCAATGCAATAAACAATTGAGAGCGGAGCAGAGCCGTCATGGCAATTTAATGATAATGGGTTTTACTGCAAAGAATCGGGATTATGACATTTTTAAGGAGAAATTGCACCCCGGCTGTTACTGAAATTCGTAACCAAGAAAACTCTCCAAACCAAATGATAGTTTAGAAAGCCGACACTGGTTTATTGCAGCGCCGGGTGCATGGGGGATTTCTCCCACACCGGGTTAAAATCATGACAGGTATTTAAAACAGTTGACAAAGTTAGTTATGCTTACTGGCTCTACCCCTTAATTAACTCTTGGTTAATACCTTTCTTACTTCATCTTGTAGTTCTCTCTTAATTCACCACGCATGCTCAGAGAGTAGGGGTCTTAACTGGGTTGGGGGCTTTTCTAGCTAGGAGGTGTGTTCTTTAGCATTATCATGAGGTTATAGTGAGACAGGTTAACTCTAGGGCACTATTTTGGCATTCCATTCTATTTTTCTAAGATTCGTCCTTGCGTTAATCATTATTGCTAGTTAGTAGAGAGTTAGTGAAGACATTCTTTATCTCTAATATGTCTAAGAGCCAGGTGCATTTGTTATGAAGTATCTTCTTTACGTTCTTCTAACTCTTCTTACTTGTTCTTAACACTTGTTTTTGACCTTGTTTTTCAAGATGTTCTGTAACATTTCCCCCCTTTGAAACGTACGGATATATTTTATAATGTCCAGAAGTCTGAATCCTTCTTACTTGGATTTCAGCAACTAAACAAAAGGTGATTAACCTTGTCACACATTCTCAAATCTATCCCGTCCTCTTACAACCTGGAAAAAGAAATAGAATATAAAATATTTCAACTCTAACCTGATTATGCATGCAATAATACTATTAATATCATAATACTATCAATATTATTAATAATAATTTCTAAGAGCCTTACTGAAGCAATTGTGTGGAGAAATCAGTTATCTTATGCATAGTCGATACCAAATCTTCTCAGTGGTTTAGATAGTAGTTCAGTCTGAAGTTCTGGTATTATCATTATATCAGTTCAGCGATGCAGTTAGGGTCATTAATTGCTCGTATGTGATCACGGTTTAGGCTTGGCAACTTTGTTTTTTTTCTTAATTCTTTGGTATCAGTCCCCCCTTTTGAAGTAGTTAGATTTTTACTACTTCCATATGTTTCTTTCAGTGGTTCTTTTAGTACAGCCTATGCAGATTCCTAGAATAATCACAATCACAACCACATGAATTACTCCCTCCAACAATGTAGCTAACCATCCTTTTAGAGACCACCCACCTAATTCTTGGAGAATTTTGATAAACCAATTATTTTCCGCTGCCTCTTTTATCACTCTATTGTCTTTTCCTACTTTTCTCGTTTTGTCTAATTGTTCTTGCAGGTTTTCAGTGATATTTGGGATGTGGATACAGCAGTGCTCTTTGTCTAACGTAAGATATCCACACACTCCTTGTTCTTTGACTAATAGCAAGTCTAAGGCCAGCCTATTTTGTAATGTCATTTTAGTGTTAGCTTGGATTTGTTTGTTGATCATTTGGAATCCTTTCTGAGTGGTTCTTGCTAAGGCTTCCACCTGCCAAGTCAGATTTTCTATTAACATTCGATTTTCTAAAGCCCTGGTAATGGGAAACTTTGGAGTGCCCACTCAAATTGTACTGCTGCAGAAGGCTCCGACCAAGTATCGGGGTCCTTTTCTGTCTCGGTATCTCTTTTAATTCATCCCCAATATTGAGCTTTGATTGGATTCTTTTTCCATATAGGACATAAGGTCAGTAATCCTAAAATTACTTGTCTAGTTATTGTACTAAGTCGTAGTCAGGTAGTCCAATAGCCATCTGATGTGACCCAGGTCGTGTAGCCTGGGGTTGGAACATCTTGTTTACAATCATTAGTTGAAAAAATTTGTTTTTTACAACGTTCTATCTTTGTCAAGGTAGAATTTAGGATTGATATTTCACTATAATTTAGAACATTGGGGCACATCCAATTGGTTCGGCTAACATAAGTAGCCTTCGTTCCCCAATTAAAGCCCCAGTCCACATTCCCTTTATGTTTCCAATGTCCTTCCAAAGGTCTAGTCCAAATTTTGAGTTCTGTTCTAAGGTTAGTACATTCTGGAGCAGAGGTTACGTTAGGTACTGTGTTATTAGTGACACAGAGTTTCAGTAATCCTGCGGCCTGTCCGCCAGAGGCTGCCAATGCTATTTGCAGAAAATGGCCATCTAAGGGGTGTGATCCCTTGGGACGTTGTTTTTCCGAGCCTCTCCCAAATACTGCTCTGTTGTCCCCTCATCTCCAAAAAGTAGCATCTTGTAATACATCGCTTCCTCTCTGTCTACATTTCTTGTCTTTGTCTAAATAATAAGAGACACTGGCCTGCTTAAAGGCTCCTGTGATGTTGTCATATTCCTCTAGTAAAGATAAATTTACCGGTATAGTGCCCCATGGGATGGGCTGACTGGCCAAGTGAGGGATTGGGATGCATGCTGTAACACTGGTAAGATTATGCATTTTACCAAACCCTTGTATCAAAGTTAGCATTAGGTTTTCATCCAAATCTGTATTGACCTCTCCATCTGTATTGACTTCCGCACTTCCTGACATCACTGCAAGAGATATAATCCAGAACTTCATGATTCCTGCGTTAATTGTAAACGTAAAGATCTCTCTTGTTTGACAGACTACTGTGGTGACGCGACTGGCTTGATCCTGCTGTGCTGTGTCCACGGAGCGACTCCCTCAAACTTGACAGCAGTATGGGTGGTGAGTAAAACTTGAAGAGGTCCTTTCCACTTCTCTTTCAACGGCTCGTCTGACCATGTCCTCAGATACACCCCGTCCCCTGGTTGGTAGTGATGCACAGGCACGTCCAAAGATAGTGGCGCGCTCACAGTGATGTACCTGTGGAGAGAGGACAGAACCTTTCCCAGAGAGATAACATATTCTTTTAGGTAATGTCTTCCTGCAATTTCAGGATTAACTCCTGTTTCAGTCATCTGATAAGGTTTACCGTATGTGGTCTCAAAAGGACTAACCTTTTCTTTGGTTCTAGGCTGGATGCGTATCCGTAGCAAAGCTAAGGGGAAAGCATCCAGCCATTTCATCTGAGCCTCCTGGCAAATATTACTTCTCTGTCTTTTTAGGTTTTGATTCATTCTTTCTACTTTTCCACTTGCTTGAGGTCTCCATGGGGTATGGAGAGCCCATTTTACCCCTAATGCTTTAGTCAAACTTTGAACAGCTTCTGCTATGAAGTGTGGGCCCCTATCTGAAGATAGTCCTATGGGTACCCGAAATCTTGGTATTCTTTCCTTCAGTAGCACTTTTGCTACTTCTTTTGCCTTGTTGGTGCGACAAGGGAAAGCTTCTGGCCAACCTGAGAAAGTGTCTAACATTACTAAAAGATACCGGTACCCATTTTGCCGCGGTAATTCGGAAAAATCTATTTGCCAATAGTCTCCTGGACTGTTTCCTCGCTTTGTCACCCTTGGTAAAGGTCTTCAGGGTAGGTGAGGATTATTCTTCAGGCATAACTCACATTTCTTCACTATGCTCTTAATTATTCCAGTCATTCGAACACTTAGCACTTGTGTTTTTAGTGCTTCCACCATGGTTTCTATTCCCCAGTGAGTTTCTTGGTGTTGTCTATTGGCTATTTCACGCACGATTTCTTGTGTAACTATTACTTGGTGCGAAGGAGTCACCCACCATCCTTCTTGATTTTTGTTTGCTTTCAGTAGGTTAGCCAATTGATTGTCTTCTGGTGTATATTGCGGACTCTTAGGTCCCAACCTCTGAACCTTTTCTGGCCAAACTAGCAATATTTGACCTTCAGCTGCTTCTCTCGCAGCTCTGTCTGCCTTGCGGTCCCCTACATGCGTTGGGCTATTTCCAGTTTGATGTGCCTTGCAATGCATAATTGCCACTAATCGGGGTAGATGAATTGCTTGTAATAGTTGTTGGATCCTTGGCCTGTATTTGACTGGGGATCCCTGCGATGTTAGAAGTCCCCTTTCTTTCCAAATGGCTCCGTGAGCGTGGACCGCTCCGAAGGCAAATTTTGAATCTGTCCATATATTAACAGTTTTACCTTTTGACAGTTCTAATGCTCTCAGTAAGGCTATGAGTTCTGCTTTCTGGGCTGAAGTGTTAGATGGCAGAGCTTTGGCCTCAATGACTTCCTTACCACTTATTACTGCATAACCTGATTTTCGTGTTCCATTCTGCATAAAGCTGCTACCATCTACGAACGGGTCCCAGTCCGCATTTTCTATTGGTAGGTCTTTCAGGTCTGGTCTGCTGGACTACGTCTGTTCTACCGTTTGCAGACAGTCGTGTGCTAATTCTTCTCCACCAGCATCAGTAGTTAGGAAGGTCGATGGATTCAGGATCGTGGTTACTTTCAGCTCCACATCGTCTTGTTCCAGAAGAACGGCTTGATATTTCAGCATCCGGCTTGGTGACAACCAGTGTCCTCCTTTTTGTTCCAGCACTGCTGACAACCAGTGTCCTCCTTTTTGTTCCAGCACTGCTGTAACTGCATGGGGTACCAATACAGTTAATTTTTGCCCGAGCGTCAATTTTCAGGCCTCTTGGATCAGTAATACTGTAGCCGCCGCTGCTCGGAGACATGCTGGCCATCCTTTGCTAACATTGTCTAGTTGTTTTGAAAAATCTCCCACGGGTCTTCTCCATGATCCCAGCTTCTGGGCCAATACCCCTGAGGCAATATGCAGTCTTTCATGCACAGATAATTCAAATGGTTTTTCCAAATTCGGAAGGCCTAGGGCTGGAGCATTCATTAAGGCCTGTTTCAATTTTGTGAATGCTTCTCTGCACTCCTGAGTCCAGACAAGGAGATTTCCTCCCCTCGTACAGCTTCCTATAGGGGTTTGGCAGTGAGTCCAAAATTTATTATCCACAGGCGACACCATGCGTCCATTCCGGGAAATGCTCTGAGCTCTTGTTTCGATGTAGGTTCGGGCATCTGGCAAACGGCCTCTTTTCTTTCAATTCCAAGACTACGCTGGCCCTGGGAAATTGTGTACCCCAAATATATTACCTCCTGTTGGGCGATCTGTGCCTTTTTCCGGGATACTTTGTACCCTGCCAACCTAAAAAGTTTAGGAGATCTATGGTAATTTGTATGGAATCTTCCTTGTTACTTGCTGCTAGCAGTGTGTCATCTCCATATTGCAGTAAGGTGATCTTTTTATGCATCTTTTGCCAGTCTTCTAATTCTTTGGCTAATTGATTTCCAAGGATCGTAGGACTATTCTTAAATCCTTGTGGTAATGCTGTCCAGCACAAGTGAGTTTTTCTACCAGTCTTAGGGCTTTCCTACTCAAAAGCGAACGGTTCCTGACTCTCAGATGCTAACGGCAGGGGTGTTGTATTCTGACTGACATTCTGTTAGTAATCCAAAAGTTACAAATTGTTCTATTAATGGTTCTAAGCCTTTTCTTGCTTCTAATTTAATTGGATACTGTTTTTGTCTTACCGGTCTGGTGCCTGGTTTCAACTGAACGATTACTGGTTCTGCCGCTCGGGATCGTCCTGGTGTTCCTGAAGGCCATACTAGAGGGGTTACAGCATTTTCAGCTTCTTCTGGTATTTCCTGTAACTCAGCTTCCTTCTGTAACATAAAAAGTTGAGGGTCCAAAGCTTTATTTTCAGGAATATGGATTTGGATTTTTCCTTTTGAAAAAGTAATTTGTGCATTCAATTTACTTAATATGTCTCGTCCTAATAGCGGCACAGGGCAATTAGGAATATAAAGAAATTGATGGGTTAACACCCTTTTGCCAATTCCAAACTTCAAAGGCCGGAAAAATGGCCTATTTTCTTTCCGCCCTGTGGCACCAATAATTGATGTGCTTTGATTACTCAAATTAGCCTTGCCTGTATTCAATACTGAGTAAGTGGCCCCCATAGCTACTAAAAATTTTACTTTTTCATTCCTCAACTTTACTATAACCAGGGGTTCGGTTGGGGAGGGTTTCTGAATCTTCCCCCGGTCTCCCTCAGTCTGACTCTAATGTCGTCATGTTAACAGCCTGACTTGGCATTTCCTCCAGGCCTTGTCCTCTTAACTGTGGACGCTCCCTTTTCCAGTGTCCTTTCTGCTTACAGAAAGCACACTGATCTTTCTCCAAGGATATTCCGGCCCTTTGTGCTTTACAGGGAAATCTTCTCCCCTTCTTAAATCTGTTATCACGTATTTAAGAATTATCATTAAAATCCACATTCATCACACAATCTTTACAAACTTCACTCGCAGCAACAAAAAGAATTCCCCACGCCAAAATCAAACCCACAATTACAACAACAGAAATCCACATTCATCCCACTCTCTAACATTGTCCAGTCCATGCTTTGCCCATTACCTCTCCCAATTGCTATCCTTATCTCAAATTCCTCCTCCTGTTGCTCTTCTTCCCATTTCTCTTTATATTTCTTGCATCGCCTGCCAATGCTACATGCTGAACAACAACGCTTAGGTGTTTTCTTATTTTCTGCCTCTAGCGCCAATACAGCACTTTCACCTTCCATCAAGCCACGCTCCCTATGTATATCATAATTATCCCGCAACACAAAGAACGAATTCACATATGGTATCTCATGCCATTTTCCTTCGCATCTACAGAACAGCATTAATTGCACCACAGTATTGTAGCTTATACTTCCATTCTTAGGCCATTTCTCCTGATCATCCAGAGTATACAAGGGCCACCAATGACTGCAATATTCTACCAGCATTTTCCGAGCAAGGGATCACCCCCCAACTTGCTCCAGTGGTTTAGTATACACCCTAGAGGAGAGCGCTTAAGAATTCCCCCTTCAGTAGACTGTCCATCTCCCACTGTATAAAATTACCACGTACGTGTGCCCAAGCCAAACCAAAATCCAGACTCCGGGCGTCCCCGTAGTAGTGTACGGATTACACAGTCGTGCACTGCCAATACCAATAGCTCAACAACGCGTACTTAATTCAGATATGACTTCCTTGCAGGCAACCAATATCAATACCAATCCAATATCAATACCAATCCCAATACTAATGCCAATACCAATGATGTCGTTAGTCTCCCAGAGAGCTGTCGCAGAAACTCACCCGACCAGGGAATCGGAGGGCCTCCCCGAAAATACTCCGGTGCATGCTGGAAAATCGTAGCGAAGAAAACTCTCCAAACCAAATGATAGTTTAGAAAGCCGACCTTGGTTTATTGCAGTGCCTAACATGCACAGCGGCTTAAAACCATGGCAGGTATTTAAAACAGTTAACAAAGTTAGTTACGCCTACTGGTGCTACCCCTAAATTAACTATTGGTTAGTACCTTTCTTACTTCATCTTAAAGATACAGTTCTCTTTTAATTCAATACGCATGCTGAGAGTAGGGGGCTTATTTGGGTTGGGGGTGTTTTCTAGCTAGGAGGTGTGGTTTTCACATTACAATGAGATTATAATGAGGCAGGTTAACTTTAGGGCACTATTTTGGCAGTCCATTCTATTTTTCTAAGATTCGTCCTTGCGTTAATCGTTATTGCTAGTTAGTGGAGAGTTAGTGGAGACAGTTTTTATCTTTAATATGTCTAAGTGCCAGGTGCATTTGTTATGAAGTATCTTCTTTCCATTCTTTCCATTCTTTTTCACTTGTTTGTGACCTTGTGTTTTGAGATGTTCTGTAACACTGTGGCAGTACCTTGCTGCCTGAACTTCATCCAGAGCCTACCCATTTTCTTGTGCATTGTCTCCAGGCAATCCCAGCCTCAGTTACTGCCCTGCTAACCTCTATGTCAGACATTCCCCTTGAAATGGGATTACCTTCTTGAGGCTTGTAAATTTTCTTCTGCATTTACAGAAGGAGAGCTGGCTGGATTAAATGGTTTCATAGTATTAAGGAAAAGGAAAACCTAGGAAGCGTTACACTTGTTGGGGCCAAGGACTTTGTTTTAAAAAGCAGTGGGGAAAAAACCATTTACTCTTTGTGGGTTTCATGGCTGTACGGCTAATGTCAGGGTCTCCAAAATGTAGGCATTTGAAATCTTGTCTTGATTCAGAGCAGGAGTAGAGAAGCAGTTCAGGGTTTGGAAGTGAGACGTAAACTAACCAAAAAGTGAGGAAACAAAACGGATTCCCAGCATGGGAATAAAAAGGGAGAAAGGAAACCCAGGGCTGTGCCTTGAGGTCTGTGCTACCAGAAGGATCAATGTTCTCCCCTGCAATGTGGGATTGCATTGCTCAGAGGAAGGCCGGGGGAAACATGGCTGAAAGGGGCCAACTTTATTGTCCTTCTTTTTTCAGAAGAAAACAAGTATGAATGCTGCTTGGACAAAGAGGATTATGGGCTGCCTATTTGGGACTTCATGATTGGCACTTCATGAGGTTGCGGTTAGGTAAGTGATCTCACTGCAGTTATTCAGGAGGAAAAGTTTTGATAGCATCTAAAATGAATGAGTGTTGCAGTTGTATTCCTTTCTTTAACCGAGTGCTGGAGTTTTTCCTTTATGGGTTGAAGTGGGGGTAGTGGATGCTCCCATCTGCATCCCTGTGGTGGTGTAAGCTGTCTGCACCAGCACTTCCCTGCTCTCCCTGGATCCTCATTGCAGCTCTGGTCGTAGCCTTTGCTGTGGCTCTGTCCTCTGCAAGACGCCAGACATGTCCAGTTATTCTGTGGGTTTGGTCTGGTGAGTGCAGCACTGGTGACAGGAAAGCTATGTTTCTGATGTGCCTGTTTCAACCCCCGCCAGGGGCTCTGGTGTTGGTGTTCAGAAGCTAGACAGTGCCTGTGCTGTCAGGTCTCATCTCAGAGCCTGCAGCAGGGCTTTTGGGGATGCTGGCTGATAGTGCTCTGTGTCCCTCTAGCACTGCAGCAAAGGAGAGGTTACTAATGCAACATGGCTGCCTGTTGCCCTTGGCTGTATGCTCATTTGTTTCTGCAGGAGGGTAAGAGCTATGTAAACAACGCTTCTCAGGGGATGGGGGGAAGGATTTGGAGCCCTGTTGAGCAGCTCCCTGCATGGCTTAACTGTTACCTGTGCCTCTAAGGAGACCAGGGCCAAGAGCCTGCTTTGGTCAGACCCTGCTAGGGTGGAGAAGGGTGGCTTGTCTGAAGTGCTGAGGTGGGTGGCTTGCTTCTGCGCTGGGCTGTGTGCAAGTGTGATCCTCCCCTCTCTGTTTCCTTGGGACTAGCTGCAGTCTGTGCTGCTTGAAACGTGTCCTTTGAGCCAGAAACGCAGGCAGCCAACTGAGAGCCACGTATGAATTGAGAATGGTGGCTCCAAGCTGAACCTAATGGTGAGAGTTGGATATTGTGAAGGAAAACAGAGGCGAGCTCATGGGGCAGAGAGGGTGTTGGCAAGGGGAGAGGGGCTTGTTGGTCCCTGTGGGGTTGTATGTACAGCCCCAGGAATGGAGAAGGAGCAGCGATGTAAACCCTGTAGCTCCTCTGAGTTTATGGTCCTGAGCTACCGTGGTGGTGTGAATTTCAGCTTCTGGGCTCTCTTTTTGAAAGCGTGGGTCTCCCCTGGGGAAGATGGCTGATGCTTCATTTTGTGGCTAGCTTGCAAGTGTTCTTGGAACTGATAAGCCCTGTCCTGAGGAAGAAGCCTGGAAAAGACATGGTCTTCCCTGTCTCAGCTACACCTGTGCATCTGGCAGCAAGCTCTGTGAGAGGGATGGTCTGTCTTATGACTTTCCACCTGCAAGCATGGTGAAGCCCAGGACTGGGTCAGAAAGCGGTGGCTGCAGTCTTCTACATCCTGCAGGGCATCCTGAACCGTGTGTGTAGGTTTGCAAAGTACGTACACCCATGTTGATTTTAATTTCAGGTCTGTTGCTGTTTAAAAATGGCAGCTGGGCAGGGCTGCCTGGTGTCTGTATCCATCAAGATCCATGGTTATGGTGAAGAAGCTACTGGACAAGCTGGCTGTGGCCTCCCCCTGCTCAGCTGCCAGCACTCTGGCTGGTAGCGTACACCTGCAGCGACACCTCCCCACTGTGCTCTCTGGGAATGCAGTGTATTCCTACCCCTCAAAGTCCCCGTTAGCTCAAAAAAGTAATAATCTGCAGTGTTCACCTTCTGTGCCATCAGAAATGAAGCAGCTTTGGCAGAACGTGTGTGTTTTGCAAAACGCCGGAGTGCACTGAGGGCTTTGTGTGCAAAAGCCGAGAGAATCCAAGAAAGCTGCTTTTTGCAGAGAGCAGCGGTCCCCTTCAGCTTGCTCACCAGGGTCTCCGTGGCTCCCCTTTCATGGGGCTGCATCAGCTATTCTGTGCTGCCTGCCAGGATTTCGTCTGGGTGTTTAAGGCCCTGGCAAAGGGAGTTGACCTCCCTCGGGGCTGGGAGCAGGTTTTGCAAGGGTTACCCAGGCTCTCCCTGTAGTGATGGGTGCTGCAGGGAGGCTGAAGAGCCTGGCTGAGCGCAGGGATAGAGCTGGGGCCCTCTGGGTGCTGTGCTTCTGTAGCCTGGGTGGCTGAAATTAGCTCCTGCAGAGTGTCTTGGTGTGGTCTTCCCAAGTGGTGACCTCTTCAGGGCTGTCATTTGGAATTTCCACAGTGATAAACCGTGTTGCTGTGTGTGCTGGTGTAGTTGCCCTCCAGGTGATGGGCTTGGGTCTGTCCAGCCCAGGGTCTGGCAAGAGCGGATGGAGATTTGCTGGGAGTTGAAATAAGGGAGTTAATGTATGAGAGTTGGGATGTGGGAAGAGGAGCCAAGGAGAAAAAGGCTTTGGAGTCAAGGCATGCGCATAAAAAAATGTCAGCATATGTTTCTCCCTGTCCGGCATGTTTGAGCTCCCCTGTCCCAGGCTTCTCTTTACTGTGAGTTCTGCTTTACTTTGGATTGAACCTGTCTAGGAAAAAAAACCCGCCTAAACTTTGTGCAACATCTGTAAGATCTCGATGGTCTTCATCTAGATGAGAAAGTACAATGAAATAGCCAGGCTATGGGATCCATATCCCAATGTCCACCTGGTAGAGTGGGGGTGAATAAGCTGGCCTCTGCTGCTGTGAGGCGGATGGAAGGAAAGCAGTGGCTGGGAAGAACTGCAGGTCACATCTTGCCCCGGTTACCTGACCTCGGAGCCCTGCGTTTCCCTCTGTCAGTTAATGACCGGCTCATCTCTGTGGCAGTGTAGGGAACATAAGGCAAAAATGAGTTGACGCATGGTGGGAGGAGGATGAGCCCAGGTTGTGCTCATGCTGAAGGCACCGGAGGGTGATGTGCTGCATACCAGGGGTGACACTTTATTGCGTGCATTTGTATTTTGTCGCTCAGTCCTTGGAAGAGACTGTACGCTGAGAAGCAGACGTTGCGCTACGTGCCTGTCCTGTGGCACTGGGTGAGCCCTGCCTGAAGGCTTGCTGTTCCCCAGGAGCAGAATGCACGTGCCCCCAGGTGAAGTGCGTTAACGGCTGTGGGACTTCTCAGGTCTAGTTGTTTAGGCAGGAGCCTTTTTGTTGGAGAGGAAGTGTGGGGAAGAGGAACAGGTGACCTGTTCTTTTAGATAATGATTTCACACTTTGCAGTCCTGTGGCATTTGCCCAAGGCTCAGAGTTTGAAGTGTCCTGGATGGCTTCTTAATGAAATACCAGTGATGCTGACTGTGAAGCAGGAATTAACCTCCAGATATCTGCTTTGGAAGTGCTCTTGTTTGCCATCGTAGGCAACTTGAGTTTTCCACCATGATGGAAACAGCCGGTTCTGTTTTCCTAGTCGCAGAAGCATCTCTGGCCTTGAAATGGGCATGAGGGATTTGAGGAGAACTCTGCAAGCCCTGAGCTCCCTTTAGCCCTGTGTCAGCCCCTGCACAAGAGTGCTGGGCAGAGGCACTGGGGTGAAATGCATCCGTTTGAGTGGACCAGCAGTGTGCCCCGTGATGGAGCTCAGAGCCCATCTGGAGCTCCTCAGTGAGGGAGTGAGGGGGAGCCTGGCTTCAGCGAAGAGTGTAGAGCTGTGTCTGTTGGGCTGTGCTTGTCGGGGTGTACTTATTACAGCGCTTCCCTGAGAAATGACAAGGTTGGCTGTGCCGGTTTGTGCATCGGTGTCACCTGTGCCGAGCGCCCCGCCACAGGCAGACTGGGAGGCGCGAGGTGGCAGCCGAGCAGGTGAGCCGGTTGGACTGGGGTGCGAGTTATCACCCAGTGAGCAGGAGAGGAGCAGATAGTCCCTTTTGAGGGCAGTGCTGGCACCTCTATGGGGCGTGTGTGAGTTGATTTTTAGGCTCTGTTGGCACACGGGCTGTGTCCAGGTGACGTGTGGCTCTTTTCATGATCAGTGCTGCGTGCTCGCTTGCTTGCTTTTCCCCATGGGATGCAGATGTGACTGCACCAGGGCTGCGGGTTAAATGTGGAGGGGGATGGAGGCTGCCTGCCTCGCCGCTGCTGGGCTGCTGGTCTTGCCCCCCTCGTCTCGCACGTGGGCTTTCAGATGTTTTGGCCTTAAATCTTTTTGTGGCCCAGTCTGTAAATGAGGCACAAGACGATTTATTCTTGCTCTGTCTATAAAATACCGTGAAGGCTTGTGATGCAAAACGCAACAAATGGCCTAGCTCGAAGCGACTGCACAGCCAACTCACCCTAACTATCCTTTCCTTGCCTTCTAAATCCATAGGTGATTTCCTGAGAAGCAATTCCTGCCTACGTTGAGGGAAAATCCAAAGGCTAGACTACTCCAGGAGGGTGCAGCTTGCTCCTAACAGGTTGTGCAGCCTTGCCCCCTGACTGAAGGGTGGGAAATAACTCGGTGAAGCCAAAGTCTGCTCTGTAGCACCTTGGGGTTACAGCCAGTGCTGTAGTGTTACAGGAGTAATCCAGTCAATAGGGAATATTTGCTATTTTGGCGGCCAGTAACATATGTGTGCTGGACCATTGGGTACGAGGCTGGAGCCTGCCAAAGTGAGGCCGTGGGGTGGTAGTCCTGCCTCTGCTTACCTGTCTGCTGTTTAGCACCTTTGAATTCAATTAATGTTGATGTTTTTCCAGAGCTTGAAACTCCTTTGAGATCTGGGCATGAATACGCATAAATATTTCACTTGGAAGGTTTTGAAAATTGAGATTAAAAGAGCTTGGCTTGGCTTGAGGTTCACAGGAGCTTGTCAGAGAACTTGGCTGATGCCTGACCTCTCAGGGTCCTGGCTGGTGAAGGCAGCTGGTCAGGATGTGAACATCATCAGCTCTGACCCTGCCTATGGCCGCTTGCTCCTGACCTGCAGACCGATTCGTAGTCCTTTGGTTTCTGCTTTTCCACTCCAAAGTTGCTGCCTGCATGGAAGCTGCGATGCATTGCGAACCAGAATGAAATGTGGTCGAGCTGCCAGGAAAAGAGTAAATAAAAAGGGAGAGCTGATGCAAGTAGCAAAGCCAGGATAGCAGAGATCAGGTGCTGGGAGAGGCAGTTGGGAAAGGGAAAACAGTACTGTAAATACTTAAGGCAGGAGCCACAGTTGTGAATTATAGCATGTGGAGCTGTGGAATCTCCAGCAGACCCTTGGAAGTGAGCTTGGTCCACCTCACTGACAGCTGAGGGTTGAAAGTTTATTAAAAGAAAGAACAGGAAGGTATAACACTAGGCTCCTATTAACTGTCTCGGCTGTGGTAGAGCTTTTGTAATAAATTGCAGGATGACAGTACCGAAGTGATAAACTACAGAGGGAGTGGACTATAAAGGTGATGGGTGAGGCTTCCTGGGTAGCAAGACTGGATTTAGAAAGCACTCAGCCACTTAGCAGTGGGCTGGAGGGACAAGAGCTTAGTCCTGGAAATTGTGCTTTTCCTTTCCTGGCTTCCTTGAGATGCTGTTTCTATGGTAATGATAGCTAAGCAGGTGATTTCTAGTCCCGAAATATGATCTTGCTACTTAAGCCTGAACAGGGCAAGAAGATTTAGCTGAACAAAATTGTTCAATAGCATCCTGATTCTCACTTTGAACAGATCTCCTGTCTGACTCTTCCAGCAAAGTGTAATAGGAAGGCAAACTAACCAATTAGTCCAGAGAGAGGTGGTTTATCTTTGCAGAAGGAAGAAGAAAGAGGATTTATTGTGTATACGGAAGCAAGACTGAGCCACTAGTCTCTGCTGCTACAAGAAAAGCTGGGTATGGTGTGTTGTAGTGCAGAGTATCTGCAGAGTATCCCCAGCCTTTAAGTTTGGAGGGCGATGGGTTGGTGTCGGACCAGCTCAGAGGTTGGTGCTGCTGCTTCAGCACAAGTGATGTGGGGTCCCTTGAAATAAGAGCACTGGCACGTGGCATAGTGCCAGCCACAGGATCTGCATAGACATGAAGCTGTGCCTTTAGGTGAAACTTCCTGTTTTTTTTCTTAACATCCATCAAGAAATTGGCTGTTTATTCTTAATTTCCTGTCTTTTTCAGCACAGCGTCATCAGAGAGCAGTTTAGTTTTATTGTGATGAGGGAAGCTGTTGGACACATGCACAAAGGGATCTGGATGCTTAAGGGCCATAGCAAAGTGCTCACCTTAACTTTTTCCTGAGTGCAGCTTTTGCCAAGCTCACGGGCCCTGAAGGGCCCCGCTGTGCCTGTATTTGTGCTGCTGAGCCTTCTGAATTTTCCAGGTCCTGGCATGACTGTGTGACATCTCCACACACGTGTTGGTTGTGAGCATTTTGCAAGGATGGAGTTTGGGGATTTCTGATAACTCCTCCCCACTCTCTTCAAAGGCTCAATCTGGCTCAATCCAGCAAAACTAAAGAGAAAACAAATGCCCAAAGAGAAGTAATCCCCAAAACATGTCACATCGAATCATGAAGGAGAAGCTAATGGGGCAGAGCCACTTGGTTAGAGCGTGTGTATTCCGCTCTATATCATTAATTTCCTGATGTTAAATATTTCAGCAGAAACTTGGGGACTTCCAGGACTATCCAGGTGGCTGTGATCACAAATTATTCATCAGTGGCACTTGACCAAGAAAAGCCTTTCTGAAGAAAGGCATTTGTGTAGCTCTTGCTGGTGTTTTGCATTTCAGCTGACTCCCTCGGCCTTCCTGAAGGAGATGTCTCTCACCACGGAGCAGAGGCTGGCCAGCACTGGGGAGATGAGGCGGCCCCGGATTATCCAGCTTCTAGAGAGGAGTGAAAGCTCCCATCGAAAGGTAGCCTTTTCCTTGCTGTTTGATGTGGCATTTGAAGAGGGTGCGTGCTTGTGACAGGCTCGCCTCCAGCTTATCTGAATGCCTCAGTGACTAGGTCCTGTTGTCCTTTCAAACTGCTGGTGGTGGTGGAGTTCCTTCTGCCTTCTGCTGGGGGAAAGGTAAAACATTTTTCCCCGGTGAGACATTGAAGTCCTGATATGCTTAGTAGCCAACACAAATAACCTCTGGTGAACTTGGTGGGTTTTGCTGGAATTTAGCTACCAGTGCTAAAGCCCGATACTGGGGGAAGGCTGGGGCAGGACACCAGGGTGCGAGCTTGCCATTTTCCATCCTCCTGCTGAAATAGCCACATCTCGCTTTGGTGTAGCCTCCGTCAAATGCTTACTAGTAAGACTTCAAGTACACACAGAGAGAGATGATAATGCCAAGAGAGGTTAAATCATATCCATATGTTGTTGGCTTTTGGGAATGTCCTAGAGAAAAGCAACATTGTGCTGTGTCTCAAAGTTTTCTCACCAGTTTCCCAGATTCCTCTGAATCACACTGACTTATACTGCATGGTAGCCTGAGGTTGTCTGCTCCATCAAAATCCAGCTGACAGCAAAGTATATTCCAAAGAGAGGCTCTGTAATCATTCAAATATAGAAGCGCTTCGCCATACACTTACTGCTCTTACTTGTGTGTTGTAAAATTGTTTTTCTGTCTTCAGGCTGCTCCTCGCCATCCTCACATCTTCTGGGTGGCTTTTGGTGAAGGTCTTGGCCACGTGCACTCCTCTCCCAAGGGACTTGGTGACCAAAATGTTTGTCTGCAGTGTGAAATTGTCTCTGGGAACTCACTGCCCCAGGGGATTGCTGGGAGCAAAGGGCATTTGGAGAGTTCAGGACTGCCTCGGCCGTGGGTTATCAGGCTCGGGTGGGTGGTGCAGAATGAATCTCCACTTTTGCCAAGCCTCGTGTGGGTTCGTTGTTTCTCAGTGAAGCTGCCTGTCAGTCAAAATCACCTGTTTTAGACTTTCTGAGATGAGATTTGGTGCTCAGGGGTTGATACCCGTGTACTAGAAAACACCTGTGTGCTGTCTCTGTGCTTGTGGCATCCCAGAGGGCAGAAACTTGCAGCAGGGTGCCTGCAGGGACTCCCGGGTGTGGGGAGGAATGCCCAGAAATCTGCCTTGCCTGCATTGGCAGCTGCCTGGCTACAATCAGCAGGCAGTGAGAGCCTCCAGAGAGCTGAGATTGGCTTTTAGTAATGAAACCACAGTGTGAGTCAGTGCTGGTCATGTATCTCAGGGCAGAAAATGCCTTTGAAGCCCATAATTGATAGGCATAGCCTGGGGGGTCGTCTGGCTTGCCATTAATTGGGTAAGATGACTGCTCTGATCTTCTGCATCAGCCTTTCCTTGTAGAGTATCGTGCTTCTTCCTTGCTTCTCTACAGCCCCCTTTAAATTCTCTTAGCCATCTCCTTGTTTGTGGGGTTGTCCCTTTGTTTTCCTATGTTCCTCCTTTTGCTCCTCAGCTTGCTTTTATTCCCAGTAAGGCCACAATGTCTGTGGTCTCCTTCTCTTGTTGGTCTGCCTGCACAACTCTGTAGCATCGCAGCTTGACTGCCCCGCTCAAACCCGGTAGGTTAGAAGTGAATTTCTTCCTTGCCCCAGTATAACACATCCTGTTTTGCCTTCAGATAATACATTCCCCCTCTAGAGGCGTGACGGCATGGATGTGCGCAGGCAGAAGCAAGCAGGTTCTATGGGCTTGTTGACTATGTGGATGACTTGATTCTGGTATCATATCGCCTTACTGCTGGTGTCTTATCTGCTTGGCACTTCCTTCACAGCAGGGCATTGCCCTACTGCCTCTGGCCTGGAGCTAATTTCCCCGGCCGAAGGGATTCAGGTCCACCCTTGTGTATTATGTGTATGTACCTCGAGAGGTAAAAGTGCTTTGGAAAGGTGGTTGAGGAAGGATGTCACCAGGGCATGGCCAGGTCTCTTCTCCTCGTGTTTCCACAACTGGCAAAGTCATAGTTTCATGTCTTTCCTGCAGGTTCCTCAGCTGGTGAAGGTCGTCTTGGAGAGCTCACCTTATTTCAAGTTGATCAGCCCCAAGGATTTGTGCCATAAGGTAGCACCTGGCCTGTGTTCCACCTTCCGCATCTTTTTCACCCCTGAGGAGAACAAGGTGAGACTGGAGGTGCCAAGAGGTTGGTGCCTTCAGGGGAAGCTGCACCTGCCGGGCTGGATTCAGACCAGGGCATCTGGTGTGGGTTTTGAGGACCCATCCTGGTTTTGGTGGGGTTGCACTGGATCTGGAACTGGGGGAAACTCTTTCCTCATGGTGAAGATTATGCTCTCATAGGCTGGAGGCTCTTGTGTGTTTCAGGCTGTTTTTATCCTTCAGCGCTGGCATATTTGACGTAATGTCTATTGGCTTCAGGGCTAACAGAGTCTACTGTCTGTGGTGGGGCAGCCTCTCAAGGTGTCGGTTTCTAGTATCTGTCTGTTGCTGCATAATTATGGGTTTGCTCCACTAATTATAGATACAAAGGTCTGTTTAAAAGTGACCTGTTATTTGGAGGACCCGAAGTGAGCCTGATCAGAGTGAGGACCACCACCTTTGAAAACTGCTGTCACCTTAGTGTATATCATGTTGGACACAGTAGTGACAGAGCTGAACGTGGTGTCTAAAGTAATCACTTTTTTTGCACTTTGGTTCTAGTCCACCCCCTGCTGTGAGGTCTGCCCCAGGCTATGGTCAGGCAGTCTGCAGCTGGTCACATCTTGGCATTGCATGGTGCTGCTAGGCACTGCAGCAGGGACTCGCAGACTGTGCTTTCCCTCCCTGCGCTTTCTTGAGTGTTCGTGAGGGAAGGTGCAGGTGGAAGAGTAGGAAAGTGTCAGGGAGGGGTGTTGATAAGATGTTTAGCCATCTCAGTGGTAGGAGTTTAATTCTTATGGAAAATCCTAGAGGCATGAGTAGATCCAGAGAGCTTTTCTCTTTCCCATCTGTCAGCCATTTCCCTGCCTGGCTCTGGACTGGAGCAAAGATGATGCTTTTTCATCCCCTGTGTTTCCAAGCCTTGCAGCTGTGCTGTCCCTGAGGATACTTGCCTGCCTGCGATCCAGCTGCGAGTCTAGGGGAGAGGGAGCGCTGTGCCCATGGCAGGTGGCCAGCCTGGTGCAGAGCCACTGAGCTCTAGATGTCCTTAACTCAGCAGGAGGGTGGTGTGCTGCAGATGACAGTGAGACATCTGCCTGACAGAGCACATCTAGGAATAAAGGGGCAGATACAGTCTGCAGGCAGACACCTTACTCCAGAGCCTGTAGTACTGGCAGTGGTACTGGGCAGTAGTACTGGTGTGGCTGTGTCTTCATGCTTGTTACTGTGGTTGCTCTGTCCACTGGCACCTATTCCGTGCCACACATGCATTTGCTTGGAGGTTTGAACATCAGTGCTGTGGCCCTGGCAAGTCTGATTCTCAGTGCAGTGATGTGAAGGGTCAGTGCTGTTACCGGGAGGCTTGTTAATACAGAGGATTTAGTCCATGGCACGGAAGGGAGGAAGCATTGCAAGCAGACAAAGACAGGCAGGCTGACTCCTTCCACCAGCATCCTGCCACCTCTGAGCACTGTTTTTCGCATTACTTGGTTGGAGAGGCCAGGTTAGGGGATAGCTCTGAGCCAGCTGGTGTTTCTGCAGCAGGCCAGAGGTGCAAGATCTCTTTGGGCATAGCTGTTTTCTCATCTTCCATTTGCAGCTTAGATTTAGTTTAACACTTTGTCCTGTCCTCAAACAGTATGGTTATAGAAAACTAAAGAGGAAATGCCCTGTGGTGCCTGGCTCCCCATGCTTGTGAAATAATCTGTTCCTTTGGAGGGACTGAGAAATTACTTCACATGAACATTATTTAGGGTAAAAATTAGGTTGGAGGGACTGAGAAATTTGGAGGGACTGAGAAATTACTTCACATGAACCTTATTTAGGGTAAAAATTAGGTTGGCCTAGGGCAGATTTCCATGCTACCCAAGTGACACAAGAGCTTAATCTCACTGAGGTAGGCTTTGCAACGTACACTGGTGCCTTTAAAATGTGATTTATTAGTATAAATTAGTGTTCATATTTGGGGTGGAAGAGGTAAACGGGCGCCCATGAAGGGCAGCAAAGTGCTGCTCTTCAAGTTTCAAGAGGCAGCAGAGCAACACGTGAACATCACAAGTAGAAGTAGGGTGACATAACCCCCAAGAGCACTGATGTCCAATACTTTGTCCCTTGACTTGCCCTTGAACAGGCGAGTGTCTGGAGTAGGGAGCTCTGCCAGCGAGAGGTCCTCTGCACAGCTTCGGCGACACTCTGGTGCGTTTCTGCTGAACTGGGTTTTGTGCCCCTTGCAGGGGTTGTGCAGGGCATTGGGAGAGGGGTGCGTGCTGCTCGGTGAGGAGCACGTGGGGATTTATACAGCCGAATCAGAATTTTGTACAAATCGAACATTTTGTCTCGTCCTTAGTGGAGCGTGAGTCAGAGAAGTACCTGAGTGCTGTAGCTCAGCTAGAAATGCATGAGTAGCGCGGTCAGGAGGTGCACAGCACCTTGAAAACCCCTTAGCAAAGAGGCAGGCTCTGGGAAATGGTTCTGTAAAGTCACCTGCATTGGGCTTGCAGTTGCTTGCATGCAGAATATCTGTGGTTTAGCTGTGGAAGGCTTATGAGTGCTGCCTTGGCACAACCTCTGCCTCTCTGCTGCTCCATGATCCACTGGGATTGTGGACAACCCAGTGAATCGGGATGCAGGTACAAACCCCTCTGTCAAGGTTGGCGAGTCTTCCTGGTGTGGAGCTGGTTTCTATAATTCTCTTGCTTGGAATCTGTTCTTCCCCAGGGTAAGTCTGACTTCAGTGAAGTCACTCATGCTTCAAGGGAGTAAAATTGTGGCTAAGCCCTAAATAAAAAGACCATGTGAGTTGTTAGTGGCTGAAGGCCAAAGGACCCTAGGAACAGCAAGAATGGAGGCCGCCTGCCAAACTCCTCAACCACAGACGGCTAAAGAACTCCGTATGTATTTAGGGATGACGGAATGGTGTCATCCATGGCTCTATAACTACGGACTCTTGGTAAGACCACTCTATAAACTGTTGAAATGTAATCCAAAAGACCTCACCTGGAATGGGGAAGCAGAAAGAGCATTCCAGCAACTGAAAAGGAAATTAATGGAAGCCCCTGCTTTGGGGTTACCAGATATTACTAAGACATTCTGCTTGTTCTCCCATGAGAAACAGGGAATAGCCCTGGGAATCCGAGCCCAAAACTTGGGAACATATAGAAGAGCAGTGGCGTATTTCTCCAGACAACTTGATGAAGTAAGGAAAGGTTGGCCTAGCTGCTTCAGGGCGGTAGCAGCATTGGTGCTAAATATTCAGGAAGCACGTAAATTTACATTGGGCCAAAAGATTACAGTGCTGACATCTCATACTGTATCCACAGTATTAGAGGTAAAAGGGAGGCATTGGCTCTCACCACAGAGATTCCTTAAATATCAGGCTGTTGTGGTGGAACAGGATGATGTGGAAATAATTGTTACTAACGTTGTCAATCCAGCAACTTTCCTCGGTGGAACCATGGGAGAACTGGTATCACATGACTGCCTGGAAACGATTGAAGCGGTCTATTCCAGCTAACCAGACCTAAAGGAGGAGCCACTGGAAGACGCTGAGGATTCCTGGTACACAGATGGAAGTAGCTTTCTTCGACAAGGCGTCCGCAGAGCAGGGCATGCAATAACCACCGTGAATCAGGTAATAGAATCCGCAGCCCTTGCCCCAAATACTTCGATACAAAAAGCAAAAATAATCGCTTTAACCCGAGCGTTGGATCTAGCCAAAGACAAAAAGATTAATATCTGGACGGACTCAAATACGCTTTTGGGGTAGTCCATGCCCATGGAGCCATATGGAAAGAAAGGGGACTCCTATCCACCCAAGGGAAACATATAAAACACGCTGAAGAAATTCTTAGGCTCCTGGAAGCAGTACAGCAACCTGAAAAAGTGGCTATCATGCATTGCAAGGCTCATCAGAAAGGATATACCTCTCAAGAATTGGGCAATGCTATGGCAGACCGAGAAGCCAAAAGAGCAGCTGAGAAAGGTGAATTAGAGGTGCAGTCATTGGTCCCAGACGGTAAAATACAAATTGATTGTGAACCCAGGTATTCCAAAGAAGATCAGAAATTAGTTGTAGACGTAGGTTGAGAAATAGAGAAAGGTAAGTGGGAGATAGAGAAACTTGTCTTAGGAACCAGAGCCCGAGGTCTTGATGGGCTGGTGCATAATGTTAAGCCTGCTGATTATGTGTATGTGAAGTCCTTTACAGATTCACCTCTGAAACCGAAATGGGAAGGCCCCTTCCAGGTGCTGCTGACATCCCATACAGCGATCAAGATTAAAGAGCAGACCTCGTGGGTGCATCACACCAGAGTGAAGAAAGGCCCTAAGCCACGATGGGAATCGACCCCTATGGGACCATTGAAGCTTCGCATTCAAAAGCGATGATATGGATTCTTATGACTCTGCTGAACTGTAACCACTGTTGGGAGTGGCCTTGGACAGTCGCTTATTTTGGGTGTATGGGAAGCTCAGGAAAGGATTTAAAGGGGTTGAATTTGGCAACTGTGGTAATATATAATAATAACATGACACTGCGACCAACTGAATGGGAAAGAATAGATTCGGTCTGTACCTGGATGTTTGAGAAAGGAAAGGAGGTCCAGATAGGTTGTAGACTCCTTAATGTAAGTAACCCACCTCCTCTCCAGACCCAAATTACTGCCAAGAACGGTGCTGTCTGGGACTCTGCCAATAGAACAGGCAGCACGATATGTGAAAGCAAGGAGGTTTGTTGGTATCCCTTCAATATAACTCAAACGGTGACCATAGTATGTCTGGGGGCAACTCAAGAGGGGGCCCAAGCTCTAACTTTTAGATTTTGGTTGCAGACACCAGAGGAAACCACCACTCCCCCTGCCTACACCACCCCGACTCAGGCTACTAAATCAAGTCCCACAGAGCCTGAGCAAATGGGACCATAAGTGTATCCGACAGGACCATACGTAATTCAACATGTCGGTCAGCAACAGGTAATGTCTAATCCAATATGGTCTCTTAAACGAGTGGAATTATTAATACAGAACGATATTTCCACTGTTCAACCAGCTTGTTCGTCATTCATAAGACCCTTACATACGGGGTGGACGTCATGGTTACATAAAAGGACCCTTCCTTCCCGAATGAGGAAAAGGAGACATGCAATTGGTGCAGTAGGAACAGGACTGGGAGTTTTAAATAGTATAGATACTGCGATAATAAGGAACAAACTCGCCACGGTGACCAGTGATCTAAACAAAATACAGAACCCTTTAAGATCTTCCCTCCTAACTTTAGGAACAGGCCAATGGCTTACAGCAAATATGTTACCACAGTGGGAAAAGCTTAATGAAAAGGACAATGAACTGATTATAAATGCATTAGACGTGGCTCAGACTAATGTTTCTACAGCACCTAGTTGTATCCAAGCTCAATTATGAATACAGACAATAGCAGCTGCAATCATTAGGGAAGGTGAAGACGGAATCCTACCAAAAGAAATCCGAAAGGTGATTTGGAATAACGCAACGGAATTTGAAAGGAGATTCCAATTGTGGTGGCATTTGGTTAATTTTACCTTTGACCCTACTAACAACACAGCTACAGCTTTTGTATTAACAATATCTAAAGCTTTAGTATATAACATATACCCGATTGTTGTGCTAGGATTAAATTACCACGGAACTGTACTTTATCCCCTAGAACATAGGGTATGGGCTATGAAAACCAGGAATAAGTGGCAAACTATTGATGTCGAGGCCTGTGTCGTACAAGACCAGCAAGGATTTATTTGTGAAGGAAACACCATCAAAGGGCAAGATATTTGTCTTGACACTGAACAAAATGTTTGTCACTTTGAGGTGCATCCCAACGAGACCCTAAGAACCATCATAATTTACAGGGGTATGGGATGTGTTTGTCGGAGAAGTCAATGGGATTTTGTACAAGTAGATGATCAAATGGTGGACACGAGCAACCATTCAAATATTTGCATTTGCAACTTTGTTAGTCTTACAGGATGTGATTTTACCTACACGGCTCCTGTTACTACTTATCAATTGCTACAGTTTAATTATACATTGGTTCAGGATATACAGCCCACCCCTATTGGAATGAATCTCACTCTAATAAGAAAACTATTGCATCATGAAAATTTGAAAAGGTTGTTAAAACAAGTTGAAGAAAGTGGAAGAAAGACTTTAATTACTGTCCATCATGATGCAGATGGGATGTGTTTAGGGGTTATTCCCCGTCAGCTACCAAAATCTTAAACATAATGACCCACCCGATATTGGTGTTACTAATAGCTATGACAACATTAACAATAGTAAATCTTATCCTTTGGTGTAAACTCAAGGAACTTATTGGACAAGTGTGGACACTAAAAATAATGATGAAACATAACAAACCACTTTTAAAAGCCAAAGAATTTGCTTAGGGGACAGAAAAGAGGAGAATGTTACAGGACTTCTTGAAAAATAAGTATTAAAAGCAAGTAAGAAGAATTAGAAGAATGTAAAGAAGATGCTTCGTAACAACTGCGCCTGGCACTTAGACATATTAGAGATAAAGACTGTCTTCACTGACTCTCTGCTAACTAGCAATAACGATTAGCACAAGGACGTATCTTAGAAAAATAGAATGGACTGCCAAAATAGTGCCCTAGAGTTAACCTGTCTCATTATAATCTCATTCTAATGCTAAGGAACACACCTCCCAGCTAGAAAAGCCCCAACCCAATTAAGCCCCCTACTCTCTGAGCATGCGTGGTGAATTAAAAGAGAACTGTAACTTTAAGATGAAGAAAACTATTAACCAAGAGTTAATTAAGGGGTAGCACCAGGAGGCGTAACTAACTTTGTTAACTGTTTTGAATACCTGTCATGATTTTAACCCGGTGTGCAAGTTTTGAGGAGAAATCCCCCATGCACCCAGCGCTTCTTTATTTTTTATTATTTTTCTCCCTTCTGTATTTTGCTCCTTTTTGAAGAAAAAAAGGGTTAAGAAGAAAGTCAGCATTTTTATTTACTTTCTTTCCCCATGCTCCTCTTCTTGTTCGCCTCTTTTGTTGGCAGACACAGGACTCATTCCTAACTGAAAATGGGTAATCTGTTTCTCTTAAGCCGGGCTGGGATTTGGGAGATGGTATATGTCTCAGAGGGTTGAACGTTTAGCTTTTCTTCTAAGGTTTATACAATTTGCCACTTTTTTGTGAACTACTTTGCCCTGTACCTTCCTCCTCATTGGTTTTGAGCCATGTGGCCAATTTCAGACCAATTTGATGCAGCGGGCAGCAGAGATCGGAAAAAAATGAATGCTCAGGAAAACAAACTTCATTAGTTTTCGCAGCTCATGGAATCAGCTTGTTTAAACTCCTCATCTAATGATGATAGGAGAAGCAGAGGGAAATTCCGCCTTTATCCTGAATTTTGCAAGCACCTTAAGTCTGCAGATGTAAGCTTTCAACGTAAGCGGAATTCGCCTGGAAAGTGGAACACTCTGGGAATGAGTTTCTAAACATGGTAAAGCCAGAATAACTACCCCGTGCTCAGCCGTACTCTCTCTTAATTTTTGTTCTATCCTTACGAAGTCTAACAATATTTTTTCTTATTTTAGTGAGAAATTTTGACTATAAATATCTCTCCCCAGGTAATGGACTTGCTGTCTAAAACCAGGAACCTGGTGGGCGCAAGATTAGAGAAGACCAGCAGCAAGGTTGTTATGTGGACAGTTTGAAGGTGGTGCCTTGTCGTAATTACGCGCAGATCGAGAGGAACAAGGGAGTAAGGTGAGAACAACGGCTACGGCTGCCATGAATGCCACCAGCAGTCGGTCTCACGTGGTCGTCACCATGCGATTCAAACAGGTGTAGTGTGCGGGCACTGTTTCCTCTGTTCAGTGTAGCTGTTTAGCACTCTTAATGAATTTAGTCCTGTTAGATGCACCATAAAATGAACTCGTGGAAGTTTTTGCAGACACAAAAGCCAGGGTGGCTCTGTTTTACCTAGACCCACCATTGTTTATTGCCACCTCCACGACAGCGAGCAGATGAGAGCATGTTGGGTTTCCTCACCCTGGGCTGCAGGGTCAGCCTCGCCAGCCCACATTTTTGGCGCTCGCACCCTGTCCACCACTGCTGCTCTCGGAGTGAGGATCACCAAAGGCAGAGACGTCCTAAACCACTGCCTGTTTGCAGATGGACTCCGTCTTTAAGATCCTCGATGTCCCAAATATGACAAGTGGTCTTGGAAAATCTCTCACTGGTGTCCCGAAATAACCTACGGTCACTGTTTATCTGTGGTAGCTGCTGCTTGCCCGTTAGCGAAACGCAGAACTCCTGGCCTCAGTACAACAAGCGGCCCTATAGCGAGCAAGCTCATACAGCGCGGCACAAGTGTGGGGCAGTCTGTGGCACCTCCCCGAGCCCGCCTAAGGGAACGCCGCAGTGGGGCAGCTGCAAAGACATGACCCCAGAGGGTCACAAGGCCCGAATCGTGCTGTCCTCGCTGTGTGTGCCCGGGGCCAGGCGGAGGGCTGCTGGGTGACCGTGGTGCTGCTGCTGACGCATGGCCGAACCATCTCAGAGCAGCCGTGTCGGGGGAGACGACTGCTCGCGGCTCCGCTCTGGAAAAGGGGCCTTGCTCCTGCCATCGCTCCCCCAGTTTTTCCCCTTGGTAGACAGATACCAGAACTACAGGCTTTGTTGAAGTCCCCTGTCGACAGAGGCAGAGAGGTGTCTGCAGGGCAGCTTACACAGGACAACCCTGGGCTGGGGCCGGCTGAGGAGGAGGGGGGTCCGGCTGGCCCGGACGTGCACGACCCATCTCGGCAGCACGAGTGAGCTCAGCACCCCACGGCTGCTCGCGCAGGCAGCTCCAAAAGCTGCTCAGCCCTGGCAGGCAGGGCCAGTCCTGGGCTCATCTGGAAGGGGAAGAGGAGGGAGACATCTTCTTTGCAGCCAGGGGAGGTTGGGAGCCAGGGGTGTTTCCATACTCCCTTTCTGCGGGTGCAGGGGATGAGCGGTATTGCCTGTTGCTTAATCCCGAGAGACGGGAGGTCATTTCTTTTCAGGCACACCTTTGCAGTTCTCATCTTTAAAGCAATTCTGCACATAGAAGATGTTCCAATACCGGTAACTATCCCAAGATATTTCCTCTGAGTTTCTGCAGAGTATCGTTTTCTGTATCTTACTTAATAATGTCTGAGCAATTGATTTGGTAATTGTTCCTGCTGTTGATACCATATTTTAACAGATTTTTCTCGACTGAAGCAATCACCAAACGGTCAGTTACAAATCTGGTGGGCTTGGCAGGAAGCAAAAGGCAAAAATCCTCAGGACTGGGAAGAGACAGATTGAAGGCAGGAACACGTGTAAATCTAAGTCTAACCACATTAAGAACTGTCATCAGTTTTTTTGGGGTTTTTTTTTTTAATCCTTTCCTGTGAAGTAAAAAAGAAATTTCTAGATATGAAAAAAATCTTCCTTCCATTCAGGATTCTTTGCTGCATGGTTAATCAATGAATAAAGCCTGAGATGTACATAAGAACAAATATAGTGAAGCATGTACATAAGTGTGAATATACTGAAGTTTCTAATCTGGTAGCTTTCCCCCTCCGTGCCCCCCTCCCACACACCCCCCGCCCCCCAATTTGATTTTGATAGTTACGCTTCTATCGTTCACATCTTTTCACTTTATTTTCCCTTAGTGCTCTGGCCGAGGTTGCTACGGAAAAGAAGGTGCTGCATATCCCATGCAGGGACTCGGTCCTGAGGAAACAGCAGGGCCCATCATGGTAAACTGGTTCTTGAATTTATAACCCAGTTTACCTGTTGAAATAGAATTGCATGGCTCGAACGTTGGTGAAAGTGGGTGTAGCTTCAAACTTAACTGTTTGCTTTCTATGCAACATAAAGGTGAGAACCCTTCTGCTGGTCAAAAGTTTCTTGCCACTATTAAACGCACTACTCAAATGGAGAGCACTTCTGTTTTCAGAGCAGAAGTGTGGCTGGCACAAAATCTCTCTCTCTCGCTCGCTCGCTCTCTCCATTAGAGATACAAACCCCATTTCTTCTGAAAGAGTTTTTGGCATATTTGTAAAAATGTACCTAAATGCAGATAAATCTAGCTAGATAACTCATAAGCACGTGTTTTATAGAAAAGCCATGTTCTTTACATAAAACTAGGCAGTCTTGCGAAACAGCTACTTTGTTTCCTGAATGCTGAGATGATTGTTTGTGCTGCGCACCAGATATTGCATTCCTAAATAAGATGCAGCTCCCATAGGTTCTTCTTTGTCTCAGGTGAATTAACTGTATACTCCAGCATCTTTGAAGAGGTATTTTTGTTAAAGAAAGTACTATCAAGTGAAAGATGGAAGGATACAAATAGAAAATGTGCCCATGTGAAAACGTTGCCTGTAAATGCTGGTAGTCCTAAAACAGTTTACTTGAGCTTCTTCAAATGCTAACTCCCGTAATTCACCGAAGATGTTTTGAACAAATTTAAGGACAGATTCTTCAACTGTTACTTGTACAAATACCATCAAAGTGGTTTTGCGAGGTTGGTTTTTTGCGTTGATGCTAGCGTAAGCCAGAGTTACCAGGATTCAAGTGCCTCCAGTATTAATTTTTGCAAAAGCCACCTGTATCCTCTCATCTTTCTGTCTGTCGGTCTGTCTGTCTGTCTGTCTCATTTCTTGTGAAAGTGTTAAAAAGAGTTAAGTTATAGCCAGATTGCGAAGATGCTAGGGTTCTCCTTTTATGTTTAAGGACCTTAATGGTTGATTTTTCCATGTTAATGCTTATCTGATTTTTGGTAGTGTTGACAGCTCTTTCAAAACGCCTCCTTCAAAATCTAATGTCAGTTCATACTTGTCATATGCTTACAGATTGCGGACGTGAGTCCAGCAGACGTCTGTTACGAAGAAACTCTGTCAACTTTACGATATGCTGAAAGGTACACTTCCATAATTTTTCCCTCTCTGGTCTTGGTGCAAATTGCAGCCAGGTGCTGGGCAAAACGACAAAAGATACCAGTTCAAAGTGATTGACAGCTCAGGATGAAGAAAGAGTGAATCTGTCAGTAAGCAAGGGCAGCATATGAAGAGCTTATTCTGTATTCTTATTAACGAACGGCATATATTTTCACAACTACGTTGTATGACAGCGGTAACTCTTTTTCCTGAGAATTCTGGGTCTCTCTCACAGGTGTGACTTAATTCAGCGTCTTTCCTTCCCTTTCTCTCCCAGCACCTCTAAAACTAAGCTGTAGTTTGGGGTCCCACAGACCAAACATGGCTGAAACATAGAACATACAGATGATCCCTGCTGCCAGGCATTTGTCGTCTCTGTTTCCCAATCCCAGATCCCAGCGATAGTGCCACGCAGAGCTATTCCTTCCTGCCCAGGAGCCGCTTGCTCCCCGGCCACTTTCCCAGTCCGTCGGCTCCTTCTGGAGGAGAGGGTTCCCTCTCTCCTCCCCTTTGCTCTGCTCCTGCCCTTTCTGGGGCTCAGCACTGAAAACCGCTCTCTTTGCAGTCCTTTCAGTCAGGCTTTCTCTGGGACTCCAGCACTAATTCTTATTCCAGCTCCCATAAAAAGAGGTCAGGCACTTACACGTCTCTTATCCCAAAGCGGATAGATCGTGGCTCTGCAAGCTCGTAGCCGCAGCAGCCTGGCTGTTAGGAGATATCAGGAGCAGAAGATTTAATGTTTCCAGCCCCAGTTCAGTCCTGCAAAGAGCTGAATTGCTTTCACGTGCCGATGAACGCAAACCAACAAACTCCCCACGCCTGAGCCAGCTCCATGCCGGGGCAGGTGGACTTGTCTCTGCAGGGGGATTTGTCTGCCTACCTGGCGTACCCACAGTTACAGTGGATGAGGGCTGGTTTTCAGGTATCCCATCCCACATTGCCCCGCATACTGGAGGCACAGCAGCTATGGCTACGTTGCTGCCGGTTAGGGTTAGCTGGAGAAGAGAAGGTTTTTCCTGGGCTGGCAGGGGCAAAACCAAACCAGGCTGTGATTGCTGGTAACAGTACAGGAGAGGGCATCAGATGCTTCCACCCGAGGAGCAAAGTGGCCGTGAGACCTTTTTGCTTGTGAAGTTCCAGAGCTACATGGGATATTTCTGAACAGGGAAAAGAGCAAAAGAAGGGGGGGGCGTGGGGGAAGACGAGTAATTTTTGACAGGAAATCTTGCTGTTTGCTGGGATTATCTGGGTACCGGCTTCTGTTTTGTCTTTTATGGATTTTCATATTACCACAAAGCAGTGGTAAATGCAAGTCTCGGTGAGAAGCTTATAAGAGACCTGAAGGCTGAAAATAACAAAGTGTTGTACAGTCTGGCTGGGCTCGGGAGCACAGGGCCACCAACAGCTGACAAAACACGTACGTATTTCAGCATAAATAGCAAGTAGATTTTGACTTCCCCAAACGTTATCAGGAGGCATCTTTGGTAATCTGTAAGATCGAGGAAGTGTGGTGGGAATGCAGCTGAGGTAGGTCCACCGGTGGATTTCTTACAAAGTGGGTGGCAGAGAACATTTTGAACAACTGTGAACACGCTGCGTGGCTGCCACGGTGCTGGTCCTCGTCCCTCACGGGGTTTGCTATCTTACACGTAGATACCCTGGTTAAAGCTGTTCAGAAGAGGTGGGGTTTTTGCTGGCTGAGCATGAGCGGCGGATCCGGAGCACACGGGCAACGAGGGAGTCCCGGCTGGAGGAAGCCCGGAAGGAATGGGAGCACCAGTATGCCGCCGTGGCTCAGGCGAGTTTCCCAGTAACAGGCATCGCGGCCAGATACCTTAACCTGTGGTCTGATGTTTTCCCCTTCTTGTCATCTTTCAGATTTGTTACTCACACACCTCTCTGCCAGCAATGCCCCGACAAGACCTTCCAGGGGCTTTTAAGCCTAGGTAAACTGGCAATAACGTAGCCCTTGGTTAGGGGTCCACAATGTAATATCAAATCTCTCATGAGTTCAGCTGACAGAATATGCTGTCTACTTCTAACTACATTATAGTTTCTTGTCTTCATTTTGTAGTTATAAGAAATTATTACGGAAATAAGAGATGCCAGTGAATGCACCGAGCCATGTCGAAGCAGCTCAGGCTTGTGTCATTTCAAAGTCCTTGACAGGGAGAACCAAAGATATTCCCTGTAAAACCAGTCATGAGATAAACACCCTAGAACGTGGGGCAGACGCCTTCTTTGTTCTTTTTCTTAAAAAAGGTTAATACTGCTTTTAATTTGGGGCATGTTTCTGAAAGCAGCCGATCTCAACGTGACTTATTTAGCCAGACAGAAGCATTTCAGTAGGAGGCTGTGGCGTGTAAGAGCCAAGGAGTGCGTGACAGGCTGCTCTGGGAAAGACGGGGTCTGATGGTGACTTGCTTAATAAATCGTTCAAGGCACACCTTCACTGAAAGGCCATATGCTGCTCCCCTCCCAGTTGCTCTTCGCGAACCGTTTCTTTGCTTCAACATGGGTAACTGCCAAAGGAAGGCGTCAGGAAATTCGCTATCTGCGTAGAGCGGCGATCGCGTCAAGAGGGCTGGGTTTAATGGGGAGAGCACAGCTTTACAGGAATCCAGCGCGTTTTGTGGGGGTCTCTTGATTTTTGCACGAAGCATGCATCACGCAGCAAAGTTGCTGCCTTAAACAAAAGTGCTTGACTTCTTCCTTAATGAAGGAAGGTGACTCCGGGTGTGGAGCTTCTGCCAATGGAAAGAAGCGTGGTGTCAGTCTTTCAGGTCTAATAATTGCTTCCTGATCGTGCTTGGTAAACTTATGGGAAATTTAGGGACTTAATTCTGTGGGGAATGCTGAACCCCACGTGGTGTGTATGGCTAAACATGGTAGTTCAAGTGCCTTCTTAGTCTGGACGGTTGTATCAGTCTTGGCTGGCAGCTGCCACAGGCGTTTGGGCACACAGGACTGTATCCTGTTCTGCTGAGGACAGCTCCTCATTCACTGACTGCATCAACTCGTTTTCCTGCATTGATTTGCCTGGGGTTTGCTTTTTTAGGACAGTGAAATGAACTTCATCAGGCATCTATTAATTTTGTTTCTTCTACCTAGTAAGCTGTCAGGTACGGTTTTAGAGAAATAACGGTGACAAGGCTTTGCTGGTGTGGTAGTGTTTTCCTTATGTGGTGGAGAGAATGCTTAAATTGGTAGGAGAGAGTCACCAAAAACGAGGGCCTGTTGCATGTGTTGCAAATGCTTTTGCAGTTCAGCTTGTCAGGTTACTGCTCGTAAAAGTACGTTTCAGAATGAGCTATTCAAAAGCCGTGTGGGCACGGTGCTGGGCAGCCTGCTCTAGGTGACCCTGCTTGAGCGGGGGGGTTGGGCCACGTGGGTTCCAGGGACTGGAATCCTCTTTGTTGTGATTCTGTGATTCCGGAACTTGTGCTGAGAGGGGCAAGCGGTGTGGTACACTGGAAGTGCCTTGTTAACTACTGTCTCCCTGTGCTGGAAGGCTGCGTGTGTGGTCTGTACTGAGACACTTGGCACCTCCATCCATCTGTCCAGGTAGAAAAAGCAATGTAAAAAAGAGCGCAATTTCAGAACTGGCTTTAGGAACTTTTGCTAGCTTAGCCACGTTAGGCAGGGACTGCAACTCTTGAATGGAAGTATAGTTTTGTTAGAGAATAACCATATGAGGTAGCTGGGTAAACTGGCTCTAGTGTCAAATTCCGATCTGTGTTGGTTTTGTTTGTTTTCTCATTTAAAGGGAAATCAAGGCTACGGTCTGCATCAGACACAGGATCTTAGCTGTTGGGGGCTGTTGGGCTAGAGAGCTAAAATTCTTTCTTCTTCTCACCTTCTGCTGTAGATCTGTGCTTCTTGGAGAACTTGTGGAGCATCCGCACAACCTCTGCAAGGCAATGTGTAGGGTGCACTTGTGTGAAGTAAGCCTGACTCCAGAATTCTGATACAGACAGTCTCTGTTGTGCTAGTGGCTTTTAAGACTAAAACTTTGGTTTTGGATTAAATGTAGGGGTTTTGCCTAAAACATTTGGGGGAGGTTTTCTGCCTAAGTGGGAAAGAAATGACCCAGTGGTACTCACTAAATCACCAGCTAACTCGCTCACAAAATCCTCTTTCTGCAGGAGTAAAATATGGCAAACTTCTGTCAAGCTCAAAACTATTTATGGCTGACATGAGTCTATTTTTGCATTGTTTTCTTTATTTAGAGTGAAGAATGGGAGAGCTAACGGCTCGGGCAACGAGCAGTCTGCTGCAGTTTCCAGAGGTGACTCTTCAGGCACTTGGGGAAGATGGCATACCCCTAGATTCTGTGCTGTGCGGGAAGCTTTCTAGAGGTGAGCATTTTCCCTTAAATTTGGTGGTGGTATAAAGCTGTTATGGCCTGGAGGTTACCTGAAGCATAGGGTCATAGTATCAACTGTGTCAGGTTGGCGCTGTTAAGATGCATCAAGTTTGGAGAGAACAAAAAGGATGTTGTAACGATTGAAAATGCTAATATTAAAACACTAGTATAGTTAAACTTTGAAATTACAACCACGTGCACTGATCTTGTGCTATTAGAATAATTTACTTAAACCTGCTGAGTCAGTGAGCCCTGCTCAATTTCTGCTTAAATACAAGGCAGTTTTGCAAAAAGTAATAGTGTTGGTTTGGGCCGTATTTATTTGCACCAGCTCAAGCTCTATGACCATCATAACATCACACGCAGAAATAGTTCTCCCACAATGTTACAGCGGCAAAAGCCCCTGCTTTTTCTTTTCTAGTCTGAATAAAAACAGAAGGAAGAGGGCAGCACTGTTAAGCGCTGCAGCCGTATTTCCAAAGTATTTAATAAGATGCAGATGAGTAGGCAGTGAGAGCTGCTGGAAGTGGCTAAGCAGATTAGGTAGTTGACTTTCCAGGTGATCTGAAAGCAGAGCTGGGTGCCGAGCTGGATGTCGAGGCTTCTGTCAAGACCAGGTAGAATCTATCTGCCTAACTGTCAATGCAGTAATGGAGTTAATACTTCCTTCGAGTTTGAAGCAGTTCAGTGGAGCAAATGTCTTAAATTCTTTCTGTGATCGGCACGTGTAAAAGTTTAAATTTACTAATGCAGTGCCCGTTTTAAGACAATCTCTTGCTGAAATCCAAATCCCTGCCCAAAGTAGGCACGCGTCAAGTGAAATTTATAAACTAAAAATGAATTGGCTTAGATTTGTTATGTTTGAAGTATGCTTTAAGACTTGTATTCCCGTCTGTATGTAGATGATTTCTAGCAAAACCAAGCCGACTATGGTATAAAGACTATAGATCAATATATTGTAATCTTTATCCCAAACGATCAAAATTCTTCAGTGCAGGAATGACAAGTACAAATGCAAAATAAAAAGGTGGTTGATGTTAAGATGTGTTGCTTGAGGATTTCTATGGGTGATTTTAGAGAACCGACCAGAATTAGGGAAGTCGGTCTTCCTCCGTTAGGGCCTTTTATTGAAGGAAAGGGGCAGTGACTGTGACTTTTTTCAGTTGTTTTGAGTCTTGTGTTGGAAAGTTGCTTTAGTCGGCTTTCTTTTCTCTTACAGGGAGAAATGGCCTAGCATGGTTGGCGTGTGGTCCTCAGCTGGAGGTGGTGAACTCTGTGACAGGAGAGCGGTGCTCTGCATATCGTTTCAGTGGAGTAAATAAACGGCATCCCACTGTTCGTGTGGTAAAGGAGTTTTCCTGGCAGAAGAGACCTGGACTACTGGTTGGGTTGGAAGAAGCAGCGGGAAGTGTTCTCTGTCTGTACGACCTTGGAATATCGAGAGTGGTTAAAGCAGTTGTTCTTCCAGGAAGGGTACGTACTTTTTAAGTGGCGAAAGGAAGCTTTTATGTTGTTAGGTGCTGCATAATCCTGCTTCAGGAAAAGCTTTGGAGCGCCTCTTTGTAGGAGGTGTTTTGTTCTGTACTGCATTAATGTACTGTCACTTCAGAGAATCCAGTCGAGAGAGCCTTGATGTAAAATCTTGGGCTTAATGGTACCATTATCTTCTGAGTCTACTGAGAGTAAACCAAATTTCCTGCTTTTATTGTAGAGCACATAGTTACCTAATTCTCCGCTTCCACAAAAAGGCATTGCAAAATACCTTTTCCTGGCCAGAGTGAGAAAGGAAAAAACCCACTCTTTCAAGCGTCCGTAGCATGCGTTTCCTAAACGGTTAATTTCTGTTAGAAATAATGTCTTTAAAATACCTCAAACTTCCACAGTTGTGCTGTAAATGACTGAGACACATTCCCATGAATCTCAGGCTAGCAAGCAGGTCTGACTTTAGAGCAGAACACATTTTTGTGTTGACCTAAGTAGGAAAAACGAGCCTTGAGTGAGGTATCTGACAGATTGTTGAAAGATTGACTTTCAGTCTGAAGTCCTTGAATCTCTGCTCATTGAATATTGTGTTTGTGTAGATGGGATGCACTGGTGTGATGTTACTCATTTTTTTCTGTCTTCTGTAACCCAAAAACTCAAGTGTCGTAATGTCCCCTAGTCTCATTGTCTTAATGTAAACAAGAATCAGCGTCAGTTAATAGAAAACCCAGATTCCCTGTATTTTTCTCACCTTAGAATCTGCCACAAATAAATACTTTTCTGTTACTCAGCTTTCCATAATGTGATTTGGTTTAACTTGCTAGAATACAGCTGGAGGGAGTTTTGTTTGTTTGTAGTGCTACAGCATGATTACTAGCAGTAAGCATTTGTATTGTGGTAATTTCTAAAGATATGAGTTGGGTTGGTGCTCCACTGTGTTAGCTTGCCTATCATCTTGATAAATTTTAGAGTTTGAGGTGGAAGGACAAGCTGTGTGCTGACATCAGCGTATAATCAGCAAGTAAACTATGTTTGTGAAAAAGGTCATAGCTTTGTTAAGTTTTATTTCTTTGATCTACATAAGCAGGGAATAGGAAAAGGAAAGGTTAAGAAGGATCACGTCACATACCGAATCTGTGTCTAGCAAAGTGATTTGAAATAGAACGTAGTTAGACCTGCCCGTTGTATTGGGGAGTTCTTCTATACCGCAAGACAATGGTTCAGGAGAAAATACGAAGAAGCCTCGGGGGGAAAAGTTGGCTGTTGTGTGACAAAGGTTATGGATTATGGAATAAAGCCAAAGCTTACCTGAAGTTCTGCTCTTATGCCCTCAACACTCTTGATGACAAGCATGTTTGGCCTGTTGCTTTCGTTTTGCTTCCTATCTTTTTGCTATTAGCTTAGTTAGATCAGCATAGCCAGGCCACAGGTATTGCTAGTCAGACTGTTAACTTCTAAGTTGTGAGTGGGAGTAAGGGTTAGCAAAAACAAGTAGATAAAACTTGCCCTTGGCCACTGTCCCTATGCTTTGAATTTATTCTGTAACTCATACTTCCAAATTATACATTACGTAACATGCGTTTTTAATCTGCCTGAACATTTCTCTGATTTTCGTAATGATTATTTTTAAAACTAAACTGCAGACCTAGTCTTAACATCACGTTCTGCAGTTTTTGTTGTTACTGTTTTAAGGCTTTGATGAGCACCTTAATTTCTGGACTGTTTTCCGTGTGGGTATATCTCCAGTGGACAACTAAGTTCTACAGGTTAACCCTAACTTTGAGCAGCTCTGGTCCAAGGTGTCAAGCCATTAGTGTATTAATACAGGGTATTTAGTATTTATAGTGACTGTATGACTGCCTTTTAGTGTAAGAGCAGATGTGTAGTCATTCAGAGAGCAAAGGAATGAGTTAAAAAACCCAAACTCACAAGCTGAGAAAGAATTTAGGCATAATTTTTTTTTTCTTTTTTTTTCCTTTTTTTTTTCCTTGGTCTCTTCTCCCATGTATCTAGCAATAGAACGAGAGGAAACGGCCTCAAGTTGCGCCAGGGGAGGTTTAGACTGGATATTAGGAAAAATTTTGTTACTGAGAGAGTGCTCAAACATTGGAAGAGGCTATGCAGGGAGGTGGTGGAGTGACCATCACTGGAGGTGTTCAAAAAACGTGTAGACGTGGCACTTTGGGACATGGTTTACTGGGCATGGTGGTGTTGGGCTGATGGTTGGACTTGATGATCTCACAGGTCTTTTCCAGCCTTAATGGTTCTGTGATTCTGTGCTCTCTAACTGCCCTCTGGATATACGGGTGAAATGCCGCAGACAACTGAAAGAGTTAATGGAGTATTATTTGAACTGGATTCTAGTAAAAGCAAATCTGAATTTAAAACATTCATTATATTGAATTGGTTTCTAATGGTTGTATGTTTCAGAACTATGGAAGGGTTCAAATTTTGCTGGTTTGTATGAGGCAGAAGGGTAGCATTCAGATTCAGTGAGGTGAGAAAAGCGTCCTTTCTTCATTCCCAGAAAGAGCTGGCAGTAGTCTGGGAGAATATGAAAAGCCAGTGCATAGCGCAGTGGAAAAATATGCAGTTTCAGGAGCTTCTACGTGGAAAACTGAAGTGTTAAAACCAGGCAACATTTTTGGAAGACCGTATGCAAAAATGGAAGAGATTCCTTTGGGGCCAGTTGTACAACGAAAGAAATCTTAAAAGAAAAAGAGGTTAGAAGGAACACTTGACCTTTGGCTAATTCTGCAACAAGATATGTGAAGTATTTTGAAGATTGGAAATTTCATTAGCTTTCCTATAAATCTGACAGAAACCCAAGTTGTCCAAATTACTGTAGGTACTTCTAAGATTAGAATTCTCGTGACCAAGATGAAAGGTAAATTCTGTGGTAGATTTCCAGGCAGTGTAGTCCCAGCAAGTGCTTGATATGGGAGAGGAGAAAACTTTGGGGCTTAGGGGTTTGGTTATTTTTCCCCACCTCTTGGGGGGTGGAGGGGGGCGGGGGAAATGTATTAAAAAATGGACTGCCTTGTGATGCTCACTACTTTGTTTTACTTTCCTGTCAAACTGTGCTGTTGATGTAAAGGTTCCTGGTTTTGTCGTGCTGCTTTTTGTAAGAAGGCTAAACCATAGCCTCTGTTCTTTTGTTGTATAGCTTTAGTGCCGGAGTCTTTGTGCGCTTGTATCTCTGCTAGAGCAGTCCGTATAGTCCTGGGATATGTTGCAGGTGCTGAAAGGTCTGTCTTCCCCTTGTAATAAAGCTGCGTGCAGACTGCTCCACATGTTCAAGAGCAGCGTGCGCTTCTTCCTTAGCTGGAGTTAGCTCTTTCTCTAACAAGCTGCTGTTCTTTTTGCCATTGTTTTAGGCTGGCTTTTAACATTTCTGTTAACATTCCTAAAAGTGCCGGTGTGCATTTACACCTTTTCTGACTTTATCTGGTGGTTATTTTTATTCTAAATGAGGACTCGTGTAAATTTTGCTAAGCTACTATCTCCCTTCAACACTTTCCAAAAATGTTTCATTCCCATGGAAAATGGTGTGTCTACCATGCAGCTTGACCGCTGCCTCATCTGACTTACAGCCATGATCTCTCCGAATACCTGTTTGGCAAAGAAGGCGTAGACTGTATCGCAGTGCTGATGGGCTGTGAGCAGTGGGAGAACTAGGTGTAGCTTTGTCTTTCTAACTTAAGTCCCTTAAATAGGATGAAGTTTCTTGCATATAACTGGTTTTCTGTGTTTAATTCTTAGAGTTAATTATGTCTAAGTAGGGAGTGGCAATTGGTAAGCTGTAATAATAGAATGGACCTTTTCAGCTGAAGTTAATTCAGTTCAATATTAACTTGTCACTTTCCTGCAGGTAACTGCCATAGAACCCGTCATTAATCACGGAGGACCCAGTACGAGCACTCGGCACCTACATCAGAGTCTGCGATGGTTCTTCGGAGTGGCAGCCGTGGCTACAGATGTTGGTCATCTACTTCTGGTTGACCTTTGTTTGGATGATTGTTCTTGCACTCAGAATGAAAGAGAAGCATCGGGTAAGCTTGCCGGTTTTAAGCTTGAATTTAAAAGTCAGAAATCTTGTGTCTTTTAAAGAAACTATATGCATCCCGCTTTGAAGATACTCGTGTGCAGACATTCATGGATACTGGTTACAGGCGGCGGTTTGACATCATGTAGTGCTGAAGTGATTAAAAATGGGAGTGGCTTAATACGCCTTCTAATGTTATAAATGCCCCCCTCCCACCAAGATCCCCATGTCACTATGATTCTTGCCAGTGAGGTGTAGGAATTTTCCCATCTGAGTCAGTGCAGCTGCCTGATAGGACGTTGTGTCAGAGGTGCCCTGTTTCTTGGGAATGTTCTTCTGCTTCTGTTAATTGACTTGGGGCAAATTTTAGGCTTGTTTTTTAAAATCAACCCGACTTATCAAAAGTCATGCGTTTGGATGAACGAAATCTCTGATTTGTGTGTTCAGATTGCATAGACTGTTTTGGCTATTACAACAGTGGCTTCAGGAGCTGATATCACTTCAAATAGCTTCGTCATGAGGCCCAAACTCCTGATTACAGAGTCCAAGAAGAATTTGTCTATGAAGGCTACACTTTTACCTGGTTTTGAACGACGAGTGAGAGCAAGTTTCCGATCAGAGAGTTGTTGCGTTCTTTGAAAACGTACAAAATGGAAATAGCAAAACCAGTGTTGCATAAAGGGGTATTTTGCCTGGGACGGTAGAATTAGGTTATACACCTTGTCACGTCAGTGTTTAAAATGCAACCTCAGTGGCATAACGCATTCATTTATTGCGTGGTGTTGGGTGTCTAGGTCTGGAAGCTGTCACTGGAATTCCTGCTGAAGTTGCACAAAGAAGAGAAACTGTGGCTGGAGAAGGGAGACATCTCTGTTTGCAATTACAAAATCCTTCAGGAACAGCAATATCAACCCTGTGCTACATAAGCAGAAGCAATCAGCTCGCTGTGGGTTTTTCAGACGGCTACCTGTCACTATGGAATATGAAAACTTTGCAGAGGGAGTAAGTAGGCCTTTACACTTGACCATGCCTGGAGGTGCAGGGCTCTCAATGTTTTGCTTAAGGAAGTATGTTAATTTAAAGAGAACTTTTTCGGGGACTGAAATTCTGAGTATAGTCTTGGAAGGTTTAGAAATCCTCTTCTGAAATAATTGTTAAGTCATACATGGACTAAATGGGACCGCCTTCTCCCCAGTGGACTAGGATTGTTTTCCGTATTGTGCCTGTGGATTGAGGAATTGTGGAAAGCATGCTTCTTTGGGTTATGCCAAGCAGTTAGGATGTGATAGAGCTGGTTTCCATATGACGGTTTGTTCTATCAGTAGTATTCAGTGAAAGCAGGAAATGTGTGTATTTTGACAAAACAGATTTTAAAAATTATTTTTCAGGAGAAGTTCCTGAAATTAGGGCATACGTTGAAAGGCTAAAGTATGTTAATAATGTGATTTAACCTGTAGGCACCACTCTCAGCTTGAAGGAGGAAGGATTCCTGTCTATGCTGTTACTTTTCAAGAGCCTGAGAATGATCCTCGCAATTGTTGCTACTTGTGGGCTGTTCAGTCTACACAAGAAAGGTGAAGAAAAACTTACTATTAGCCACTGAATTAATTGTTACATATATAGATATATTTGTTCACTTACAGTTAATACCTGTATATTTGTTTTGTTTGTTTAGCTGTGCGGGAGATTCTCTCAGGTAGGGAAGCTGTTAAGCTTACAATGCAATTTTGACAGGATTCAACGGACGTGAAGGAGGGACCTAGGAGTTCCTCTCTTCTGAAAGAAGGCAAAGCAACAGTGGCTGTATTTTTGTGCTTGCATTCTTAAGTGATTTCCTTTGTTGCTTGATGACTGCTTCATGCTTTGTCTGATATTCACACCATGGTATTAACACAGTAGTTGAGGCTGCAGACCTAGAACACTAACCGTGCCGACATAACAGCCTGCTGCCCCTAAAGGAGGGAGGTGACGGTACTGCCCATTACCTTGTGCCAACTTTAGCAGTCTCTGGAGCCTTCATGAGCCAGTTCAGCTCACCTGGCAGAGAACGATCACTGTTCAGCAGAAAAGTCAATGGCTTCCTGCTGGGCTAATGGATGAAATCGGTATGCGGAAGGGTGCAGCATATGCAAGAGAGGGACTGGAACTCTGGTGGTGAGGGAAGGAGAGAAAGGTATCTCTCTCTCTCTCTCTCTCTCTCTCTCTCTCTCTCTCAGCATCAGCAAGCTATTTAATCAGCTCAGGTGTTCATAGGGTGGTAATCTTTTTAAGGTTGACTTTAAAGCAGTTTTGATTGAGAACTCTTCCCTGTGAAGAACTATTTACGACAATTTTTAGCCCATACAACACAGTAAAGCTTTCAAAGGGTATGGTTAGCATTTGCCCCTGAAGCGGTTAGTGTCAAAATTTCCTCCTTTCTGATTCAGCGGCCTAATGTGACCAATTATCATGTCTTGGGAAGTGCTGTTTGTCTCTTCAGCAAGAGAGCGCTACTAAGAAAACTTCAGTCTAGATCTAATAAAATGATAATGAGGACTATAAAGCAGCTTTGTAATCAAATTTCATAATGTACACCTTTTTCAGTGAAGGTGATGTTGTGAGTTTACGTCTGTTGCAGTTAGCATTTGGTGACCGAAAACGCTTGGCATCAGGACAGGTCATGTATGAGGTAAGACGTGCACGTATGTGAAAGGATGAAAATCGTAGTTTTCTCTAAGCGAGGATCAGTTAAGTTGGCAGGGGTAATATTTACCATCCAAATTCAGAGGTGGCTAAAAAACCATAATCTTTGGCTGCGTCTTCTTGGGCATGGCCTTTGTCCATACTTTTTGACAACAACTCACGCCATTTCGTACTGCGGCGTCCTGTGTTCCAACTAGATTCATCTGCAGAGAGCCCGTATAAATTCAGTTGCTGAGGAGGAAGCAGCTTTTACAAATAAAATTATTCTTCATTTAAACACCAGATTAATGGCATGTCAGAAGAGAAGATAGGGCTTTGAATAGCTTTGTTTAACCAAACTGCAAGCTTCTGTCTGTCTCCCTTTCTTAAAGTAAGGTCATGCAGCTTTATTCTTTTCTGATCTTTGGGGTTATATATTCTTGTTTCTCTCTTGAGCTCTGTCAGCAGGACTTCAAATGAAACGTGTCTACAGTGTCTCTCTTAAGTGTTGGTCCTGAAATGTAGGAGCTCTAAAGATATCTCCTTCTACTTTTTGGCTGGGTTACCTATGAAATCTACTCTTAAAGCCAGCAAAATACGTCAATACAGGAACCGGTGGTATGATTTGGTCAAAAGAGTAGACGTAAATTGTTAGAACTGGCTCCAATGATGATGTTGTGTTTAAAATAGAGGTGAGGTATCATTATATCTCAGAGATGTAACAGATAGCAGACGCATCTGTATAATGTATAATTCTCTTTGGTAGTATGCTTGAAACTCTTCCAAAATCTTTTTGAGGGGGAAGCGATCTTAATTCCGAGCAATTCTTTCCTCCTCTTTTGATACTTTCTCTTGCATGTTCTCAATAGGTATGCAATGAAATAGGGGTGATTCTTGCATCGTGGTACTCCGTTTCAATAGGGACGGGGCGTTTTGATTTTTTTGAATAAGTTTAAATGTTGACCTTTTTCCTTATATATGGGAAAGCTCCTTCCTCATCTGTAAATGTTGCTGTTGAATAGATGAAGGTTAGGCGTTTGGAAAAGGTGGTGTTTCTTTAAAATGCATTACCTATCCTGGTGACAAGGTATAAATATCTTCAAGTCATTCAGCGTGGTCTAAATATGGATGTCATCTCCTCATCTTTATGTGCATTTTTTTTATGACACGAACGTACGATGCTCTAGAGGAACAGAGCACCCTGATTGGTTTTTTTCCTAATTTTAAATTAAAATTTAATTTGGTGGGGTTTTGTTGTTGTTGTTGGTTTTTTGTTTGGTGGTTTGTTTGGGTTTTTTCTTAATTGTAGAGCAACTATTTGTCCACAATACACACATTCATGCGTTGCATTGTAGACAGTTTGAAGGAATGCTGTATTTGGAGAGGCAGTATTTCAGTTAATGCTTGCTTAGAAAATGGTGCTATCAGAGGTTCAACACAATCCTGCTGGAGTTTCTGTATATCCCAACGTAGTTTGCTGACTCCGTAGGAATTCATGATCCTAAACGCATTGCCCATGTGCATCCCACGTCCTCTCTGTTTTCCCCTTTTGCTGTTGGGTGTGCTCGGTGAAGGAACTGAGGGATATTTCACCCATTAGTCTCTGACCAGATTAGAGGAGGAGCTGGTAAGAGCTTACGTGGTTTGAAAGGAGATTGCTAAGCAGTAAGAAGTTCTCATAGCTACTAGAGAGAGAGATGTGTTTTCACTCTAGTGGTGAGCTTATAGAGAACACCTCTCAAAAGAGCTTTAGCTGCTGTAATGCCATGACTTCTCTACCTACCTCAGTTCTGTTCTCAAGACATGGAGCAAAGAGCTTTGCATGCATATGACGTGTTGCATTATTTCGGATGTCTCTTTGTAGATATATATTTAGGTTTGTAAAGAAACCTTGATGTTGCAAGGCATTCTGCAGAACATGTTTAGAAATGAATAATGTTAGGGAAATGCTAACTTTTGAAAGCGTGCAAAGCCTTTGCAGCCAAACTTACCCGTTACGATTTGGCACTTAATTCTCTTGCATGTCAGCTGTAGTTTCTATTTGCCATCAGAAATAAGCGCGTGGGAAACATACACTAGAATATGCATATTATATTAGAGATATACGTTCTTTCGTATTTAGGTATAATGTATGTTTTCATCTCCAAATGACCTTTTCTCTCTCCTTTCATTTTTTCCCCAGGGTTTGGAATACTGTGACGAAAAGTGCAGTTTAGATCTCACAAATGGAGCCATTCCCCTGAGAGGGGAGGCCAGCAATACCAAATTACTCAGCTGTCAGACTGTAGAAAAATTTCCCAACCATGCTGATGGAGAGGATAGCATTAACAAAGGTTTGTTCTGATGTCCGCGTTTGGCTATTCTAAAATAGATGGGTTCGGAATCTAAGCGATGAATGCTGCTCTGTACCCACAGTCTGCAAGGCTTAAATATCTGTATAGACTAGCTTGTTGGGCTTATTTAAAAAGAAAAATTGGGTGCTTAAGTTATGTGGGACTCCTTTAAAGGAAAAAATAGCCTTTATTTTATGCTTGCTGACATGCCATAGCGATGTATGGTGGGGTCATGTCAGTGTTCTATTCCTCCAGCTGTTGTCTTGGAACAGTAAGATCATTCTCTCCCTTGCTTAGGAATGTTACCTTTCTGTCTCCTTTTTATGAACTTTGAGGCATGGAGAAATACCTGTAATTTTTCTGATGGTTTCTAATGAGCTTTTTTTCAGAATCTGTCCAAGTTAAGTTCTAGGCACACATGAGCTTCTGCTGGATGTGGGTTGAGGCTAGCAATGAAGCTGTCTTCTGAATGATGAAAATAATTGTTATCTTCAAAGGCAGTTTCAGGGGCTAACAAAACTGAAACGGCACAGAAGTTCACAATGCAACATAGTAAAGTGTGTGAGGATCCCTAAACGGTCATGATGAATTAAAGAGAGAATCATTTTGCCAAACAAAGTGTCGTCTTGTTCCTTGCCCCATTAGGGTGAACGATAGACCACATACTTTGCTTCTTACATCTGGAGAATGCATTCTCCCCAGAGAAGAAAGACCATTCCACTTACTGAGAGAACTGGAGTGCAGCATTGTGAATGTTTTATGTTACAGTCTTTATTCCGCTTTCCTGTTTGTTGGGTTTGGGTTCTTTTTGTATTTATTTTTGTGTGCTAGCTGTGTTCTTTCATTCTGAATATGCTGGGGAGGAGCTATTCTTAAAATTTGTAATTGACTCAAATCTGGAAATTAATAATGCCAGCTGAGCAATACAAGTGTATACAATAAGTATTTGTCTGCTTTCTGAAAGTAGCAATGTATGTGTTGCTAGCACATCTTTTTTTGCTAAACTGTTCATCTAGCTAAATGTCTTGGTCAACTCTTCATGTATGGAAAACCGAATTAGCTAGTAAGCGTGTATTTGATTTGGCTTAGAACTGATACAGTTTGAATGAGAAAAAGGGGCAGTATGACTGAAACCTACCACAGGGATGTTTGCTACTCCGTACATCATTTTTTTTATTATTCTTAGCAAGTGGTGTGTTTCAGGAGTGATAGAACAGAATTAAGCCAAAGCAGAAAGTGGTGTTTTAAAAATATCAGCTGTATCATATTTTCTACAAATAAGAAACAATGTCTTGTCTTTTCCAGTAATATCCCCTGACACCAGCGTATCAATCTTCAGTTGGCAAGTGACGACATGTAGTCAGAGAAAACCATCTACTTATTTGGGTGTATTTGACATTAATCGCTGGTATCATGCTCAAATGCCAGATTCGCTAAGGTAGATTTTCATTAAGTTGTTCTCAACATCCCTGCAAATAATTCATTTGAAAGTCAGCGTTCAGCTTATGCACTTGTTTTCTTTAAGGCCAGAAGAGTTCCTTCATGGTTGCCCCTATTTTGCACTGTGGTCACTGGATACTGTAATAAGTATGACTTCGCCAAACCTCATTTTGGATATTCTGGTCCGTGAGCGGAGTCTAAGTCGGGGACTTCCTCCTTCTTATCCACCACCGGAGCAGTTTTTTCATCCAAGCACCTATAATTTTGGTAGGTATTTCACCGCTTTTAACAGCGAGAAGCGTAAATTGAGGTCCAACGCCATTTACTGGTTCTCTTGTTTGTTGTTTTTCACTCAACAACCAAACCAAACCAAAAAACCCCAACCCCCCACAAACCCAGCTCTGATTACATTGTACCAGCAAGGTATGTAATGTTGTGAAATGCATCTGACATTCTGCTGAGTTTTGGGGTTTGGTGCTTTTGTCACGTAGCCGGTGAAGTGGTGATGGTTACAAAATGAAATGACTTTGAACTGAAGCTCAAAGCACAGCACCTCGATAGCACTAGAGATGAAATTTCTACACGCAGTAATAATTTTTTAAAAAAGGTTTGCCGGCGATCTGACGAAGAAAATGGGTACTCAGTTATAGCTTTCCAGATATTGCTGTTTAAAAAAAGTAAAGTGGTCCTAATATAACTGTGAGAGCATGGAATGTTGTCAAACGTTCCTTGTTTCTGCAGATGGTTCGTGCTTGCTGAACTCCGGAGTCGTTCATATGACTTGCACCGGCTTGCAGAAGGAGGTGATCTTTTACTGTATCTTTATTGAGACTGTCAAGAGATGTAGCTTTTCTAAGTTTTCTCTTGCACTGCTTTCAGTGTCAGAGACCATTCTATGCTCATCCTGCCCATCCACACGCAGAATCGCAATTGTACCCTGCCACTTTTATGCCAATGGTAACGTTTTCGGTCCACTCTTGGGACTGTAAAACTACCATTGTCTCCTGTTGAAGCACGATCAGGGATTGAGTGTCTAGAACGGAATACAACGTTGCTGTAGGAGCAAGAACAAAAATGTCGTGGAAGGCGGCGAAAGCTGTTACTTCTATATTACCCATCAGTCCAACTGCCTGCTTAGGCTTGAGTTAGGGTTTGGATCCCTGATTAACCTGAAAAAGGAGGACAGAATGGAGAAAATGAAAAATTATTTGACTGTTTAAGAAGCAATGAATTCTTTGTTCTCCCAAACTTGGCCAAATCATAACTTCTGAGCCACTGCACAGATTGTAACAAATAATTTTGAATTAAGTTTGAGCTCACTAAACATTTCCAACGTCAACCAGCTTCTGCACAAACAAGCATAGCAAGGGTCTTCCACAGTGTGATTTGAAGTTGTGTGTCAGTTTTGGCTTCGATAGAATGCATTTTGCGTCAGCGTTCAGGGAAAAAGAAAGGCCTGTGTATTGACAGAGAAGCTAGAAAATACTTAATTAAGCATTGCAAGGGCTGATATTTTGTTTTACAGGACTTTTTTTATAAACTGTAACTGTTAGTTTGGCTGCCGTCTTTAAGACTCTACATAGTAATGCTTACTGAGATGGCTAACCTAAAGGGTATTACTGATGCAAGCTTTCTGACAGTTTCAGTGAACATTTATGTTATTTCTTGTAGTGGTTATCCAGAACCTTAGTGACTGAATAATAATGCTGTCTTAATCTGTAGTTTTTGATTGATGTTTCAGACCTTGAAATTTTTGAAGAAATCTGGTCCTTTGACAAGTGAAGCCATTCACGATAGCTACAATAGGCGTCTTGCAGCTGGCTTGCTGTCTCCAAGAGTAGTCGATGTCCAGCCATCCAGTTTGAGTCAGGTGAGCGCATATCAGGGAATCAAGGGGGAAACACACCCATCTTGTCTGACGGGGCTCCAGAGGCTACAAGACACGATAATCTGATTTTCCTATTATTTGCAAGTTGCACTGAAATGCAGGTGGTGACTTTAGTAAGCAGAAGTAATAGCAGTCCTAGATCCAAGCTGCTGAGTTTGACTGGGAACAGCCCTAACAGATCTGTCTTTAGAGACCCATCTATTAATTCTGTGCCACAGCTATGCACAAGGAAGCATCTTTCCCTCAGAACAACCTTTATCCCTGTCAGTTTCTCAAAGCATTAGGTTCAGTGCAGTAGCTGACGATGGGGGTGTCTCGCTAGGATGTGAGCTGTTGCAAATATCAGCTTGCTGCACTATACCCGATCATTTGCTTCCAAGGAAGTGGGCCGTGGTAAACGATTCCTGTTGTCAGCTCTACCTGACAATTTCCTCACCGCTTCCCTTCATTTTCCCATCATCAGTCGGCCTCTTTTCTGCGGCCTCTCAAAGCAGATCTTCACCTCTGTAGCCTTTGCCTTGCGCTCCAGTAGCCCCATTTCCCCCGCTTAGACAGCCCTCTTGTTGCTGCAACACCTTGGCCGCCTTTATCTCATGATGCCCTCTCCCTTCGATCCTCTTTATCCCACCACGGTGACTTCAGCCCCCTCTTTCCCAGGTTTTCCATTTGCAGTGCACCACCCCTGCTCTCTCATCTGAAGAGTTTCATGAGAGATGGAGCCTTTGTGATGAACAGCCCATCCTCAGCCAGGCAGCATCTAAGCAAAATGATCAGCTGGCTAGTCGTCATACAGTGGAGCAATTAGTAGGAAGGGGAGAGCGGTCTTCCCACTGCCCTCATCTTCCTGTCTACCGGATTCTTTGCCAGATTTGTGGAAGTGTCTTAGGGCAAATAACACTTCTGCGCAGTGTGGTAGCTAAAATAAATTTCTTGGCCAGCTGACCTAGCCCAGAGACTGCTTATTTTGCAAGCCTGATGTAGACTCTTACATTCAAATTAGATGTTCTGCTGTCAGCTCCAGTTTGGGAATAACTTGGGAAATCAAGGCATTTTTTAATAACCTTTGCTGCATTGTGACTGTATCGTTCAGAGACTTGTTAGGCATTTGAGCAGGGATTTCTTTTGAATGTTAGTAAGGCAAACTTCAGAATTAGGGTCAGGAAGCCTGGTTTGGAGTTTTGTTTGCCACCCTACGTAGTATTTGGTGTGTTTCCTTGTCTGAAAGCAGCTTTCAGAAACAGAAGGAAGTATCCCATGTGTATTCTAATGTGTAGAAATCGCTTTGAATGCAATGATTTTACCCAGAAGGGAAAGAGACTTTTGAATTACATTTCAAAAAAAGAAACAAACAAAACCCAACCAAACAAAACAGTGAAATTTTATGAAGGATCATTTCAGCTGAAAGAAGTAGCAGAACACCAGCTGAAATAAACTACTCCTTAATATCGCATGCCTGTGCGTACCTGTGCATTATCCTTCTGAAGGATTACCAGCACGTTAGAATACAGTATTTGAACAGCCTAAAATTTAAACCTATTAGAATTTAAATGGTTCACTTCTTTTCTGTCATCTGAGAAAAGTATAACTTCATGTTTTGGTGTCAGAACTGCTTCATGTCTTCGTAGTCTAGAAAGCTGCTTGACCTGAGCTTCACTGTTCCCACGCAGAGAGGGTGTTTGTTCTGTCCCCTTCATGCATTCCTGATGGCGAGCTCATGCGCACAAAATGCGTAATGGGTATTAGCAGAGGATGTTACTGAAAGTAGTTACCTGGAACTCAGGAAATTGAGACTATAATGCAGAGGCATGCAAATAAAGATTAGAATTAGCCTTCGGTAAGTTGAAATGTCAGCGGAAAAGTTTAATGTGTTCCTCAGACCAAGCAGCAGTCCAGCCTGTGGCTAGAATTCAGAAGAAGAATGTGGAATTAGTTGCAGGTGTACTACTTGACTTTGTGCTGTCTGCATGAGTATACCGGTAGAAGCAACCATTTGCTGTTGCTGGTTCAGCTATTGAAAGTATGTAAGATTCTCATTTTACTTTGTCTGTTATGTTTAGAAGGAGCAGTTAGAAGCGGTATTGTCAGCTGCTGTCCGGACAGGTTCTTTAGAACTTCTGACTGGGTGCATTAAACAGTGGGCATCTGAAGGTAATACTTCTTTACATTGTTTTTATGTTATATATTGGTTAGTTTGAAGTTGTTGATTTGTTTCTTTTTTGTTGTCTCTTTTTAAAGAGCAGCCAAGTTCTGCTGCTAATTTACGGCTTGTTCTTGAGTGGACATGGAACAAAGTGATCTCTACAAAAGAAGAATTGGACCAAATATGTGAGTACTAGTGTAGTCATTCCACAAACATAAAATCATTCCTTCTAATTGAGCTTATCCAGTAATCTGCTGGTATATGGCATTGCACGCGGTTCTTTAAGTGTGCTTTGAAACTCTGAAATTGCTCTGTAGGCTAATGCTTTAATGTTTGTTCTTGAAAAGGTGTTCCGCTCTTTGATGGCTCTTGCAACTTCATTGACCCACAGACGTTACAGTCTCTCCAGCACTGCCAGTTGCTTTTGAGCAACCTTAGCACAGTCTTAAACTGTTCTCTAACAGAAGCACAAGAGCTGACTGAAAAAGGTTTGTCATAGTATTATTAAATCTTTGCTATGCTTTCTTAAGGTTTGGAATTATGCTTGGGTTGTAATTGTGGGAACGTGAGCTTTTGTTGGGTTTGGTGATTGGAAGACGGTTAAATTTAGCTGGGCAAAGGGGCTTAAATCTGAGAAGCTGGGACGACCACTCAATATGCGTTGAGTTCGGGGAAGCAGTTTCTTGTGGAGTTCATGCAAGCGGCTAGGGGAGACTACGCTCAGCAAGAAGCTATGTAAGCAACTGGGTTGAAATTGCAGCACCTGAATGTGGTAGTGCTCAACATGTTTCTTTTTAATTCTTAGCCAGCAATTTTTAATTGCATGCAAATTTTGTACTGCAAATTACTAAAAAAGATAAAGGAAGTGCAAATGAGTGACTTGTAAAGTAAGTTACTTGAGTTTCTATAGCTTTTTAGATCATAAGTTGTTCTTGGCATATTGAGAAAAAGAAAGACTGTCCCTTTGCTCTAGTAAAAATCTCTGCTACTTGAAAACCAGGTGTCGTCTTAATTTTGTTTTATGTTAACCTTTAGTGAATCTGGTTCTTTGGAGGGGTTGCTTTCTCTTTTGGTGGTGATTGTGGGTTTTTTCTTCAAATAAGAAAGCGATACAGAGTAGAAAATGCAAAGACGAGAGATTTCTACCGTGTCATTTTTGTATTTTCTATGTAGTATGATGAAGGGAGTTTTGTAAAAAGGAAAGGAATTGCATAACAAAAATCATCCTATGCCTTTTTTCAGGTTTTGCAGACTTGACAAACAAGAAGGTGGTAGCTAGCCTCATTTCTTTGTACGCACGAGTGGTCATCTGGTTCTGTCGAGCCAGTCTCCTTCCAGAGGGTTTAGGTAAGCATAAACCGTAAGACATTTGTACCAAGGAGACTGTCCAGTAAGTGATTCCTAGGAACACGTGCTTAGCCACGCTTTTGTAAATGTTTCGTCAGCAGCAAGTCGTGTTGGTTCAGTGACAACGTATGCCGAGAAGCTCTGGTGGTGAAATTGAGATTTTACAGGTTTTTCAAATACATAGCGTAGAATAATGCAAGCAGTTTCTTTCCTGGATGTTTTTTAGAATAGCAATAAGGCTCTGATTCAAGGAGCTGCTTGTGTCCACAGCTTGAAATACTTGGGATTTTAGACAAATTACTATTAGGCAACAAACGCCTGTTGGAATGCTTGTTTGTACAGTAAAAGCACTACCTGCATGTTTTGAACTTTTTATGTATTGCTTGAGGAAACAATATGCCTTGGAAATGCTTCTTTATTTGGATGGATTATAAGTTCTATTGTCAGCCCTAATTGTCTTTACAAATGCTCACATGACATGTTTAAAAAGCCATTCCCTTTGAGAACTGGTGTTTTTTATAGTGAACTTCAGCTAGCGCTACATGTTCTGAATGCTACATCAACTGCAAGCTTGAAATGGCGCTTGAGACAAGAAGGAATTGAGTTTTGTCTCTTACATCCCTTCTGGCAAAGGCAGAAATGGTCTTGGCTTCTTTCAGAGTTGGAGGCTTCTTGATGCTTACCTTGTGTCTGTCTTTTTAGTCAAAAATTTTAGTCGAAAAACGTGCTATTGTTTCTTTAACTTGCTTTTACGTTATTGCCTGTAGATGATGATATGCATTTGTCTCGACCTTTCTACAACTATCCTCTGATTCAGAGCTACTATGCTGGTCAGCGACAGAAACTTGAGCGTTTGTCAAGGTAAGCCTTACTGGAAAACTCTGGAACACTTCCACTGCAAATTTAGAAGTGGAAGGGAACGGCTTTTATCTCAGCCGTTGTATTTGCTGTGCTTAATGCATTTGCCGGCCATACTCGTGACGTCAGTGATGCATGTGTTCTCTTGAGCCCAGGGGTTACTTGCCCATGGTAAAATCCTGATATATCCCTCGGCTTAGTACCACTTGTTGGTATCATCGTTTTTTGTAGGGTACTTAATTCATTGGCTCATCTGTATAATTTGTCACTACTGGAAAAGATCACGTGACTAGGCTAGGCTCAGTCGTGTCTGGTTCAGGAAAGCACAGCGTTCACAGAACAGTTGTTTTGGACACAGAAGAAAGCATGTTTAAAAAGAAAAAAAATCATCTCTTTTATGGGCTAGTAATAGATGGTAATAATTGTATTGGCCTAAAGCTCCTACTCGCAAGTACCTTTGTGTAATTTCGTAAGACAGTCAGAGTTACGTGTAGTTGGCACACCTAGCACTCTATTGGCTAGTGCATAGAAGTCCCTTCCTAACGTAAACTCTCTTTCCTGGACTAGCTGACTAGCATATAGGTGATAGGCCTTGGATTAGACGATAATAGATTTTTCTTTGGAAATGGTACTGGAAACTAAGGAAAGACCTAAACAAGCTTAGGCTATGGCACTGTGAAGAAGAGGCTGCAAGATGAGTTAAGGTGGAAGCTGCAGCGTATTAGGTATTGACTGTAAAGTTCATCTTTCTGAGCTTAATTCTCAAGTAACTTGCACACAGGCTCATGTGATCCTTAGAAGCACACAAGCTCTGGTGTGCTTTTGGCGCTTGCTGTCGTCGGGAAATTAAAGGGTAGCGTCGCAGTCAGCAGAAGGCTGTGATGGACTTGTGACGAATGTAATTGTTAAAAGTTCAGCCATCCGTAATTGTAATTCTATTTTGACCTCCGTTAATAACTGAACATGATCTAACGAACATCTTTCACCTGACTCAGAAATGTCTTTCACGTGCATTTCAAGTCCTAATCGTGCCTTTGTATGTCTGTTACTTTCTTTGACTCCTGGGAGCTTTTTTGTTTGCTTTTGACTGGAGGAAATCTGTTACACTGCGAGGCTGGAATTCATGGTTTACTCTGTCTGAATCCTTGCTACCTTCTGTTCCAGAGGAAAATGGGATTCTGACTGCTTGATGATTGATGGAATGGTTTCCCAGTTAGGAGACCAAGTTGAGAAGTTGTGGCGGAGAGATGAAGGAGGAACTGGGAAATATCCACCTGCTAATTTACATGTGAGTGTTATGTTCACAGAAAACAAGAATGACAACAGCAACAACAACAAACCCTCACCCCCTCAAAAAAAAAAAACCCACCCAAAAGGCAGTGATTTATGAAAGACAGGAGTTTTTAAAAAACTTTTAACTTTTCATTTCAGGCACTGCTGGATCTCTATTTGCTAGAAAGCATTGAAGAAAGTTACAAGCATGCAATTGTATCCTTTCTAGTTATTTTTATTACACCTTCAGTATATGCACGTAAATGTTCTTAAATGCTTGTCACCTACGTGTTTCATAACATTTTTTAATTTATCCTTCAAACACAATGCAAGTGAAAACATTTCGTTTAGAATTAAGTCCTAGACAGAAGCATTGTTTTATTTCTTTGTACTGTGCATTTCTTTTTTTTTTTTTTTTTTTAATGTTTTGTTGCAAAGCTTTTGTTCTGTTAAAAGTGCATGCCCACAGAATAGTAAACAGAGGGAAAAATCATTGGGGAGAAACTTAATTTCTAAGCTGCGGAAATATCCAGAATTGTTTTTGTTGTTTGTTGCCTAAGCCGAGAGGAGAGCCTAGAGAGCAAGGGGTTTAAAAACTGTTGTACCCCAGAGCTGTCTTATTAGAGTACGTCCCTAAAAATGGATGTCAGAAAGCGAAGATGACACTGCCAGTGAGTGATCCACATACTGGTGTAAATCCCATTTTAATCATTCCGAGCTGAGTTGTATTGTAAGGACACCATAACTTACATTGGTTCATATACTCTGGAAATGAGGAAAAAAACCAACTGTAGAATTTGTTTGCTTTAATAACTAAGCGTGGGATGTTCAAATGTTTTGAATGTCCAACTGGTAGCTCCACTGACTAAAGCGGGAGCCTGAGTTTCTAACTGAAGCATTTAAATACCCGAAGTTAACCTTTTTGAATGCCTTACAGAAACCAAAGAGCCTTTCTTTCTGGTTATTTATTCAGAATGCAGTTTTGTGGTTAGGACCCGAGTGTCGTCAGGTTAGAATAGCTTAAAACGGCAAGACTAAGCCATTAGTATTTTCTGCTTCCTACCACTTGCATATCCTTACTTCCTGATGTTTTTCTAAATGTTACGTGATAAATTTTGGTCTTACAAATTTATTAGCCTTAATTAGATACGTGATACCAGACAATTTACTTGCTGCTAGATGTCATGCATTCCTTTCCGAACAAAACAGAAACTTTAATCGACTCCTTCCCAACTGCCTTTGCTGTCCCTTGGGGTCTTGTTAAGCTTGTTCAAGGTTTCTGGCTTCTAGATCACAATGATTATGAAGTAAGTATGTAACAGTTTAGCAAGACATACATTGCAGTACAAAGCGATGATCTAGAAAGCAATTTTAATAAATCGGTGCTTAGCTAGTAACAGGTGATAAAACATCAGAAGCTTTTTTGTAATACTGCCACGACATCTTCAGCAATAAATTATGCTTTGAAATGTTTGTTTCAATGACTTTGACAGGCAGTTGGTGAAAAGGAAGACAAAGTCCACTTTAATAATGCTTGATATTTGACTTTTCAAAGCCATCCATTTAGGCTGTTTTCAGCAGACCAGTTGAGCACTTTCTCCAAAACAGTGGTTTAGGTACTTTAAATATTAAAGCTAAGATCATAGCAGCCGGAGTTGAGACAGAAGACTGCAAAAGTGGCTTTTCAACCTAATCCATGTTCTTTCTGATGCTGAAGGTTGTTCTTTGCCTGTCACAGCGTTGATGGAATCGGTTTGTCTGGGAGAAGAACTTATTATTTAGTAGTGTATTTATAAAAAGCCATGTTTGTATACAGAGATATGATGAACCTAGAAAAGTGTGACCTACTCCTTTTAAAACACTCACTTTGTTCTGTATGGCTAACTGAATGCTCTAATGCTTTTTCCTGCAAATACTTGTTATCTACATGTCCCGTATCAGGTATTTCATTGGTTAGTCACCTAAGTTTATTTAACACCCGTTCACCCTTCCTTAAGAAACTTTTGAATATTTTTGTTGCCTGCGTGTGTGTATGTATGTATCTTAGTAAACGTGATCTCTGACTTCTACAGAATTCGCTGGCCCTGCTCTTTCATCCAGCTACAATCAAAACTGTGTCATGGCAACATATGAGAATTCTTCAGTCCCTCATGTGCCAAGGAGAGCACAGGCGAGCCCTCAGATACGTACAGATGATGAAGCCCTCAATGTCAAGCAGTAGTGAAGCGCGGCTTTTCCTCACTGTGCTGTTGTCCAATAGGTAAAGAAATATATCCCCCCGTTTTGGCGCTCAAATATTGTGACAGGTAGAGAACAAACAATACAAATCACGGTGCCCTAAATTTCCTTTAAACTTTGAATACCACAACTTTGGGGCATCTTTTTGGCTATACTATTAATATTCCTTTACGTCTCAAAAAAATTAATTGCAGGTGCATGGTGGAGGCTTGGGGTCTGTTGAAGCAACATACCACTAATTTAAACCTAGAAGAGCTGTTAAAACACATGTTTGAAGTCTGTCAGGAGGTGGGACTAATGGAAGACTTACTGAACCTACCTTTCACAGGCCCTGAACGAGTAAGTGTGGACAAGAAAATAAAAATCTTAATCGTCTCTTTGAACAGAGAAGAGGCAGATTCATAATCGATTTTTGAAATGTGTTATTTCTCACAGGAGTGTTTGGAGAAGTTTTTACAGACCACTGCTGGTGTTCAGAATCGCGAACTTCTTTTAGTCCAGCATCTGCAGCGTACCAACTATATCCCAGCACTACAGTTGAATCAGACAATGAAGGTTAATCGCATGGTAAGCGTCAAGTGTGCAAGGTTCTCTTAGGTGTTACGAACTGTTTTTGATAGTATTCAACAATGCTTGGGGTTTCATATCGTTCTTTGAAATACTAGGAATAAGCTTCTACACCTTAAGTTACAGCCGAACCTAAAAATTGAACAAAATATTCCACTACTCCAAAGCGTGTGCTGATGGGTCGCACTTGCTGCTGTTCTGTGCGGTGGATGCATTTTACTATATCTGCAGAGGACGTTTATTCACTCATTAGAAATAGCACAGGCAGTTTCATGCAACGAACCTCTTGTAATTCGTCAGCGTTCTGCTTTACGCTTTTCATTCATCAGAATGATCGTGATCCTCGCTTGAGAGAGAGAGCGCTTGCCAGAAATTCTGTATTAGACCAATATGGCAAGATCCTTCCTAGAGAAAGGAAGCCGGATGTAGAGAGAGCCAAGACTTACCATTTGCCTTCATCGGTCTTAAGAGAAGGTAATTTTTCGGGGGGGAAATACAATGGACAGCTAACCATCGCTTTGATTACATGAGGCTGAGAGTTTTTCCCTCTCGCTTTACAGTCGTAAGACCAAAGCCATTATCAACAGTAACAAAAGAAGCTAATGCAGGAAATGTGCACCCAAGAGCAACTTTCATCAGTAATGTATTGTCCAAAATTGGAGAAGGATGGGGAGCAAACAAGCAGAAAACCAGTTTCTCACAGCATGATAGGTAAGCAGCCTTTTAACAAAGTTTAGTCTTGAGCTACATGTTTGGAGAGAGAGAGAAAAATCCATTTGAATTGCGTTAGCGTTTTGGAGGGAAGGTGCGCCTGAATAGAGCTTTGTCTGGCTTTTTTGCGCATACAATATGTAGCATTTAAGAATCAATACATCGTAAGTAATATTTGGAGAGTGAGTTTTTCTGCTATGATAATAGAGCGGAAAAGAGGCTAGTAGTTGTCAGATGATTTTCCTGCAGGTGGTATGGTCAAATAAACTTGGATTCTGGTATGTTTGGACTTCAGGGGAATGAAAGTCATTTACATTTTCCTTTTAATTCTAGTCCTGGAGTGACAGAACCACCAGTCATAACACATCCTCTCCCTGATGCAGAGTCGCGCAATGCATCTGTTGGGGCACGAGTTAGAAAATTTTTAAGAAAATGTTCCAGGTATAGTAGATCTACAGAATGAATATTTCAAAAAGGTGTTGCTTCTCATATATATATATTTGTGTATGTGTGTGGGTGTGTACACTTCCCGTGCTTGCAAAGCGTTCTGTTTGCATTTAGGTTTGTGTCTCTTAAAGAAAAGGCCAACTTAGGGACACAACTAAATGGAGAATTTGAAGTGGTCCCAGCATTGAAATGTGGATGCATTTTCTTCTGACACGAGAATGACATCACTTGTGCAACTTAACATTGGATTACTCTTGCCTCAGAGGCAGTGATTTAGGAAATTAAGTATGAAATGTAACGGAATAATTGAAAAGAAGAAAATACCTCTGACTTGTTGGTGGGCCTGAGACATCACCCCAACAGCGAGGGTTCACCTGTATTTCTTGTTCATGGAATGTTTTTGAAACGTACCATCTCAGATTTCTTGAACGCAGCATGATTCTTTCCATTGATTTATTTCTTTTTGTATTTTAAATTGTGTACCATAACAGATTGCTGGGTTTGCTGGCTCGTCCTGTTCCTTCACGCTCTGCAGCACGGGGTGGTAGCTCACATTCGCCATGCAGAGCTTCTACTTCATTCATGCCATCCAGCCCACTGAAACCAAATACGCATGGTTCCGTCTCACAAAAGAAGTTTTCAGGAGCATCAGAGCTGAATTTACTAGAGACTCCTCTTGTGGTTAAGGTTCGTACTGTAAAAAAACGGTAACAACCAACCAAACAAAAAGCCTGTAAACTCTGTTTAAAATGAAACCACCAGAAAAGTCTTTAGAAACAAACACTGATTGGTCTCGAGGAATGGAAAAAGGTTTTTGGTGTCCCAGACTTCAGATGAAGTTAAATAGGCTGTCAGTTAGTTAGCTCGTCTCGGCTTTGGGAACAGAAATCTCAGAAATGGAGCATGTGATTGCATACACTGAATACTCTGGTCTCTGTCCCTTAACCGCATAAACTTTCCTCTGTAGGAGAGAGTACATTGTATGTTTCTAACTTTACATCCAGTGGTGATGTGAAAGGAAACGCAGTATTTCACTGTCCTCAGTTTTGTCTCACTCAGTTGGAAGTTAGTCTGTTTGGTAATTAATAATGCATTAACAGACGTTTTTTAACTCTAGGTCATTGAAGATAGTGCGGGTAAGGCACAAACCTCAGAAGCAGCACCTGAAGCATCACCATCTAGTGGACTACATCCGTCAGGCAATCTTCAATACAGCTATAATACCACAGAGCAACAGTTTCCATGGGATTTGCCTGCTAACCAAGATGGTGAACGTGATGCAGCTGAGGGAGATGGAGAGCAGAGTAATTTTCCTTTAGTCTTGGAAGGAGAAGGTGGTGAAGCAGAGATGGGAGACCCTACACTGTTAAATGCTTCTAAACCGTCTGGCACAACAACAGGGGAAAAACCTGTGAACAGTTTAGGAAATACTGAAAACCAAGAACATGTGACAAATTCAGTGTCCCCTGTAACTAGTGATCAGGAATCTCAAAATATTGCAGAGTCACTCCCATATGTGCCTGAACCCCTTAAGGTAGCTTTTGAGAACTTACTGTATGTAATCAAAAGCACAAGAATTAAAGAATTGACATCTGGAGTTGTAGAACAATCTATTCATGAAACCACAGGCAGAAAGGAAACTAGATCCCAGAAGGCAAAAGCTCCCTTACCAACTGTGCCAGAAGAAGTGGAAGATGAAACCAGCACACATCAAGTAGAGCATGCCGTCACTCCTAGAAGACGCGCAAGGGGACAACTGACTAGCAGTCAAAGTATTCCATCGGCAGGCCATCAGCAACTACTGAAGACAGCCAAACCCGTTTTGTTAGGGCTGTCTCCTAGGAGAAGTACCAGGCAAACAAAAGAAGCGTCTGAGACTTCCAGCCTTCAAACAGAAGAAAATGCTCAAGATGATGAGCGCATACCTGTGATTCCTGTTACTCCTAGGAGAGGTAGGATGCCTAAACGGGCCAATTCAGAAAAAGTAGAAAGCAGCCATTCTGATGGGCAAACATCGCCCGTCAGTACGCAGTCCATAGCTGTTACTCCAAGAACAGGATTAAAGAGAGCAAAGGAAGCCGCATCTGAGCTCATGGAAGTGGCTAATGAGGAAACTTCTCTTGCTGGAGGTAGCATTATTGCTTCTGCTGCTTCCAAAATGACTAGAGGAGGAAAACGTTCAGCAGGAGATCAGGGAACTGGCCAGAATGACACTGATCATGAGACAAAAATGGCAGTCAGTCCCAGCAGAAGTGCAAGAAAACGGGAAATCATTCTTTTACAGTTTACTGAAAATATTGTCAAGGATCAAGAGGTGCAGCCTAGTGACCATCTCCTTTTTCCTGTGCCAACTAAGAGAGGCGGAAGAATAAAGAGGAGTTCATTGGAAGCTTCAGAAAATTCTGACCTTGATCTGTCTAAACCATCGCTGCCTCAAAGAGAATTTCAACTTCCTGTCACTCCTAGAAAAAGTGCTCTGAAGAGGGCACACAATCTCTTGGCAGGCACAGAATCTGTCTCTACTCAGGAAGACATACGTTCAGGAGGGAGAACGGAAATCTGTGATACTCCTACGAGAAGAACAATAAGTGTTCCACGTGCTAAACCAGAAAAAACGGCTACTCATGAGCAAACACCCGCCCGGACGGCTGGGGAATCAAGCACACCCAGGAGTACAGGAGGGACAGGGCGTTGCGGCAGGAAGAGACGCTCAGTATTGGAGGAGAGCACAGGGGAGGAGGCCTTCCCCCAGGGACCTGGTGGCAATCCTTTGCTGCCTATATCCACCAGGATGTGCCGAAATACTTAGAATTTTAGCAGATCGTATGGCAAGAATATGGCCAGTGTGCAAACAAGGCCGCAGATAGTGAAGTAGTTTAATTCCCCCGTCAGAAGTTCCTTTTGTTAGGAATTGTTCCATTGTTAGGCAATGCTTGTAACCTATTAGCCTAGGCCAAACAGAAAATACTACGAAAAAAATAGAATTTCAAATAATAAGCTAGCATTTGTTTCTTATTTGGTTTGTACTTTTGTCTTCTGTGCAAAACTTCCGGTTTTCCATTCCAGAAATGCTTTTTTCACCAAAGGAGTCGAGGTACTGAGTCTCTTTGATACGCTTGGCGAGAACTGTACCATGGTTCCTTTTGAATTAAAGCTGTTCCTAAAAGAAAACGCATTTTCCAGTGCACTGTGCTATGCGGCTGACCGGTATGTGAGGTAGAGGGAAGAAGGCATGTGATGGTTACTGATGCGTCCCTTCGTTCAGGTCACTTACTCCTTGGCTCTGTTATCACCTGGCATGGTTCAAGAGCAGGCTTATCCCACAGCAGTCATTGGTGTGGTGTGCGTTGCTGCTGAACTTGGTTTAAATCCAGACTAAACCATGAATTATTAGTGAATGACTGATCGCTTGTCTTGCGATACTACAATTGTAATTTTAACACACAGAGAGAGAAGAATGCAGGGAGCAGGTGCGTGATTTCTATGAACACCACCAGCACAAGCATATGTGACCCTAGGAATCGAGGGCCCAGGAAAACCTTTACTTTTGATCTAGCCTATTGGTCTCATAGCGGCTTCCTAAAGGGCGAGAATGGTATGCTCATCTCAGCAGGACCCAACAGTTTACGCCGGCCAGGTAAGATTTTATTCCAAGAACCAACTAAAAGCAGTTGTAGCTAACACACACTTGTAGACTGGTCGGTTCGTTTATCTCCCATTACTAACACGCATGTAAGCGTAATGCAAACGACTGGCACTTGTCAGTTTACTGGTTTGCAGCATTATGTAGGTTTTGTCTACATTTCTGTCATCCTGGAACTCAGTACCACTTTCAAGTGTGTTTGCAAATCCTGATTCCTGATTTAAACTATTAGTGGGAGCACCCCTAGCAGACAGCAGTGCTCGTGTATGCATTTGCTCGCTCATCTATGAAGAGGATGCACTTGATCGTTTTTTTAGAGAGAGGTCTTTTGCGATCTTGGTCAAGGAGTGCTGGGGAAAGCCTGGCGGGGTTATAACGCTACTCTGCTGGCATATGGTCAGACCGGCTCAGGGAAGAGCTATTCGATGCTCAGATACGGTGCAAACAGAGGCCTGGTGCCCGTTGTGTGCAAAGAACTCTCCAAAGCCACCCGGAGTCGGGAAAAGAACAAGCAGTACCAGGTGGGATTAGCACAAAGTGTCATTTATTTCCAAGATCTTTCCAGGTTGCACTTTAAAAGACTCGGGTCATTTCAAATGAGCAAAAATAGAAACTGTGACCGTATGGAGCAACTTACAGTACAAGCCATAGTGGAGCCTATGAAATAGTGTTGACTAAAAAGTTGATGTAGTACAGGTAGATTTCCAGATAAAACCTAAAACGATGATTTGTCACCGGTGCAATTAACTGATCCCTAACGTGAGAACCAAAAATGTTAGTTTCTAGTAAATCTTCCTTTTTTTTAACAACTGTTCAAACAGTGATCTTCCTTTACCTGCCATAAAGTGAGCTGAACTTTAATCTCTGTTATGCTTCCTAACTTCACCCTTGCACAGGGTATTCATGAGAAAGTCCTTCCAGCACCTCGGTAAAGAAAAGTAATGCTTTCTTCTGTTCGCCTTTATAGGGTACAGAAGCTTTATAGTGCCATACCTCTCCTATACAGTAGGAGCGACCTTTTTAGCCTTGCAGGACAGCTGTTGGAGCTGCTGGATGCTCCCACTCCATCAGCACCCTTCTGCGCTTGTAGTCGGGTGGATTCTAGCACTGCTGTAAGCAGAAAGCTTCACTCCCCCCGTGCACTAGTGCCTTCTGCCTACAAAAACACCACCCTGATTACTGAAGGCTGCTTGTGACTTACTCCTGTGGTACTGTCGCAAATGAGTGGTTTAGGCCGCTTAAAGAATCACCGTCAAGGGTATTGGCAAAAGCGATTTTACCAGAAGTTTATAGAACGCGACTTAACAGAATTCGATGGCAAGGTCCACTCTGCTACTTACTAAAACATACAAAGGAAAACCAAATAAAAATTGAATCGGAACGATTTAGGCAGAGAGACTGGAGAAACAAAAGGGTAAAGAGGACTCTGCCATTGAGTCACGAGGTCCAGAATGGATCCCTCTCGCTTTCTAAACTCCTTCTCAGGGAGGAGTCTAGGTGCGGCTGAATCCAGACTTACTCTCAGACGTGGTCAATGGTCCATGTCTAAAGGAAAGGGTGTAAGGAATAAAGAAATCCTCCTGTTGAGTCACGAGGTTCAGGGAAGTCCGGCTAGGTCCACTCCTAGTCCCAGACTTGGTCAACGCTTTATATCTAAAGGATTATAGGTATTTAGCAGCAATCTAAGGTTCCTTCACAATTTAAGGTGGATCACAAGATTTTAGCAGCACTTAACCATTGATTAGTTTAACATTTGCAGAGTGCGTTAATAGAATTTACTACAATCACAACAGAGACTTCATTACAGATTCAAAATGGTAATATTTACACTATACTTGTGATCGGGGACTCAAATGGATTCACACACGCACGCACACAGGCACAAAGACCTATGCGCATCTCTGTATATATACACACACACAAATATATATATGTATGTAGAAAGGTATACCTGTTAAAAATTCCCCTTGAGTTCCGTGGAAGTACTCAGTTCAAATGCCTCCGCATTTCTCAAAGGGCCAGTGTCGAGCCTCGAGGAGGAGAGGGTTTTAGCCCAGGTCTTGCCGCCAGCTCAGCGCGGTCCTCTGAGAGGCGTCCCACTCAGCGCGCCTTCTGAGAGGCGTCCCACTCAGAGGGAGATGCTGGTCGCAGCCCGCTGCGGTCCAGGAGAGCTCAAAGGGTCTCCCTTGGGACCCGCTGTTTATAGGGTTGCAAGATGATTGGCTTTCGTCATTAGTAAAATGATGGCATTTCGGTAACCGTGGTGTCGTTCCACTTGGGTTACGATCCTGATAAGGAGTGCTCCAGGGCTGTCAGGGAATGACGGATCATCCCATTTTTTTGCTCTCATTACCCGCCTCGGTCAGGTAAGAGGAGTGCCTGGAACAGTCAGTGCTGTTCCCTGCCTTAACCATGCAAGAGTTCCTGGCACGGTCCAGGGACGCTTAAGCGCCCAACTCGTTACACAAAGGCCAGGGAATTTCTGAGATGGCAGAGCGGTGCAGGGGAGAGGGGGAAGGAATGCACCACCACAGTTACTTCCCTTAAGAAAGAGCGCTTTGTTTTCCCCAAGCAGCCTCCCCAGCTCTGTGCCAGCAGAAAAGATGCGGGGATGCCATTTGTGAACATGCTTCTGTTTTCCTTTGACATCACCCACTGTGCGCCCCTGTGATAAACACAACAGTGAAAACTTGTTGCTGCCCATCTCGCTCGCCGTATCAACGTGGAAATGCAAAACCCTATTTGAGGTCAGCTTACTCCTATTATAGACAGTTCTTGTTGCTTGCACAGAGGAAAAAATCATGTCCTGGGTCTTTTTCTTTACTTTTAATTCTTAACCGTAGTCTTACCATGACAGAAGAGGTTTCTTTTGGAAGTTAGTGGATTTATTATTGCGGAGCTTAACGTTTGATGGCAGTGCCTGTCAAGGAGCGAAGGGATGTGACAACACCATGGCTGGCTACGCAGGCTGCCAGAGACGGGGCCGTGCCTTTAACACCCCCATCTAGCACTATGGCAGCTCACCAAAAGCCTCCTCTCCGGCTTGTTGCAGGTTAAGCTCACGAGTGACACCAGAGGCGTGCTGTCACTCCGTAGGTTCGCACGCACAGCCACGTTTGCAGAGCCCCAGAAGATCAGCACAGCCTCAAGCCCAGCTGTCGTCTGTGCCCAGACCCTGGGCTCCCCCCTCACCTCTGCCTGAGACACCGAGTCTTTCCAGAGATGGGTTTTCCTCCTACTCGCTGGCTAGCCCACCCTGAGGTCTGCTAGTGCATTGGGTTGGCGTGGCAAGGTTTTGGAGGCGGGGAGGGGGCTACAGGGGTGGCTTCTGTGAGAAGCTGCTAGAAGCTTCCCCTGTGTCCGACAGAGCCAACGCAGCCGGCTGCAAGACAGACCCGCCGCTGGCCAAGGCCAAGGCCGAGCCAGTCAGCGACGGTGGTAGCGCCTCTGGGATAACAGATCGAAGAAGGGGGAAAACAACTGCACAACGGCAGCCGGAGAAGAGAGGAGCGAGAGTATGTGAGAGAAACAGCTCTGCAGACACCAAGGTCAGTGAAGAAGGAGGGGAGGAGGTGCTGCAGGTGCTGAGCAGAGGTTCCCCGGCAGCCCGTGATGAAGACCACGGTGAGGCAGGCTGTCCCCCTGCAGCCCACGGAGGTCCACGGTGGAGCAGATATCTACATGCAGCCTGTGGAGGACCCCATGGCGGAGCAGGGGGATGCCCGAACCAGGAGGCGTAACTAACGTTGTTAACTGTTTTAAATACCTGTCATGATTTTAACCCGGTGTGCATGTTAGGAGGAGAAATCCCCTTGCACCCGGGGCCGCAATAAACATGCCTGCTTTACAACTCTGTGTGAGTTGTGAAGTTTGTTTCTGCGTGTCACATGCCAGGACAGACTGGGCCCTGTCCCAGTCCGAACTGGATGCCCTGGCCCCTTCCCAGTACAGACTGGGATCATTCCCAGTCCAAACTGCATCCCCTGGCCCACTCCCAGAATAGACTGGGATCATTCCCAGTCCAAACTGGATCCGATGGCCTCCCCCCAGGATGGACGGGGATCATTCCCAGTCCAAACTGGATCCCCTGGCCCCCTCCCAGGACAGACTGGGATCATTCCCAGTCTAAACTGGATCCCCTGGCTCCCTCCCAATACAGACTGGGATCATTCCCAGTCCAAACTGGATCCCCTAGTCCCCTCCCAGGACAGACTGGGATCATTCCCAGTCCAAATTGGATCCCCTGGCCCCCTCCCAGGACAGACTGGGATCATTCCCACTCCAAACTGGATCACCCGGCCCTTTCACAGGACAGACTGGGATCATTCCAAGTCCAAATGGGATCCCCTGGTCCCCTCCCAGGACAGACTGGGAGCATCCCCAGTCCAAACTGGATCCCCTGGCCCTCTCCCAGTACAGACTGGGAACATTCCCAGTCCAAACTGGATCCCCTGGCCCCCACCCAGGACAGACTGGGATCATTCCCAGTCCAAACTGGATCGCTTGGCCCCAACCCTGGAGAGACTGGGCCCCCCACCAGTCCAAACTGGATCCCCTGGCCCCCTCCCAGGACAGACTGGGATCATTCCCAGTCCAAACTGGATCCCCTAGTCCCCTCCCAGGACAGACTGGGATCGTTCCCAGTCCAAGCTGGATCCCCTGGTCCCATCTCAGGACAGACTGGGATCATTCCCAGTCCAAACTGGATCCCCTGACCCCTCCCAGGACAGACTGGGCCCTGTCCAATTCCAAACTGGATCCCCTGGCCCCCTCCCAGGACAGACTGGGCCCTATCCCAATCCAAACTGGATGTCCTGCCCCCCTCCCAGGACAGACTGGGATCATTCCCAGTCCAAGCTGGATCCCCTGGTCTCATCTCAGGACAGACTGGGATCTTTCCAAGTTAAAACTGGATCCACTGGCCATCTCCCAGGACAGACTGGGCCGTCTCCCAGTCCAAACTGGATCCCCTGCCCCCCTCCCAGGACAGACTGGGATCATTCCCAGTGCAAGCTGGATCCCCTGGTCCCATCACAGGACAGACTGGGATCATTCCCACTTAAAACTGGATCCCCTGGCTCCCTCCCAGGACAGACTGGGCCCTGTCCCAGTCAAAACTGGATCCCCTGGCCCCCTCCCAGGACAGACTGGGCCCTGTCCCAGTCCAAACTGCATCCCCTGGCCCCCTCCCAGTCCAGACCAGGATCATTCCCAGTCCAAAGTGGATACACTGGCTTCCTCCCAGTATGGACTGGAATCATTCCCAGTCCAAAATGGATCCCGTGGCCAAGGGAGGAAGCATTGCAGGCAGACAAAGACAGGCAGGCTGACTCCTTCCATCAGCATCCTGCCACCTCTGAGCACTGTTTTTCGCATTACTTGGTTGGAGAGGCCAGGTTAGGGGATAGCTCTGAGCCAGCTGGTGTTTCTGCACCAGGCCAGAGGTGCAAGATCTCTTTGGGCATAGCTGTTTTCTCATCTTCCATTTGCAGCTTAGATTTAGTTTAACACTTTGTCCTGTCCTCAAACAGTATGGTTATAGAAAACTAAAGAGGAAATGCTCTGTGGTGCCTGGCTCCCCATGCTTGTGAAATAATCTGTTCCTTTGGAGGGACTGAGAAATTACTTCACATGAACCTTATTTAGGGTAAAAATTAGGTTGGCCTAGGGCAGATTTCCATGCTACCCAAGTGACACAGGAGCTTAATGTCACTGAGGTAGGCTTTGCAACGTACACTGGTGCCTTTAATATGTGATTTATTAGTATAAATTAGTGTTGATTTTTGGGATGGCAGAGGTAAACGGGCACCCACGAAGGGCGGCAAAGTGCTGCTCTTCAAGTTTTGAGAGGCAGCAGAGCAACACGTGAACATCACCACAAGTAGAAGTAGGGTGACATAACCCCCAAGAGCACTGATGTCCAATACTTTGTCCCTTGTCTTGCCCTTGAACAGGCGAGTGTCTGGAGTAGGGAGCTCTGCCAGCGAGAGGTCCTCCTCACAGCTTCGGCGACACCCTGGCAGGGTTCTGAACTGGGTTTTGTGCCCCTTGCAGGGGTTGTGCAGGGCATTGGGAGAGGGGTGTGTGCTGCTCGGTGAGGAGCACGTGGGGATTTATACAGCAGAATCAGCATTTTGTACAAATGGAACGTTTTGTCTCGTCCTTGGTGGAGCGTGAGTCAGCGAAATACCTGAGTCCTGTAGCTCAGCTAGAAATGCATGAGTAGCGCGGTCAGGAGGTGCACAGCACCTTGAAAACCCCTTAGCGAAGAGGCAGGCTCTGGGAAATGGTTCTGTAAAGCCACCTGCGTTGGGCTTGCAGTTGCTTGCATGCAGAATATCTGTGGTTTAGCTGTGGAAGGCTTATGAGTGCTGCCTTGGCACAACCTCTGCCTCTCTGCTGCTCCATGATCCACTGGGATTGTGGACAACCCAGTGAATCGGGATGCAGGTACAAACCCCTCTGTCAAGGTTGGCGAGTCTTCCTGGTGTGGAGCTGGTTTCTATAATTCTCTTGCTTGGAATCTGTTCTTCCCCAGGGTAAGTCTGACTTCAGTGAAGTCAGTCATGCTTCAAGGGAGTAAAATTGCGGCTAAGCCCTAAATAAAAAGACCATGTGAGTTGTTAGTGGCTGAAGGCCAAAGGACCCTAGGAACAGCAAGAATGGAGGCCGCCTGCCAAACTCCTCGACCACAGATGGCTAAAGAACTCCGTACGTTTTTAGGGATGACGGAATGGTGTCATCCATGGATCTATAACTATGGACTCTTGGTAAGGCCACTCTATAAACTGTTGAAATGTAATCCAAAAGACCTCACCTGGAATGGGGAAGCAGAAAGAGCATTCCAGCAACTGAAAAGGAAATTAATGGAAGCCCCTGCTTTGGGGTTACCAGATATTACTAAGACATTCTGCTTGTTCTCCCATGAGAAACAGGGAATAGCCCTGGGAATCCGAGCCCAAAACTTGGGACCATATAGAAGAGCAGTGGCGTATTTCTCCAGACAACTTGATGAAGTAAGGAAAGGTTGGCCTAGCTGCTTCAGGGCGGTAGCAGCATTGGTGCTAAATATTCAGGAAGCACGTAAATTTACATTGGGCCAAAAGATTACAGTGCTGACATCTCATACTGTATCCACAGTATTAGAGGTAAAAGGGAGGCATTGGCTCTCACCACAGAGATTCCTTAAATATCAGGCTGTTGTGGTGGAACAGGATGATGTGGAAATAATTGTTACTAACATTGTCAATCCAGCAACTTTCCTTGGTGGAACCATGGGAGAACCGGTATCACATGACTGCCTGGAAACGATTGAAGCGGTCTATTCCAGCTGACCAGATCTAAAGGAGGAGCCACTGGAAGATGCTGAGGATTCCTGGTACACAGATGGAAGTAGCTTTCTTCGACAAGGCGTCCGCAGAGCAGGGTATGCAATAACCACCGTGAATCAGGTAATAGAATCCGCAGCCCTTGCCCCAAATACTTTGGCACAAAAAGCAAAAATAATCGCTTTAACCCGAGCGTTGGAACTAACCAAAGACAAAAAGATTAATATCTGGACGGACTCCAAATATGCTTTTGGGGTAGTCCATGCCCGTGGAGCTATATGGAAAGAAAGGGGATTCCTATCCACCCAAGGGAAACATATAAAACACGCTGAAGAAATTCTTAGGCTCCTGGAAGCAGTACAGCAACCTGAAAAAGTGGCTATCATGCATTGCAAGGCTCATCAGAAAGGATATACCTCTCAAGAATTGGGCAATGCTATGGCAGACCGAGAAGCCAAAAGAGCAGCTGAGAAAGGTGAATTAGAGGTGCAGCCTTTGGTCCCAGACGGTAAAATACAAATTGATTGTGAACCCAGGTATTCCAAAGAAGATCAGAAATTAGTTGTAGATGTAGGTTGAGAAATAGAGAAAGGTAAGTGGGAGATAGAGAAACTTGTCTTAGGAACCAGAGCCCGAGGTCTTGATGGGCTGATGCATAATGTTAAGCCTGGTATTTATGTGTATGTGAAGTCCTTTACAGATTCACCTCTGAAACAGAAATGGGAAGGCCCCTTCCAGGTGCTGCTGACATCCCATACAGCGATCAAGATTAAAGAGCAGACCTCGTGGGTGCATCACACCAGAGTGAAGAAAGGCCCTAAGCCACGATGGGAATCGACACCTATGGGACCATTGAAGCTTCGCATTCAAAAGCGATGATATGGATTCTTATGACTCTGCTGAACTGTAACCACTGTTGGGAGTGGCCTTGGACAGATACTTATTTTGGGTATATGGGAAGCTCGAGAAAGGATTTAAACGGGTTGAATTTGGCAACTGTGGTAATATATAATAATAACATGACACTGCGACCAACTGAATGGGAAAGAATAGATTTGGTCTATACCTGGACGTTTGAGAAAGGAAAGGAGGTCCAGAGAGGTTGTAGACTCCTTAATGTAAGTAACCCGCCTCCTCTCCAGACCCAAATTACTGCCAAGAACAGTGCTGTCTGGGACTCTGCCAATAGAACAGGCAGCACGATATGTGAAAGCAAGGAGGTTTGTTGGTATCCCTTCAATATAACTCAAACGGTGACCATAGTATGTCTGGGGGCAACTCAAGAGGGGGCCCAAGCTCTAACTTTTAGATTTTGGTTGCAGACACCAGAGGAAACCACCACTCCCCCTGCCTACACCACCCCGACTCAGGCTACTAAATCAAGTCCCACAGAGCCTGAGCAAATGGGACCATAAGTGTATCCAACAGGACCATACGTAATTCACTATGTTGGTCAGCAACAGATAATGTCTAATCCAATATGGTCTCTTAAACGAGTGGAATTATTAATACAGAACGATATTTCCACCGTTCAGCCAGGTTGTTCGTCATTTATAAGACCCTTACATACGGGGTGGACGTCATGGTTACATAAAAGGACCCTTCCTTCCCAAATGAGGAAAAGGAGACATGCAATTGGTGCAGTAGGAACAGGACTGGGAGTTTTAAATAGTATAGATACTGCGATAATAAGGAACAAACTCGCCACGGTGACCAGTGATCTGAACAAAATACAGAACCCTTTAAGATCTTCCCTCCTAACTTTAGGAACTGGCCAATGGCTTACAGCAAATGTGTTACCACAGTGGGATAAGCTTAATGAAAAGGACAATGACCTAATTATAAATGCATTAGACGTGGCTCAGACTAATGTTTCTACAGCACTTAGTTGTATCCAAGCTCAATTATGGATACAGACAATAGCAGCTGCAATCATTAGGGAAGGTGGAGACGGAATCCTACCAAAAGAAATCCGAAAGGTGATTTGGAATAATGCAACGGAATTAGAAAGGAGATTCCAATCGTGGTGGCATTTGGTTAATTTTACCTTTGACCCTACTAACAACATAGCTAACATAGCTAACATAACAACAGCTTTTGTACGAACAATATATAAAGCTTTAGTACATAACATATACCCGATTGTTGCACTAGGATTAAATTACCACGGAACTGTACTTTATCCCCCAGAACATAGGGTATGGGCTATGAAAACCAGGAATAAGTGGCAAACTATTGATGTCGAGGCCTGTGTCGTACGAGACCAGCAAGGATTTATTTGTGAAGGAAACACCATTAAAGGGCAAGATACTTGTCTTGACACTGAACAAAATGTTTGTCACTTTGAGGTGCATCCCAACGAGACCCTAAGAACCATCATAATTTACAGGGGTATCGGATGTTTTTGTCTGAGAAGTCAGTGTGATTTTGTACAAGTAGATGATCAAATGGTGGACACGAGCAACCATTCAAATATTTGCATTTGCAACTTTGTTAGTCTTACAGGATGTGATTTTACCTACACGGCTCCTGTTACTACTTATCAATTGCTACAGTTTACTTATACGTTGATTCAGGATATACAGCCCACCCCTATTGGAATGAATCTCACTCTAATAAGAAAACTATTGCATCATGAAAATTTAAAAAGGTTGTTAAAACAAGTTGAAGAAAGTGGAAGAAAGACTTTAATTACTGTCCATCATGATGCAGAGGAAATACACCAAGCAGTGGAACAAGTGAAGTCAGACGGAGAGCACAATTGGTGTAATGTTTTGAACAAATTTAAGGACAGATTCTTCAACTGTTACTTGTACAAATACCATCAAAGTGGTTTTGCGAGGTTGGTTTTTTGCGTTGATGCTAGCGTAAGCCAGAGTTAGCAGGATTCAAGTGCCTCCAGTATTAATTTTTGCAAAAGCCACCTGTATCCTCTCATCTTTCTGTCTGTCGGTCTGTCTGTCTGTCTGTCTCATTTCTTGTGAAAGTGTTAAAAAGAGTTAAGTTATAGCCAGATTGCGAAGATGCTAGGGTTCTCCTTTTATGTTTAAGGACCTTAATGGTTGATTTTTCCATGTTAATGCTTATCTGATTTTTGGTAGTGTTGACAGCTCTTTCAAAACGCCTCCTTCAAAATCTAATGTCAGTTCATACTTGTCATATGCTTACAGATTGCGGACGTGAGTCCATCAGACGTCTGTTAGGAAGAAACTCTGTCAACTTTACGATGTGCTGAAAGGTACACTTCCATAATTTTTCCCTCTCTGGTCTTGGTGCAAATTGCAGCCAGGTGCTGGGCAAAACGACAAAAGATACCAGTTCAAAGTGATTGACAGCTCAGGATGAAGAAAGAGTGAATCTGTCAGTAAGCAAGGGCAGCATATGAAGAGCTTATTCTGTATTCTTATTAACGAACGGCATATATTTTCACAACTACGTTGTATGACAGCGGTAACTCTTTTTCCTGAGAATTCTGGGTCTCTCTCACAGGTGTGACTTAATTCAGCATCTTTCCTTCCCTTTCTCTCCCAGCACCTCTAAAACTAAGCTGTAGTTTGGGGTCCCACAGACCAAACATGGCTGAAACATAGAACATACAGATGATCCCTGCTGCCAGGCATTTGTCGTCTCTGTTTCCCAATCCCAGATCCCAGCGATAGTGCCACGCAGAGCTATTCCTTCCTGCCCAGGAGCCGCTTGCTCCCCGGCCACTTTCCCAGTCCGTCGGCTCCTTCTGGAGGAGAGGGTTCCCTCTCTCCTCTCCTTTGCTCTGCTCCTGCCCTTTCTGGGGCTCAGCACTGAAAACCGCTCTCTTTGCAGTCCTTTCAGTCAGGCTTTCTCTGGGACTCCAGCACTAATTCCTTCTTATTCCAGCTCCCATAAAAAGAGGTCAGGCACTTACACGTCTCTTATCCCAAAGCGGATGGATCGTGGCTCCGCAAGCTCGTAGCCGCAGCAGCCTGGCTGTTAGGAGATATCAGGAGCAGAAGATTTAATGTTTCCAGCACCAGTTCAGTGCTGCAAAGAGCTGAATTGCTTTCACGTGCCGATGAACGCAGACCAACAAACTCCGCACGCCTGAGCCAGCTCCATGCCGGGGCAGGTGGACTTGTCTCTGCAGGGGATTTGTCTGCCTACCTGGCGTACCCACAGTTACAGTGGATGAGGGCTGGTTTTCAGGTATCCCATCCCACATTGCCCCGCATACTGGAGGCACAGCAGCTATGGCTACGTTGCTGCCGGTTAGGGTTAGCTGGAGAAGAGAAGGTTTTTCCTGGGCTGGCAGGGGCAAAACCAAACCAGGCTGTGATTGCTGGTAACAGTACAGGAGAGGGCATCAGATGCTTCCACCCAAGGAGCAAACTGGCCGTGAGACCTTTTTGCTTGTGAAGTTCCAGAGCTACATGGGATATTTCTGAACAGGGAAAGGAACAAAAGAAGCCCGGGGAGGGGGGGGAAGAAGAGTAATTTTTGACAGGAAATCTTGCTGTTTGCTGGGATTATCTGGGTACCGGCTTCTGTTTTGTCTTTTATGGATTTTCATATTACCACAAAGCAGTGGTAAATGCAATTCCCGGTGAGAAGCTTATAAGAGACCTGAAGGCTGAAAATAAGAAAGTGTTGTCCAGTCTGGCTGGGCTCGGGAGCACAGGGCCACCAACAGCCGACGAAACACGTACGTATTTCAGCATAAATAGCAAGTAGATTTTGACTTCCCCAAGCGTTATCAGGAGGCATCTTTGGTAATCTGTAAGATCGAGGAAGTGTGGTGGGAATGCAGCTGAGGTAGGTCCACCGGTGGATTTCTTACAAAGTGGGTGGCAGAGAACATTTTGAACAACTGTGAACACGCTGCGTGGCTGCCACGGTGCTGGTCCTCGTCCCTCACGGGGTTTGCTATCTTACACGTAGATACCTTGGTTAAAGCTGTTCAGAAGAGGTGTGGTTTTTGCTGGCTGAGCATGAGCGGCGGATCCGGAGCACACGGGCAATGAGGGAGTCCCGGCTGGAGGAAGCCCGGAAGGAGTGGGAGCACCAGTATGCCGCCGTGGCTCAGGCGAGTTTCCCAGTAACAGGCATCGCGGCCAGATACCTTAACCTGTGGTCTGATGTTTTCCCCTTCTTGTCATCTTTCAGATTTGTTACTCACACACCTCTCTGCCAGCAATGCCCCGACAAGACCTTCCAGGGGCTTTTAAGCCTGGGTAAACTGGCAATAACGTAGCCCTTGGTTAGGGGTCCACAATGTAATATCAAATCTCTCATGAGTTCAGCTGACAGAATATGCTGTCTACTTCTAACTACATTATAGTTTCTTGTCTTCATTTTGTAGTTATAAGAAATTATTACGGAAATAAGAGATGCCAGTGAATGCACCGAGCCATGTCGAAGCAGCTCAGGCTTGTGTCGTTTCAAAGTCCTTGACAGGGAGAACCAAAGATATTCCCTGTAAAACCAGTCATGAGATAAACACCCTAGAACGTGGGGCAGACGCGTTCTTTGTTCTTTTTCTTAAAAAAGGTTAATACTGCTTTTAATTTGGGGCATGTTTCTGAAAGCAACCGATCTCAACGTGACTTATTTAGCCAGACAGAAGCATTTCAGTAGGAGGCTGTGGCATGTAAGAGCCAAGGAGTGCGTGACAGGCTGCTCTGGGAAAGACGGGGTCTGATGGTGACTTGCTTAATAAATTGTTCAAGGCACACCTTCACTGAAAGGCCGTATGGTGCTCCCCTCCCAGTTGCTCTTCGCGAACCGTTTCTTTGCTTCAACATGGGTAACTGCCAAAGGGAGGCGTCAGGAAATTCGCTATCTGCGTAGAGCGGCGATCGCGGCAAGAGGGCTGGGTTTAATGGGGAGAGCACAGCTTTACAGGAATCCAGCGCGTTTTGTGCGGGTCTCTTGATTTTTGCACGAAGCACGCATCACGCAGCAAAGTTGCTGCCTTAAACAAAAGTGCTTGACTTCTTCCTTAATGAAGGAAGGTGACTCCGGGTCTGGAGCTTCTGCCAATGGAAAGAAGCGTGGTGTCAGTCTTTCAGGTCTAATAATTGCTTCCTGATCGTGCTTGGTAAACTTATGGGAAATTTAGGGACTTAATTCTGTGGGGAATGCTGAACCCCACGTGGTGTGTATGGCTAAACGTGGTAGTTCAAGTGCCTTCTTAGTCTGGACGGTTGTATCAGTCTTGGCTGGCAGCTGCCACAGGCGTTTGGGCACACAGGACTGTATCCTGTTCTGCTGAGGACAGCTCCTCATTCACTGACTGCATCAACTCGTTTTCCTGCATTGATTTGCCTGGGGTTTGCTTTTTTAGGACAGTGAAATGAACTTCATCAGGCATCTATTAATTTTGTTTCTTCTACCTAGTAAGCTGTCAGGTATGGTTTTAGAGAAATAACGGTGACAAGGCTTTGCTGGTGTGGTAGTGTTTTCCTTATGTGGTGGAGAGAATGCTTAAATTGGTAGGAGAGAGTCACCAAAAACCAGGGCCTGTTGCATGTGTTGCAAATGCTTTTGCAGTTCAGCTTGTCAGGTTGCTGCTCGTAAAAGTACGTTTCAGAATGAGCTATTCAAAAGCCGTGTGGGCACGGTGCTGGGCAGCCTGCTCTAGGTGACCCTGCTTGAGCGGGGGGGTTGGGCCACGTGGGTTCCAGGGATTGGAATCCTCTTTGTTGTGATTCTGTGATTCCGGAACTTGTGCTGAGAGGGGCAAGCGGTGTGGTACGCTGGAAATGCCTTATTAACTACTGTCTCCCTGTGCTGGAAGGCTGCGTGTGTGTTCTGTACTGAGACACTTGGCACCTCCATCCATCTGTCCAGGTAGAACAAGCAATGTAAAAAAGAGCGCAATTTCAGAACTGGCTTTAGGAACTTTTGCTAGCTTAGCCACGTTAGGCAGGGACTGCAACTCTTGAATGGCAGTATAGTTTTGTTAGAGAATAACCATAGGAGGTAGCTGGGTAAACTGGCTCTAGTGTCAAATTCCGATCTGTGTTGGTTTTGTTTGTTTTCTCATTTAAAGGGAAATCAAGGCTATGGTCTGCATCAGATACAGGATCTTAGCTGTTGGGGGCTGTTGGGCTAGAGAGCTAAAATTCTTTCTTCTTCTCACCTTCTGCTGTAGATCTGTGCTTCTTGGAGAACTTGTGGAGCATCCGCACAACCTCTGCAAGACAATGTGTAGGGTGCACTTGTGTGAAGTAAGCCTGACTCCAGAATTCTGATACAGACAGTCTCTGTTGTGCTAGTGGCTTTTAAGACTAAAACTTTGGTTTTGGATTAAATGTAGGGGTTTTGCCTAAAACATTTGGGGGAGGTTTTCTGCCTAAGTGGGAAAGAAATGACCCAGTGGTACTCACTAAATCACCAGCTAACTCGCTCACAAAATCCTCTTTCTGCAGGAGTAAAATATGGCAAACTTCTGTCAAGCTCAAAACTATTTATGGCTGACATGAGTCTATTTTTGCATTGTTTTCTTTATTTAGAGTGAAGAATGGGAGAGCTAACGGCTCGGGCAACGAGCAGTCTGCTGCAGTTTCCAGAGGTGACTCTTCAGGCACTTGGGGAAGATGGCATACCCCTAGATTCTGTGCTGTGCGGGAAGCTTTCTAGAGGTGAGCATTTTCCCTTAAATTTGGTGGTGGTATAAAGCTGTTACGGCCTGGAGGTTACCTGAAGCATAGGGTCATAGTATCAACTGTGTCAGGTTGGCGCTGTTAAGATGCATCAAGTTTGGAGAGAACAAAAAGGATGTTGTAACGATTGAAAATGCTAATATTAAAACATTAGTATAGTTAAACTTTGAAATTACAACCACGTGCACCGATCCTGTGCTATTAGAATAATTTACTTAAACCTGCTGAGTCAGTGAGCTCTCCTCAATTTCTGCTTAAATACAAGGCAGTTTCCCAAAAAGTAATAGTGTTGGTTTGGGCCGTATTTATTTGCACCAGCTCAAGCTCTATGACCGTCATAACATCACACGCAGAAATAGTTCTCCCACACTGTTACAGCGGCAAAAGCCCCTGCTTTTTCTTTTCTAGTCTGAATAAAAACAGAAGGAAGAGGGCAGCACTGTTAAGCGCTGCAGCTGTATTTCCAAAGTATTTAATAGGATGCAGATGAGTAGGCAGCGAGAGCTGCTGGAAGTGGCTAAGCAGATTAGGTAGGTGACTTTCCAGGTGATCTGAAAGCAGAGCTGGGTGCCGAGCTGGATGTCGAGGCTTCTGTCAAGACCAGGTAGAATCTATCTGCCTAACTGTCAATGCAGTAATGGAGTTAATACTTCGTTCGAGTTTGAAGCAGTTCAGGGGAGCAAATGTCTTAAATTCTTTCTGTGATCGGCACGTGTAAAAGTTTAGATTTACTAACGCAGTGCCCGTTTTAAGACAATCTCTTGCTGAAGTCCAAATCCCTGCCCAAAGTAGGCACGCGTCAAGTGAAATTTATAAACTAAAAATGAATTGGCTTAGATTTGTTATGTTTGAAGTATGCTTCAAGACTTGTATTCCCGTCTGTATGTAGATGATTTCTAGCAAAACCAAGCCGACTATGGTATAAAGACTATAGATCAATATATTGTAATCTTTATCCCAAACGATCAAAATTCTTCAGTGCAGGAATGACAAGTACAAATGCAAAATAAAAAGGTGGTTGATGTTAAGATGTGTTGCTTGAGGATTTCTATGGGTGATTTTAGAGAACCGACCAGAATTAGGGAAGTCGGTCTTCCTCCGTTAGGGCCTTTTATTGAAGGAAAGGGGCAGTGACTGTGACTTTTTTCAGTTGTTTTGAGTCTTGTGTTGGAAAGTTGCTTTAGTCGGCTTTCTTTTCTCTTACAGGGAGAAATGGCCTAGCATGGTTGGCGTGTGGTCCTCAACTGGAGGTGGTGAACTCTGTGACAGGAGAGCGGCGCTCTGCATATCGTTTCAGTGGAGTAAATAAACGGCGTCCCACTGTTCGTGTGGTAAAGGAGTTTTCCTGGCAGAAGAGACCTGGACTACTGGTTGGGTTGGAAGAAGCAGCGGGAAGTGTTCTCTGTCTGTACGACCTTGGAATATCGAGAGTGGTTAAAGCAGTTGTTCTTCCAGGAAGGGTACGTACTTTTTAAGCGGCGAAAGGAAGTTTTATGTTGTTAGGTGCTGCATAATCCTGCTTCAGGAAAAGCTTTGGAGCGCCTCTTTGTAGGAGGTGTTTTGTTCTGTACTGCATTAACGTACTGTCACTTCAGAGAATCCAGTCGAGAGAGCCTTGATGTAAAATCTTGGGCTTAATGGTACCATTATCTTCTGAGTCTACTGAGAGTAAACCAAATTTCCTGCTTTTATTGTAGAGCACATAGTTACCTAATTCTCCGCTTCCACAAAAAGGCATTGCAAAATACCTTTTCCTGGCCAGAGTCAGAAAGGAAAAAACCCCACTCTTTCAAGCGTCCATAGCATGCATTTCCTAAACGGTTAATTTCTGTCAGAAATAATGTCTTTAAAATACCTCAAACTTCCACAGTTGTGCTGTAAATGACTGAGACACATTCCCATGAATCTCAGGCTAGCAAGCAGGTCTGACTTCAGAGCAGAACACATTTTTGTGTTGACCTAAGTAGGAAAAACGAGCCTTGAGTGAGGTATCTGACAGACTGTTGAAAGATTGACTTTCAGTCTGAAGTCCTTGAATCTCTGCTCATTGAATATTGTGTTTGTGTAGATGGGATGCACTGGTGTGATGTTACTCATTTTTTTCTGTCTTCTGTAACCCATAAACTCAAGTGTCGTAATGTCCCCTAGTCTCATTGTCTTAATGTAAACAAGAATCAGCGTCAGTTAATAGAAAACCCAGATTCCCTGTATTTTTCTCACCTTAGAATCTGCCACAAATAAATACTTTTCTGTTACTCAGCTTTCCATAATGTGATTTGGTTTAACTTGCTAGAATACAGCTGGAGGGAGTTTTGTTTGTTTGTAGTGCTACAGCACGATTACTAGCAGTAAGCATTTGTATTGTGGTAATTTCTAAAGATATGAGTTGGGTTGGTGCTCCGCTGTGTTAGTTTGCCTATCATCTTGATAAATCTTAGAGTTTGAGGTGGAAGGACAAGCTGTGTGCTGACATCAGCGTATAATCAGCAAGTAAACTATGTTTGTGAAAAAGGTCATAGCTTTGTTAAGTTTTATTTCTTTGATCTACGTAAGCAGGGAATAGGAAAAGGAAAGGTTAAGAAGGATCACGTCACATACCGAATCTGCGTCTACCAAAGTGATTTGAAATAGAACGTAGTTAGACCTGCCCGTTGTATTGGGGAGTTCTTCTATACCGCAAGACAATGGTTCAGGAGAAAATACGAAGAAGCCTTGGGGGGAAAAGTTGGCTGTTGTGTGATAAAGGTTATGGATTTTGGAATAAAGCCAAAGCTTACCTGAAGTTCTGCTCTTATGCCCTCAACGCTCTTGATGACAAGCATGTTTGGCCTGTTGCTTTCATTTTGCTTCCTATCTTTTTGCTATTAGCTTAGTTAGATCAGCATAGCCAGGCCACAGGTATTGCTAGTCGGACTGTTAACTTCTAAGTTGTGAGTGGGAGTAAGGGTTAGCAAGAACAAGTAGATAAAACTTGCCCTTGGCCACTGTCCCTATGCTTTGAATTTATTCTGTAACTCATACTTCCAAATTATACATTATGTAACATGCGTTTTTAATCTGCCTGAACGTTTCTCTGATTTCCATAATGATTATTTTTAAAACTAAACTGCAGACCTAGTCTTAACATCACGTTCTGCAGTTTTTGTTGTTACTGTTTTAAGGCTTTGATGAGCACCTTAATTTCTGGACTGTTTTCCATGTGGGTATATCTTCAGTGGACAACTAAGTTCTACAGGTTAACCCTAACTTTGAGCAACTCTGGTCCAAGGTGTCAAGCCATTAGTGTATTAATACGGGGTATTTATAGTGACTGTATGACTGCCTTTTAGTGTAAGAGCAGATGTGTAGTCATTCAGAGAGCAAAGAATGAGTTAAAAAACCCAAACTCACAAGCTGAGAAAGAATTTAGGCATAATTTTTTTTTCTTTTTTTTTCCTTTTTTTTTTTCTTGGTCTCTTCTCCCATGTATCTAGCAATAGAACGAGAGGAAATGGCCTCAAGTTGCGCCAGGGGAGGTTTAGACTGGATATTAGGAAAAATTTTGTTACTGAGAGAGTGGTCAAACATTGGAAGAGGCTATGCAGGGAGGTGGTGGAGTGACCATCACTGGAGGTGTTCAAAAAACGTGTAGACGTGGCACTTTGGGACATGGTTTAGTGGGCATGGTGGTGTTGGGTTGATGGTTGGACTTGATGATCTCACAGGTCTTTTCCAACCTTAATGGTTCTGTGATTCTGTGCTCTCTAACTGCCCTCTGGATATACAGGTGAAATGCCGCAGACAACTGAAAGAGTTAATGGAGTATTATTTGAACTGGATTCTAGTAAAAGCAAATCTGAATTTAAAACATTCATTATATTGAATTGGTTTCTAATGGTTGTATGTTTCAGAACTATGGAAGGGTTCAAATTTTGCTGGTTTGTATGAGGCAGAAGGGTAGCATTCAGATTCAGTGAGGTGAGAAAAGCGTCCTTTCTTCATTCCCAGAATGAGTTGGCAGTAGTCTGGGAGAATATGAAAAGCCAGTGCATAGCGCAGTGGAAAAATATGCAGTTTCAGGAGCTTCTACGTGGAAAACTGAAGTGTTAAAACCAGGCAACATTTTTGGAAGACCGTATGCAAAAATGGAAGAGATTCCTTTGGGGCCAGTTGTACAAGGAAAGAAATCTTAAAAGAAAAAGAAGTTAGAAGGAACACTTGACCTTTGGCTAATTCTGCAGCAAGATATGTACAGTATTTTGAAGATTGGAAATTTCATTAGCTTTCCTATAAATCTGACAGAAACCCAAGTTGTCCAAATTACTGTAGGTACTTCTAAGATTAGAATTCTTGTGACCAAGATGAAAGGTAAATTCTGTGGTAGATTTCCAGGCAGTGTAGTCCCAGCAAGTGCTTGATATGGGAGAGGAGAAAACTTTGGGGCTTAGGGGTTTGGTTATTTTTCCCCACCTCTTGGGGGGTGGAGGGGGGCGGGGGAAATGTATTAAAAAATGGACTGCCTTGTGATGCTCACTTCTTTGTTTTACTTTCCTGTCAAACTGTGCTGTTGATGTAAAGGTTCCTGGTTTTGTCGTGCTGCTTTTTGTAAGAAGGCTAAACCATAGCCTCTGTTCTTTTGTTGTATAGCTTTAGTGCCGGAGTCTTTGTGCGCTTGTATCTCTGCTAGAGCAGTCCGTATAGTCCTGGGACGTGTTGCAGGTGCTGAAAGGTCTGTCTTCCCCTTGTAATAAAGCTGCGTGCAGACTGCTCCGCATGTTCAAGAGCAGTGTGCGCTTCTTCCTTAGCTGGAGTTAGCTCTTTCTCTAACAAGCTGCTGTTCTTTTTGCCGTTGTTTTAGGCTGGCTTTTAAAATTTCTTTTAACATTCCTAAAAGTGCCGGTGTGCATTTACACCTTTTCTGACTTTATCTGGTGGTTATTTTTATTCTAAATGAGGACTCGTGTAAATTTTGCTAAGCTACTATCTCCCTTCAACACTTTCCAAAAATGTTTCATTCCCATGGAAAATGGTGTGTCTACCATGCAGCTTGTCCGCTGCCTCATCTGACTTACAGCCATGATCTCTCCGAATACCTGTTTGGCAAAGAAGGCGTAGACTGTATCGCAGTGCTGATGGGCTGTGAGCAGTGGGAGAACTAGGTGTAGCTTTGTCTTTCTAACTTAAGTCCCTTAAATAGGATGAAGTTTCTTGCATATAACTGGTTTTCTGTGTTTAATTCTTAGAGTTAATTATGTCTAAGTAGGGAGTGGCAATTGGTAAGCTGTAATAATAGAATGGACCTTTTCAGCTGAAGTTAATTCAGTTCAATATTAACTTGTCGCTTTCCTGCAGGTAACTGCCATAGAACCCATAACTAATCACGGAGGACCCAGTACGAGCACTCGGCACCTACATCAGAGTCTGCGATGGTTCTTCGGAGTGGCAGCCGTGGCTACAGATGTTGGTCATCTACTTCTGGTTGACCTTTGTTTGGATGATTGTTCTTGCACTCAGAATGAAAGAGAAGCATCGGGTAAGCTTGCCGTTTTTAAGCTTGAATTTAAAAGTCAGAAATCTTGTGTCTTTTAAAGAAACTATATGCATCCCGCTTTGAAGATACTCGTGTGCAGACATTCATGGCTACTGGTTACAGGCGGCGGTTTGACATCGTGTAGTGCTGAAGTGATTAAATATGGGAGTGTCTTAATACGCCTTCTAATGTTATAAATGCCCCCCTCCCACCAAGATCCCCGTGTCACTATGATTCTTGCCAGTGAGGTGTAGGAATTTTCCCATCTGAGTCAGTGCAGCTGCCTGATAGGAAGTTGTGTCAGAGGTGCCCTATTTCTTGGGAATGTTCTTCTGCTTCTGTTAATTGACTTGGGGCAAATTTTAGGCTTGTTTTTTAAAATCAACCCGACTTATCAAAAGTCATGCGTTTGGATGAACGAAATCTCTGATTTGTGTGTTCAGATTGCATAGACTGTTTTGGCTATTACAACAGTGGCTTCAGGAGCTGATGTCACTTCAAATAGCTTCGTCATGAGGCCCAAACTCCTGATTACAGAGTCCAAGAAGAATTTGTCTATGAAGGCTACACTTTTACCTGGTTTTGAATGACGAGTGAGAACAACTTTCCGATCAGAGAGTTGTTGCGTTCTTTGAAAACGTACAAAATGGAAATGGCAAAACCAGTGTTGCATAAAGGGGTATTTTGCCTGGGACGGTAGAATTAGGTTATACACCTTGTCACGTCAGTGTTTAAAATGCAACCTAAGTGGCATAACGCATTCATTTATTGCGTCGTGTTGGGTGTCTAGGTCTGGAAGCTGTCACTGGAATTCCTGCTGAAGTTGCACAAAGAAGAGAAACTGTGGCCGGAGAAGGGAGACATCTCTGTTTGCAATTACAAAATCCTTCAGGAACAGCAATATCAACCCTGTGCTACATAAGCAGAAGCAATCAGCTCGCTGTGGGTTTTTCAGACGGCTACCTGTCACTATGGAATATGAAAACTTTGCAGAGGGAGTAAGTAGGCCTTTACACTTGGCCATGCCTGGAGGTGCAGGGCTCTCAATGTTTTGCTTAAGGAAGTATGTTAATTTAAAGAGAACTTTTTCGGGGACTGAAATTCTGAGTATAGTCTTGGAAGGTTTAGAAATCCTCTTCTGAAATAACTGTTAAGTCATACATGGACTAAATGGGACCGCCTTCTCCCCAATGGACTAGGATTGTTTTCCGTATTGTGCCTGTGGATTGAGGAATTGTGGAAAGCATGCTTCTTTGGGTTATGCCAAGCAGTTAGGATGTGATAGAGCTGGTTTCCATAAGACGGTTTGTTCTATCAGTAGTATTCAGTGAAAGCAGGAAATGTGTGTATTTTGACAAAACAGATTTTAAAAATTATTTTTCAGGAGAAGTTCCTGCAATTAGGGCATATGTTTTAAGGCTTAAGTATGTTAATAATGTGATTTAACCTGTAGGCACCACTCTCAGCTTGAAGGAGGAAGGATTCCTGTCTATGCTGTTACTTTTCAAGAGCCTGAGAATGATCCTCGCAATTGTTGCTACTTGTGGGCTGTTCAGTCTACACAAGAAAGGTGAAGAAAAACTTACTATTAGCCACTGAATTAATTTTTATATATAGAGATATATTTGTTCACGTACAGTTAATACCTGTATATTTGTTTTGTTTGTTTAGCTGTGCGGGAGATTCTCTCAGGTAGGGAAGCTGTTAAGCTTACAATGCAATTTTGACAGGATTCAACGGACGTGAAGGAGGGACCTAGGAGTTCCTCTCTTCTGAAAGAAGGCAAAGCAATACAGTGGCTGTATTTTTGTGCTTACATTCTTAAGTGATTTCCTTTGTTGCTTGATGACTGCTTCATGCTTTGTCTGATATTCACACCATGGTATTAACACAGTAGTTGAGGCTGCAGACCTAGAACACTAACCGTGCCGACATAACAGCCTGCTGCCCCTAAAGGAGGGAGGTGACGGTACTGCCCATTACCTTGTGCCAACTTTAGCAGTCTCTGGAGCCTTCATGAGCCAGTTCAGCTCACCTGGCAGAGAACGATCACTGTTCAGCAGAAAAGTCAATGGCTTCCTGCTGGGCTAATGGATGAAATCGATATGTGGAAGGGTGCAGCATATGCAAGAGAGGGACTGGAACTCTGGTGGTGAGGGAAGGAGAGAAAGGTATCTCTCTCTCTCTCTCTCAGCATCAGCAAGCTGTTTGATCAACTCAGCTGTTCATAGGGTGGCAATCTTTTTAAGGTTGACTTTAAAGCAGTTTTGATTGAGAACTCTTCCCTGTGAAGAACTATTTACGACAATTTTTAGCCCATACAACACAGTAAAGCTTTCAAAGGGTATGGTTAGCATTTGCCCCTGAAGCGGTTAGTGTCAAAATTTCCTCCTTTCTGTTTCAGCGGCCTAATGTGACCAATTGTCATGTCTTGGGAAGTGCTGTTTGTCTCTTCAGCAAGAGAGCGCTATTAAGAAAACTTCAGTCTAGATCTAATAAAATGATAATGAGGACTATAAAGCAGCTTTGTAATCAAATTTCATAATGTACACCTCTTTCAGTGAAGGTGATGTTGTGAGTTTACGTCTGTTGCAGTTAGCATTTGGTGACCGAAAACGCTTGGCATCAGGACAGGTCATGTATGAGGTAAGACGTGCACGTATGTGAAAGGATGAAAATCGTAGTTTTCTCTAAGCGAGGATCAGTTAAGTTGGCAGGGGTAATATTTACCATCAAAATTCAGAGGTGACTAAAAAACCGTAATCTTTGGCTGCGTCTTCTTGGGCATGGCCTTTGTCCATACTTTTTGACAACAACTCACGCCATTTCATACTGCGGCGTCGTGTGTTCCAACTAGATTCATCTGCAGAGAGCCCGTATAAATTCAGTTGCTGAGGAGGAAGCAGCTTTTACAAATAAAATTATTCTTCATTTAAACACCAGATTAATGGCATGTCAGAAGAGAAGATAGGGCTTTGAATAGCTTTGTTTAACCAAACTGCAAGCTTCTGTCTGTCTCCCTTTCTTAAAGTAAGGTCATGCAGCTTTATTCTTTTCTGATCTTTGGGGTTATATATTCTTGTTTCTCTCTTGAGCTCTGTCAGCAGGACTTCAAATGAAACGTGTCTACAGTGTCTCTCTTAAGTGTTGGTCCTGAAATGTAGGAGCTCTAAAGATATCTCCTTCTACTTTTTGGCTGGGTTACCTATGAAATCTACTCTTAAAGCCAGCAAAATACGTCAATACAGGAACCGGTGGTATGATTTGGTCAAAAGAGTAGACGTAAATTGTTAGAACTGGCTCCAATGATGATGTTGTGTTTAAAATAGAGGTGAGGTATCATTATATCTCAGAGATGTAACAGATAGCAGACGCATCTGTATAATGTATAATTCTCTTTGGTAGTATGCTTGAAACTCTTCCAAAATCTTTTTGAGGGGGAAGCGATCTTAATTCCGAGCAATTCTTTCCTCCTCTTTTGATACTTTCTCTTGCATGTTCTCAATAGGTATGCAATGAAATAGGGGTGATTCTTGCATCGTGGTACTCCGTTTCAATAGGGACGGGGCGTTTTGATTTTTTTGAATAAGTTTAAATGTTGACCTTTTTCCTTATATATGGGAAAGCTCCTTCCTCATCTGTAAATGTTGCTGTTGAATAGATGAAGGTTAGGCGTTTGGAAAAGGTGGTGTTTCTTTAAAATGCATTACCTATCCTGGTGACAAGGTATAAATATCTTCAAGTCATTCAGCGTGGTCTAAATATGGATGTCATCTCCTTATCTTTATGTGCATTTTTTTAATGACACAAACGTACGATGCTCTAGAGGAACAGAGCACCCTGATTAGTTTTTTTCCGAATTTTAAATTAAAATTTAATTTGGTGGGGTTTTGTTGTTGTTGTTGTTGTTGTTTTGTTTGGTGGTTTGTTTGGGTTTTTTCTTAATTGTAGAGCGGCTATTTGTCCACAATACACACATTCATGTGTTGCATTGTAGACAGTTTGAAGGAATGCTGTATTTGGAGAGGCAGTATTTCAGTTAATGCTTGCTTAGAAAATGGTGGTATCAGAGGTTCAACACAATCCTGCTGGAGTTTCTGAATATCCCAACGTAGTTTGCTGACTCCGTAGGAATTCGTGATCCTAAACGCATTGCCCATGTGCATCCCACGTGCTCTCTGTTTTCCCCTTTTGCTGTTGGGTGTGCTCGGTGAAGGAACTGAGGGATATTTCACCCATTAGTCTCTGACCAGATTAGAGGAGGAGCTGGTAAGAGCTTACGTGGTTTGAAAGGAGATTGCTAAGCAGTAAGAAGTTCTCATAGCTACTAGAGAGAGAGATGCGTTTTCACTCTAGTGGTGAGCTTATAGAGAACACCTCTCAAAAGAGCTTTAGCTGCTGTAATGCCATGACTTCTCTACCTACCTCAGTTCTGTTCTCAAGACATGGAGCAAAGAGCTTTGCATGCATATGACGTGTTGCATTATTTCGGATATCTCTTTGTAGATATATATTTAGGTTTGTAAAGAAACCTTGATGTTGCAAGGCATTCTGCAGAACATGTTTAGAAATGAATAATGTTAGGGAAATGCTAACTTTTGAAAGCGTGCAAAGCCTTTGCAGCCAAACTTACCCGTTACGATTTGGCATTTAATTCTCTTGCATGTCAGCTGTAGTTTCTATTTGCCATCAGAAATAAGCGCGTGGGAAACATACACTAGAATATGCATATTATATTAGAGATATACGTTCTTTCGTATTTAGGTATAATGTATGTTTTTATCTCCAAATGACCTTTTCTCTCTCCTTTCATTTTTTCCCCAGGGTTTGGAATACTGTGACGAAAAGTGCAGTTTAGATCTCACAAATGGAGCCATTCCCCTGAGAGGGGAGGCCAGCAATACCAAATTACTCAGCTGTCAGACTGTAGAAAAATTTCCCAACCATGCTGACGGAGAGGATAGCATTAACAAAGGTTTGTTCTGATGTCCGCGTTTGGCTATTCTAAAATAAATGGGTTCGGAATCTAAGCGATGAATGCTGCTCTGTACCCACAGTCTGCAAGTCTTAAATATCTGTATAGACTAGCTTGTTGGGCTTATTTAAAAAGAAAAATTGGGTGCTTAAGTTATGTGGGACTCCTTTAAAGGAAAAAATAGCCTTTATTTTATGCTTGCTGACATGCCATAGCGATGTATGGTGGGGTCATGTCAGTGTTCTATTCCTCCAGCTGTTGTCTTGGAACAGTAAGATCATTCTCTCCCTTGCTTAGGAATGTTACCTTTCTGTCTCCTTTTTATGAAGTTTGAGGCATGGAGAAATACCTGTAATTTTTCTGATGGTTTCTAATGAGCTTTTTTTCAGAATCTGTCCAAGTTAAGTTCTAGGCACACATGAGCTTCTGCTGGATGTGGGTTGAGGCTAGCAATGAAGCTGTCTTCTGAATGATGAAAATAATTGCTATCTTCAAAGGCAGTTTCAGGGGCTAACAAAACTGAAAAGGCACAGAAGTTCACAATGCAACATAGTAAAGTGTGTGAGGATCCCTAAACGGTCATGATGAATTCAAGAGAGAATCATTTTGCCAAACAAAGTGTCGTCTTGTTCCTTGCCCCATTAGGGTGAACGATAGACCACATACTTTGCTTCTTACATCTGGAGAATGCATTCTCCCCAGAGAAGAAAGACCATTCCACTTACTGAGAGAACTGGAGTGCAGCATTGTGAATGTTTTATGTTACAGTCTTTATTCCGCTTTCCTGTTTGTTGGGTTTGGGTTCTTTTTGTATTTATTTTTGTGTGCTAGTTGTGTTCTTTCATTCTGAATATGCTGGGGAGGAGCTATTCTTAAAATTTGTAATTGACTCAAATCTGGAAATTAATAATGCCAGCTGAGCAATACAAGTGTATACAATAAGTATTTGTCTGCTTTCTGAAAGTAGCAATGTATGTGTTGCTAGCACATCTTTTTTTGCTAAACTGTTCATCTAGCTAAATGTCTTGGTCAACTCTTCATGTATGGAAAACCGAATTAGCTAAGAAGCGTGTATTTGATTTGGCTTAGAACTGATACAGTTTGAATGAGAAAAAGAGGCAGTATGACTGAAACCTACCACAGGGATGTTTGCTACTCCGTACATCATTTTTTTTATTATTCTTAGCAAGTGGTGTGTTTCAGGAGTGATAGAACAGGATTAAGCCAAAGCAGAAAGTGGTGTTTTAAAAATATCAGCTGTATCATATTTTCTACAAATAAGAAACAATGTCTTGTCTTTTCCAGTAATATCCCCTGACACCAGCGTATCAATCTTCAGTTGGCAAGTGACGACATGTAGTCAGAGAAAACCATCTACTTATTTGGGTGTATTTGACATTAATCGCTGGTATCATGCTCAAATGCCAGATTCGCTAAGGTAGATTTTCATTAAGTTGTTCTCAACGTCCCTGCAAATAATTCATTTGAAAGTCGGCGTTCAGCTTATGCACTTGTTTTCTTTAAGGCCAGAAGAGTTCCTTCATGATTGCCCCTATTTTGCACTGTGGTCACTGGATACTGTAATAAGTATGACTTCGCCAAACCTCATTTTGGATATTCTGGTACGTGAGCGGAGTCTAAGTCGGGGACTTCCTCCTTCTTATCCACCACCGGAGCAGTTTTTTCATCCAAGCACCTATAATTTTGGTAGGTATTTCACCGCTTTTAACAGCGAGAAGCGTAAATTGAGGTCCAACGCCATTTACTGGTTCTCTTGTTCGTTGTTTTTCACTCAACAACCAAACCAAACCAAAAAACCCCAACCCCCCACAAACCCAGCTCTGATTACATTGTACCAGCAAGGTATGTAATGTTGTGAAATGCATCTGACATTCTGCTGAGTTTTGGGGTTTGGTGCTTTTGTCACGTAGCCGGTGAAGTGGTGATGGTTACAAAATGAAATGACTTTGAACTGAAGCTCAAAGCACAGCACCTCGATAGCACTAGAGATGAAATTTCTACACGCAGTAATAATTTTTTAAAAAAGGTTTGCCTGCGATCTGACGAAGAAAATGGGTACTCAGTTATAGCTTTCCAGATATTGCTGTTTAAAAAAAATAAAGTGGTCCTAACATAACTGTGAGAGCATGGAATGTTGTCAAACGTTCCTTGTTTCTGCAGATGGTTCGTGCTTGCTGAACTCCGGAGTCGTTCATATGACTTGCACCGGCTTGCAGAAGGAGGTGATCTTTTACTGTATCTTTATTGAGACTGTCAAGAGATGTAGCTTTTCTAAGTTTTCTCTTGCACTGCTTTCAGTGTCAGAGACCATTCTATGCTCATCCTGCCCATCCACACGCAGAATCGCAATTGTACCCTGCCAGTTTTATGCCAATGGCAACGTTTTCGGTCCACTCTTGGGACTGTAAAACTACCATTGTCTCCTGTTGAAGCACGATCAGGGATTGAGTGTCTAGAACGGAATACAACGTTGCTGTAGGAGCAAGAACAAAAATGTCGTGGAAGGCGGCGAAAGCTGTTACTTCTATATTACCCATCAGTCCAACTGCCTGCTTAGGCTTGAGTTAGGGTTTGGATCCCTGATTAACCTGAAAAAGGAGGACAGAATGGAGAAAATGAAAAATTATTTGACTGTTTAAGAAGCAATGAATTCTTTGTTCTCCCAGACTTGGCCAAATCATAACTTCTGAGCCACTGCACAGATTGTAACAAATAATTTTGAATTAAGTTTGAGCTCACTAAACATTTCCAACGTCAACCAGCTTCTGCACAAACAAGCATAGAAAGGGTCTTCCACAGTGTGATTTGAAGTTGTGCTGTTGCTGGTTCAGCTATTGAAAGTATGTAAGATTCTCATTTTACTTTGTCTGTTATGTTTAGAAGGAGCAGTTAGAAGCGGTATTGTCAGCTGCTGTCCGGACAGGTTCTTTAGAACTTCTGACTGGGTGCATTAAACAGTGGGCATCTGAAGGTAATACTTCTTTACATTGTTTTTATGTTATATATTGGTTAGTTTGAAGTTGTTGATTTGTTTCTTTTTTGTTGTCTCTTTTTAAAGAGCAGCCAAGTTCTGCTGCTAATTTACGGCTTGTTCTTGAGTGGACATGGAACAAAGTGATCTCTACAAAAGAAGAATTGGACCAAATATGTGAGTACTAGTGTAGTCATTCCACAAACATAAAATCATTCCTTCTAATTGAGCTTATCCAGTAATCTGCTGGTATATGGCATTGCACGCGGTTCTTTAAGTGTGCTTTGAAACTCTGAAATTGCTCTGTAGGCTAATGCTTTAATGTTTGTTCTTGAAAAGGTGTTCCGCTCTTTGATGGCTCTTGCAACTTCGTTGACCCACAGACGTTACAGTCTCTTCAGCACTGCCAGTTGCTTTTGAGCAACCTTAGGACAATCTTAAACTGTTCTCTAACAGAAGCACAAGAGCTGACTGAAAAAGGTTTGTCATAGTATTATTAAATCTTTGCTATGCTTTCTTAAGGTTTGGAATTATGCTTGGGTTGTAATTGTGGGAACGTGAGCTTTTGTTGGGTTTGGTGATTGGAAGACGGTTAAATTTAGCTGGGCGAAGGGGCTTAAATCTGAGAAGCTGGGACGACCACTCAATATGCGTTGAGTTCAGGGAAACAGTTTCTTGTGGAGTTCATGCAAGCGGCTAGGGGAGACTACACTCAGCAAGAAGCTATGTAAGCAACTGGGTTGAAATTGCAGCACCTGAGTGTGGTAATGCTCAACATGTTTCTTTTTAATTCTTAGCCAGCAATTTATAATTGCATGCAAATATTGAATTGCAAATTACTAAAAAAGATAAAGGAAGCGCAAATGAGTGACTTGTAAAGTAAGTTAATTGAGTTTCTATAGCTTTTTAGATCATAAGTTGTTCTTGGCATATTGAGAAAAAGAAAGACTGTCCCTTTGCTCTAGTAAAAATCTCTGCTACTTGAAAACCAGGTGTTGTCTTCCTGCGTGTATTTAATAGTTCAGGCTTAATTTTGTTTTATGTTAACCTTTAGTGAATCTGGTTCTTTGGAGGGGTTGCTTTCTCTTTTGGTGGTGATTGTGGGTTTTTTCTTCAAATAAGAAAGCGATACAGAGTAGAAAATGCAAAGACGAGAGATTTCTACCGTGTCATTTTTGTATTTTCTATGTAGTATGATGAAGGGAGTTTTGTAAAAAGGAAAGGAATTGCATAACAAAAATCATCCTATGCCTTTTTTCAGGTTTTGCAGACTTGACAAACAAGAAGGTGGTAACTAGCCTCATTTCTTTGTACGCACGAGTGGTCATCTGGTTCTGTCGAGCGGGTCTCCTTCCAGAGGGTTTAGGTAAGCATAAACCGTAAGACATTTGTACCAAGGACACTGTCCAGTAAGTGATTCCTAGGAACACGTGCTTAGCCACGCTTTTGTAAATGTTTTGTCAGCAGCAAGTCGTGTTGGTTCAGTGACAACGTATGCCGAGAAGCTCTGGTGGTGAAATTGAGATTCTACAGGTTTTTCAAATACATAGCATAGAATAATGCAAGCAGTTTCTTTCCTGGATGTTTTTTAGAAATAGCAATAAGGCTCTGATTCAAGGAGCTGCTTGTGTCCACAGCTTGAAATACTTGGGATTTTAGACAAATTACTATTAGGCAACAAACGCCTGTTGGAATGCTTGTTTGTACAGTAAAAGCACTACCTGCATGTTTTGAACTTTTTATGTATTGCTTGAGGAAATAATACGCCTTGGAAATGCTTCTTTATTTGGATAGATTATAAGCCCTAATTGTCTTTACAAATGCTCACATGACATGTTTAAAAAGCCATTCCCTTTGAGAACTGGTGTTTTTTATAGTGAACTTCAGCTAACGCTACATGTTCTGAATGCTACATCAACTGCAAGCTTGAAATGGCGCTTGAGACAAGAAGGAATTGAGTTTTGTCTCTTACATCTCTTCTGGCAAAGGCAGAAATGGGCTTGGCTTCTTTCAGAGTTGGAGGCTTCTTGATGCTTACCTTGTGTCTGTCTTTTTAGTCAAAAATTTTAGTCGAAAAACGTGCTATTGTTTCTTTAACTTGCTTTTACGTTATTGCCTGTAGATGATGATATGCATTTGTCTCGACCTTTCTACAACTATCCTCTGATTCAGAGCTACTATGCTGGTCAGCGACAGAAACTTGAGCGTTTGTCAAGGTAAGCCTTACTGGAAAACTCTGGAACACTTCCACTGCAAATTTAGAAGTGGAAGGGAACGGCTTTTATCTCAGCCGTTGTATTTGCTGTGCTTAATGCATTTGCCGGCCATACTCGTGACGTCAGTGATGCATGTGTTCTCTTGAGCCCAGGGGTTACTTGCCCATGGTAAAATCCTTATATATCCCTCGGCTTAGTACCACTTGTTGGTATCATCGTTTTTTGTAGGGTACTTAATTCATTGGCTCATCTGTATAATTTGTCACTACTGGAAAAGATCACGTGACTAGGCTAGGATCAGTCGTGTCTGGTTCAGGAAAGCACAGCGTTCACAGAACAGTTGTTTTGGACACAGAAGAAAGCATGTTTAAAAAGAAAACAAATCATCTCTTTTATGGGCTAGTAATAGATGGTAAGAATTGTATTGGCCTAAAGCTCCTACTCGCAAGTACCTTTGTGTAATTTCGTAAGACAGTCAGAGTTACGTGTAGTTGGCACACCTAGCACTCTATTGGCTAGTGCATAGAAGTCCCTTCCTAACGTAAACTCTCTTTCCTGGACTAGCTGACTAGCATATAGGTGATAGGCCTTGGATTAGACGATAATAGATTTTTCTTTGGAAATGGTACTGGAAACTAAGGAAAGACCTAAACAAGCTTAGGCTATGGCACTGTGAAGAAGAGGCTGCAAGATGAGTTAAGGTGGAAGCTGCAGCGTATTAGGTATTGACTGTAAAGTTCATCTTTCTGAGCTTAATTCTCAAGTAACTTGCACACAGGCTCATGTGATCCTTAGAAGCACACAAGCTCTGGTGTGCTTTTGGCGCTTGCTGTCGTCGGGAAATTAAAGGGTAGCGTCGCAGTCAGCAGAAGGCTGTGATGGACTTGTGACGAATGTAATTGTTAAAAGTTCAGCCATCCGTAATTGTAATTCTATTTTGACCTCCGTTAATAACTGAACATGATCTAACGAACATCTTTCACCTGACTCAGAAATTTCTTTCACGTGCATTTCAAGTCCTAATCGTGCCTTTGTATGTCTGTTACTTTCTTTGACTCCTGGGAGCTTTTTTTTTTGCTTTTGACTGGAGGAAATCTGTTACACTGCGAGGCTGGAATTCGTGGTTTACTCTGCCTGAATCCTTGCTACCTTCTGTTCCAGAGGAAAATGGGATTCTGACTGCTTGATGATTGATGGAATGGTTTCCCAGTTAGGAGACCAAGTTGAGAAGTTGTGGCGGAGAGATGAAGGAGGAACTGGGAAATATCCACCTGCTAGTTTACATGTGAGTGTTATGTTCACAGAAAACAAGAATGACAACAGCAACAACAACAAACCCTCACCCCCCCCCAAAAAAAAACCCACCCAAAAGGCAGTGATTTATGAAAGACAGGAGTTTTTAAAAAACTTTCAATTTTTCATTTCAGGCACTGCTGGATCTCTATTTGCTAGAAAGCATTGAAGAAAGCTACAAGCATGCAATTGTATCCTTTCTAGTTATTTTTATTACACCTTCAGTATATGCACGTAAATGTTCTTAAATGCTTGTCACCTACGTGTTTCATAACATTTTTTAATTTATCCTTCAAACACAATGCAAGTGAAAACATTTCGTTTAGAATTAAGTCCTAGACAGAAGCATTGTTTTATTTCTTTGTACTGTGCATTTCTTTTTTCTTTTTTTTTTAATGTTTTGTTGCAAAGCTTTTGTTCTGTTAAAAGTGCACGCCCACAGAATAGTAAACAGAGGAAAAAGTCATTGGGCAGAAACTTAATTTCTAAGCTGCGGAAATATCCAGAATTGTTTTTGTTGTTTGTTGCCTAAGCCGAGAGGAGAGCCTAGAGAGCAAGGGGTTTAAAAACTGTTGTACCCCAGAGCTGTCTTATTAGAGTACGTCCCTAAAAATGGATGTCAGAAAGCGAAGATGACACTGCCAGTGAGTGATCCACATACTGGTGTAAATCCCATTTTAATCATTCCGAGCTGAGTTGTGTTGTAAGGACACCATAACTTACATTGGTTCATATACTCTGGAAATGAGGAAAAAAAACAACTGTAGAATTTGTTTGCTTTAATAACTAAGCGTGGGATGTTCAAATGTTTTGAATGTCCAACTGGTAGCTCCACTGACTAAAGAGGGAGCCTGAGTTTCTAACTGAAGTAGTTAAATACCCGAAGTTAACCTTTTTGAATGCCTTACAGAAACCAAAGAGCCTTTCTTTCTGGTTATTTATTCAGAATGCAGTTTTGCGGTTAGGACCCGAGTCTCGTCAGGTTAGAATAGCTTAAAACGGCAAGACTAAGCCATTAGTATTTTCTGCTTCCTACCACTTGCATATCCTTACTTCCTGATGTTTTTCTAAATGTTACGTGATAAATTTTGGTCTTACAAATTTATTAGCCTTAATTAGATACGTGATACCAGACAATTTACTTGCTGCTAGATGTCATGCATTCCTTTCCGAACAAAACAGAAACTTTAATCGACTCCTTCCCAACTGCCTTTGCTGTCCCTTGGGGTCTTGTTAAGCTTGTTCAAGGTTTCTGGCTTCTAGATCACAATGATTATGAAGTAAGTATGTAACAGTTTAGCGAGATATACATTGCAGTACAAAGCGATAATCTAGAAAGCAATTTTAATAAATTGGTGCTTAGCTAGTAACAGGTGATAAAACATCAGAAGCTTTTTTGTAATACTGCCACGACATCTTCAGCAATAAATTATGCTTTGAAATGTTTGTTTCAATGACTTTGACAGGCAGTTGGTGAAAAGGAAGACAAAGTCCACTTTAATAATGCTTGATATTTGACTTTTCAAAGCCATCCGTTTAGGCTGTTTTCAGCAGACCAGTTGAGCACTTTCTCCAAAACAGTGGTTTAGGTACTTTAAATACTAAAGCTAAGATCATAGCAGCCAGAGTTGAGACAGAAGACTGCAAAAGTGACTTTTCAACCTAGCCATGTTCTTTCTGATGCTGAAGGTTGTTCTTTGCCTGTCACAGCGGTTTGTCTGGAAGAACTTATTATTTAGTAGTGTATTTATAAAAAGCCATGTTTGTATACAGAGATATGATGAACCTAGAAAAGTGTGACCTACTCCTTTTAAAACACTCACTTTGTTCTGTATGGCTAACTGAATGCTCTAATGCTTTTTCCTGCAAATACTTGTTATCTACATGTCCCGTATCAGGTATTTCATTGGTTAGTCACCTAAGTTTATTTAACACCCGTTCACCCTTCCTTAAGAAACTTTTGAATATTTTTGTTGCCTGCGTGTATGTATGTATCTTAGTAAACGTGATCTCTGACTTCTACAGAAGTCGCTGGCCCTGCTCTTTCATCCAGCTACAATCAAAACTGTGTCATGGCAACATATGAGAATTCTTCAGTCCCTCATGTGCCAAGGAGAGCATAGGCGAGCCCTCAGATACGTACAGATGATGAAGCCCTCAATGTCAAGCAGTAGTGAAGCGCGGCTTTTCCTCACTGTGCTGTTGTCCAATAGGTAAAGAAATATATCCCCCCGTTTTGGCGCTCAAATATTGTGACAGGTGGAGAACAAATAATACAAATCACGACGCCCTAAATTTCCTTTAAACTTTGAATACCACAACTTTGGGGCATCTTTTTGGCTATACTATTAATATTCCTTTACGTCTCACAAAAATTAATTGCAGGTGCATGGTGGAGGCTTGGGGTCTGTTGAAGCAACATACCACTAATTTAAACCTAGAAGAGCTGTTAAAACACATGTTTGAAGTCTGTCGGGAGGTGGGACTAATGGAAGACTTACTGAACCTACCTTTCACAGGCCCTGAACGAGTAAGTGTGGACAAGAAAATAAAAATCTTAATCGTCTCTTTGAACAGAGAAGAGGCAGATTCATAATCGATTTTTGAAATGTGTTATTTCTCACAGGAGTGTTTGGAGAAGTTTTTACAGACCACTGCTGGTGTTCAGAATCGCGAACTTCTTTTAGTCCAGCATCTGCAGCGTACCAACTATATCCCAGCACTACAGTTGAATCAGACAATGAAGGTTAATCGCATGGTAAGCGTCAAGTGTGCAAGGTTCTCTTAGGTGTTACTAACCGTTTTTGATAGTACTCAACAATGCTTGGGGTTTTATACCGTTCTTTGAAATACTAGGAATAAGCTTCTACACCTTAAGTTACAGCCGAACCTAAAAGTCGAACAAAATATTCCACTACTCCAAAGTGTGTGCTGATGGGTAGCACTTGCTGCTGTTCTGTGCGGTGGATGCATTTTACTATATCTGCAGAGGACGTTTATTCACTCATTAGAAATAGCACAGGCAGTTCTGTGCAACGAACTTCTTGTAATTCGTCAGCGTTCTGCTTTACGCTTTTCATTCATCAGAATGATCGTGATCCTCGCTTGAGAGAGACAGCGCTTGCCAGAAATTCTGTATTAGACCAATATGGCAAGATCCTTCCTAGAGAAAGGAAGCTGGATGTAGAGAGAGCCAAGACTTACCATTTGCCTTCATCGGTCTTAAGAGAAGGTAATTTTTTTGGGGGGAAATACAATGGACAGCTAACCATCGCTTTGATTACACGAGGCTGAGAGTTTTTCCCTCTCGCTTTACAGTCGTAAGACTGAAGCCATTATCAACAGTAACAAAACAAGCTAATGCAGGAAATGTGCACCCAAGAGCAACTTTCATCAGTAATGTATTGTCCAAAATTGGAGAAGGATGGGGAGCAAACAAGCAGAAAACCAGTTTCTCACAGCATGATAGGTAAGCAGCCTTTTAACAAAGTTTAGTCTTGAGCTACACGTTTGGAGAGAGAGAGAATAATCCATTTGAATTGCGTTAGCGTTTTGGAGGGAAGGTGCGCCTGAATAGAGCTTTGTCTGGCTTTTTTGCGCATACAATATGTAGCATTTAAGAATCAATACATCGTAAGTAATATTCGGAGAGTGAGTTTTTCTGCTATGATAATAGAGCGGAAAAGAGGCTAGTAGTTGTCAGATGATTTTCCTGCAGGTGGTATGGTCAAATAAACTTGGATTCTGGTATGTTTGGACTTCAGGGGAATGAAAGTCATTTACATTTTCCTTTTAATTCTAGTCCTGGAGTGACAGAACCACCAGTCATAACACATCCTCTCCCTGATGCAGAGTCACGCAATGCATCTGTTGGGGCACCAGTTAGAAAATTTTCAGGAAAATGTTCCAGGTATAGTAGATCTACAGAATGAATATTTCAAAAAGGTGTTGCTTCTCATATATATATATTTGTGTATGTGTGTGGGTGTGTACACTTCCCGTGCTTGCAAAGCGTTCTGTTTGCATTTAGTTTTGTGTCTGTTAAAGAAAAGGCCAACTTAGGGACACAACTAAATGGAGAATTTGAAGTGGTCCCAGCATTGAAATGTGGATGCATTTTCTTCTGACACGAGAATGACATCACTTGTGCAACTTAACATTGGATTACTCTTGCCTCAGAGGCAGTGATTTAGGAAATTAAGTATGAAATGTAACGAAATAATTGAAAAGAAGAAAATGCCTCTGACTTGTTGGTGGGCCTGAGACATCACCCCAACAGCGAGGGTTCACCTGTATTTCTTGTTCATGGAATGTTTTTGAAACGTACCATCTCAGATTTCTTGAACGCAGCATGATTCTTTCCACTGATTTATTTCTTTTTGTATTTTAAATTGTGTACCATAACAGATTGCTTGGTTTGCTGGCTCGTCCTGTTCCTTCACGCTCTGCAGCACGGGGTGGTAGCTCACATTCGCCATGCAGAGCTTCTACTTCATTCATGCCATCCAGCCCACTGAAACCAAATACGCATGGTTCCGTCTCACAAAAGAAGTTTTCAGGAGCATCAGAGCTGAATTTGCTAGAAACTCCTCTTGTGGTTAAGGTTCGTACTGTAAAAAAACGGTAACAACCAACCAATCAAAAAGCCTGTAAACTTTGTTTAAAATGAAACCACCAGAAAAGTCTTTAGAAACAAACACTGATTGGTCTCGAGGAATGGAAAAAGGTTTTCGGTGTCCCAGACTTCAGATGAAGTTAAATAGGCTGTCAGTTAGTTAGCTCGTTTCGGCTTTGGGAACAGAAATCTCAGAAATGGAGCATGTGATTGCGTACACTGAATACTTTGGTCTCTGTCCCTTAACCGCATAAACTTTTCTCTGTAGGAGAGAGTACATTGTATGTTTCTAACTTTACATTCAGTGGTGATGTGAAAGGAAACGCAGTATTTCACTGTCCTCAGTTTTGTCTCACTCAGTTGGAAGTTAGTCTGTTTGGTAATTAATAATGCATTAACAGACGTTTTTTAACTCCAGGTCATTGAAGATAGTGCGGGTAAGGCGCAAACCTCAGAAGCAGCACCTGAAGCATCACCATCTAGTGAACTACGTCCGCCAGGCAATCTTCAATACAGCTATAATACCACAGAGCAACAGTTTCCATGGGATTTGCCTGCTAACCAAGATGGTGAATGTGATGCAGCTGAGGGAGATGGAGAGCAGAGTAATTTTCCTTTAGTCTTGGAAGGAGAAGGTGGTGAAGCAGAGATGGGAGACCCTACACTGTTAAATGCTTCTAAACCGTCTGGCACAACAACAGGGGAAAAACCTGTGAACAGTTTAGGAAATACTGAAAACCAAGAACATGTGACAAATTCAGTGTCCCCTGTAACTAGTGATCAGGAATCTCAAAATATTGCAGAGTCACTCCCATATGTGCCTGAACCCCTTAAGGTAGCTTTTGAGAACTTATTGTATGTAATCAAAAGCACAAGAATTAAAGAATTGACATCTGGAATTGTAGAACAATCTATTCATGAAACCACGGGTAAAAAGGAAACTAGATCCCAGAAGGCAAAAGCTCCCTTACCAACTGTGCCAGAAGAAGTGGAAGATGAAACCAGCACACGTCAAGTAGAGCATGCCGTCACTCCTAGAAGACGCGCAAGGGGACAACTGACTAGCAGTCAAAGTATTCCATCGGCAGGCCATCAGCATCTACTGAAGACAGCCAAACCCGTTTTGTTAGGGCTGTCTCCTAGGAGAAGTACCAGGCAAACAAAAGAAGCATCTGAGACTTCTAGCCTTCAAACAGAAGAAAATGCTCAAGATGATGAGCGCATACCTGTGATTCCTGTTACTCCTAGGAGAGGTAGGAAGACTAAATGGGCCAATTCAGAAAAAGTAGAAAGCAGCCATTCTGATGGGATTCTCCAGATCTGCGTGTTTTGAGTAAGACAGGTCAAAACATTTGCCTGTCCTGTTTTAGACGTCTTGTAGTTGGAGAAGAAATCCAGGGTGCTTTTCCTTAGAAATAATGCTAAGGTCCTAATCATTAAAGAATAACCGTATAAAGAAACTTTGTCGTTGCTGGACTGTGGTACAAAGAGTTCTGTACAATTTCCGTAGTCTGGAAGCATTAGAGGGCAGTCAGTATAGCTCTTGTTTGGCCTGAGCTAGCAAAATTATCCCAGTCCTGCATGCTGTCTGCAAAGGTAATTGCTGGATCCGGAGGAAGCAGACAGTAGAAACAAAGAAGAAGAGGAGGATGTTTCTAGAACGGAACCTGTTGAGATAAAAACAGGTTAGCAAGCAGTTGGGTTTCAACACGACCAGTCAATCTCTAGAGAAAAGAACAAGCAAGGACCTTAGCTGCATTCTTGTAGAAGAGGGGAAATGGAGTCAAGAAAGGAAAGGAGCGTTGCTGGAATGAGACGGGTATCCAAAGAGAAATGAGAAAACTTGCTACCGGATTTTAAGAAGGAGGGGTGTTTTCTGAAGTTTTTATGTGTTAGGTCCGTAACATATCAAGTTTAGTTTGTAAACAGAATATCAATGGCCATTTTGTTTTCTTGACTGAAATTACGCATCAGACTTCGTGTTTTACTGGAAAGAAGACTTCAGACCTCCTGTGCATTTGAAGTCTTGGTAGCATTATTTTGTTAGATCGCTATCGTAGGTGAAATGCGTAAAGGCTCACTTTAAAATCATATGATCATTTTAAAAGAAGTGATGTTAAGTGCAACAGGGAAGTCATCCTTCTGTCTGTTTTTGTAGGATTTGTGGAAGAATCAAATGCTGACTCTCTTACCCTTCCTGAGGATGGTAAATTGGTGTTTAAAGCTGCTGAGGCTGCTCCTTTGGGGACTGCACGTGAAGGGTAAGTTTATAAAACAGATACACTGTTGGGTTCACACAACATGTAACTGCTGGCTTTCCTGTGTTTGAAAACTATGATTGCGAGCCGGTATTGCTTCTTTCCTGTGTTCTGATATACAACGGCTTTTCGATTCCTTTCTGGCTGTGAACAGAACTAATTTGGCATGAACAGAAGTCAAATTGACTAGCTGTCCATTTGAACCTTTTTTCTGAAATCATTGCAGACCCCCAAGTACGGTGATAAAGATTTCATTCAACAGGCTATATGAACCTTTGAACGGTTTGAGGGTTACTAAGCAGATACTGTGAACAGAAGCCCTGCTTTTGTCTGAAAATGGTGTAGCTAAAAATTACACCTGCGATTCCTGTCACGTTAGTGAGTTGATTTCAAGTGGTAACATGCCCGGGTACAAACTGTTGTTTGGTTTGTTCTAAACCTCCAATAGAGCCATTGCACTCTTTCTACAGAAGACAAATGGTATCTCGTTCTTTAATATCGCTCTGGTGTTATGTTATTATCTAGTGTTAGATAGCCGGGAAGAATGCTAAGGACTTGATTCATTGCATAAGAATGAGTCGCAAATTGAATGCAGATATGTTGCTAAAGGAATTTCTGATTTTTCTTAATTTTTTCTGTTTTGAAACATGAAGATTTTACAGTGAGAAAGCAACTTGTAAAGCTCTTCAGGGTTTGTTTTGAAGATTACTGACGACTGTCTCTCTCTCTGTTCATGAAGTGAAACACACCACCAGGAGTCCAAAATGTCCTCTGCATCAGAAGAAAAAGCCATACCAGTTGCAACACACCCACAGCTTTCTGGATCCCCGGAGGCAGACATTGAATGTGTGTACAGTGTGTTGGAGAGGTTACGTGAGTTAAGGGAGCTGAACTCCTGAAGTAAAATGTGTGGTTTGCCATACCACTACAGGGGTGTCAGACTGAAGTAGTACTAGCATGCTGCTGCTAGCTTTGATTAAACTGTAGAGAGAATAGCCTCCTCAAAGGAAGTCCCTGTAGCAAATGCACAGTGCATGTTCCTGTTCTTGATAAAGATACTGAGAAATTGGAAGGAGAGATCAGTATCTATTTTAATGTTGTACACCAGTACTAATTTGTGTGCTATGAGATCTGCTGCTTGAGTTACTATTTCAAAAGATGATGCATCCTCGGTATTCAGGCTGTGAAGAATAATGAGCTATCAGTGGGCCTTTCCAGTCACCCTTTTCTCTCTCGTTCTTTTTCTCTATGGACTTGACAGCTGATTTTCCCCTTCCCTTCCCTCTTTTTTTTTTTTTTTTTTTTTTTTTTTTTAAATAAAAAAATACTGTGGGGCTGCCTCCTTTACCAGACAGATAGTTCTGGCTTCTAGTTTTTGGAGAAAGCCCGATATATGTGTCAGGATGGAGAACTGTATTGTTGGCTCCTGCTCCCTCTGTTACTTCCTGTTGTTTAAACCTGTGTCATTTATATAGCACTTACTTAAGTTAAAATTATACAAATCTCTTCCAGCTGTGATAAGTATCCTTGACAGTGAGGATGTGGTCAGTACTCATTCCGAAAATCGCCTTGAGGGGAAGCGTGTGGATTTACCTAAAGAACGTAACCTAGAAGCAGCTGGAGTTGAAGAAAATGTTCCTTTTCCGCAGGAAGAAGCAAGTGTTGCTAACGCTCTTCCTAAAACTGAGGAAATTAATGTAAGTAAACTATTCTCCCATTTTCTGCAAAATCAAAAACACTTTGCAAACTGAGGACAGTCCTGTCTTACTGACAATTAGAAGGCACACGAAAAAGTCTCGGTTTCTTTAGCCGACAAGCTAAAACCTCATTACGTGATGGCAGATACGTTTGTCTCCTATGCATTTTCTGTACCTATAACACAGAATAGAACCTGTCAAGACTTGGGCCCTTGAGAGCTGTAGTAGTAGAAGGAAAAATGCCTAACCTATTTTTCAAAAAAGCATGCATTGATTTGGTTTACTAGAACTTAAACATTTCTTATTTGACTGAAAAAATAAATAATCTCAATGTTAAAGGCAATAAGAAAAGTTGGGGAGTGCAGCTTGTCGATACTGGGGGCCGTTTACCGAATGAGAAAACGATGTGGGAAGCGAACTCATTTTCAGAATGATTTACGTGCTTAGATCCTTTACTATTTGTTCCTTATTAACATAAACAGAATTCCCAGTAATGAGTTAATTTCAGTGTCAAGATATTTCCAGCTGCTTAAAACTAATTTTTTTTTTTTGTAGAAACACGTTTCCTTGACATCTAAACTTTGTAAAATATGAATTTTAAAAAGCTGTTCACATGGGCTGAAAATGAGAACTAGCGATTCTCCAGTGTCCCGGGTTTTCCCCCATTGTTCTTACTTCTACCAGGGCCGATGAGTTCTTTGGATTCATTGCGGATGTCCTCTAAGTACCATATAGACTATACTGTCCGTTTCCTGTAGGATTAAACTCACAGGAATTAATAACAGTTAGAGTGAAGTACAAACTGAAAGGTAGGCATACCACAAACAGATTGGTCTCGAGGAACGGGAAAAGGTTTTCGGTGTCCCACACTTCAGATGAAGTTAAATAGGCTGTCAGTTAGTTAGCTCGTCTCACCTTTGGGAACAGAAATCTCAGAAATGGAGCATGTGATTGCATACACTGAATACTCTGGTCTCTGTCCCTTAACCGCATAAACTTTTCTCTGTAGGAGAGAGTACATTGTATGTTTCTAACTTTACATTCAGTGGTGATGTGAAAGGAAACGCAGTATTTCACTGTCCTCAGTTTTGTCTCCCTCAGTTGGAAGTTAGTCTGTTTGGTAATTAATAATGCATTAACAGACGTTTTTTAACTCCAGGTCATTGAAGATAGTGCGGGTAAGGCGCAAACCTCAGAAGCAGCACCTGAAGCATCACCATCTAGTGAACTACATCCGCCAGGCAATCTTCAATACAGCTGTAATACCACAGAGCAACAGTTTCCATGGGATTTGCCTGCTAACCAAGATGGTGAATGTGATGCAGCTGAGGGAGATGGAGAGCAGAGTAATTTTCCTTTAGTCTTGGAAGGAGAAGGTGGTGAAGCAGAGATGGGAGACCCTACACTGTTAAATGCTTCTAAACCGTCTGGCACAACAACAGGGGAAAAACCTGTGAACAGTTTAGGAAATACTGAAAACCAAGAACATGTGACAAATTCAGTGTCCCCTGTAACTAGTGATCAGGAATCTCAAAATATTGCAGAGTCACTCCCATATGTGCCTGAACCCCTTAAGGTAGCTATTGAGAACTTACCGGATGTAATGAAAGGCACAAGAATTAAAGAATTGACATCTGGAGTTGTAGAACAATCTATTCATGAAACCACAGGTAAAAAGGAAACTAGATCCCAGAAGGCAAAAGCTCCCTTACCAACTGTGCCAGAAGAAGTGGAAGATGAAACCAGCACACGTCAAGTAGAGCATGCCGTCACTCCTAGAAGACGCGCAAGGGGACAACTGACTAGCAGTCAAAGTATTCCATCGGCAGGCCATCAGCAACTATTGAAGACAGCCAAACCCGTTTTGTTGGGACTGTCTCCTAAGAGAAGTACCAGGCAAACAAAAGAAGCATCTGAGACTTCTAGCCTTCAAACAGAAGAAAATGCTCAAGATGATGAGCGCATACCTGTGATCCCTGTTACTCCTAGGAGAGGTAGGAAGCCTAAACGGGCCAATTCAGAAGAAGTAGAAAGCAGCCATTCTGGAGGGATGCTCCAGATCCGCGTGTTTTGAGTAAGACAGGTCAAAACATTTGCCTGTCCTGTTTTAGACGTCTTGTAGTTGGAGAAGAAATCCAGGGTGCTTTTCCTTAGAAATAATGCTAAGGTCCTAATCATTAAAGAATAACCGTATAAAGAAACTTTGTCGTTGCTGGACTGTGGTACAAAGAGTTCTGTACAATTTCCGTAGTCTGGAAGCATTAGAGGGCAGTCAGTATAGCTCTTGTTTGGCCTGAGCTAGCAAAATTATCCCAGTCCTGCATGCTGTCTGCAAAGATAATTGCTGGATCCGGAGGAAGCAGACAGTAGAAACAAAGAAGAAGAGGAGGATGTTTCTAGAACGGAACCTGTTGAGATAAAAACAGGTTAGCAAGCAGTTGGGTTTCAACGCCACTAGTCAATCTCTAGAGAAAAGAACAAGCAAGGACCTTAGCTGCATTCTTGTAGAAGAGGGGAAATGGAGTCAAGAAAGGAAAGGAGCGTTGCTGGAATGAGACGGGTATCCAAAGAGAAATGAGAAAACTTGCTACCGGATTTTAAGAAGGAGGGGTGTTTTCTGAAGTTTTTATGTGTTAGGTCCGTAACATATCAAGTTTAGTTTGTAAACAGAATATCAATGGCCATTTTGTTTTCTTGACTGAAATTACGCATCAGACTTCGTGTTTTACTGGAAAGAAGACTTCAGACCTCCTGTGCATTTGAAGTCTTGGTAGCATTACTTTGTTAGACCGCTATCGTAGGTGAAATGCGTAAAGGCTCACTTTAAAATCATATGATCATTTTAAAAGAAGTGATGTTAAGTGCAACAGGGAAGTCATCCTTCTGTCTGTTTTTGTAGGATTTGTGGAAGAATCAAATGCTGACTCTCTTACCCTTCCTGAGGATGGTAAATTGGTGTTTAAAGCTGCTGAGGCTGCTCCTTTGGGGACTGCACGTGAAGGGTAAGTTTATAAAACAGATACACTGTTGGGTTCACACAACATGTAACTGCTGGCTTTCCTGTGTTTGAAAACTATGATTGTGAGCCGGTATTGCTTCTTTCCTGTGTTCTGATATACAACGGCTTTTCGATTCCTTTCTGGCTGCGAACAGAACTAATTTGGCGTGAACAGAAGTCAAATTGACTAGCTGTCCATTTGAACCTTTTTTCTGAAATCATTGCAGACCCCCAAGTACGGTGATAAAGATTTCATTCAACAGGCTATATGAACCTTTGAACGGTTTGAGAGTTACTAAGCCGATACTGTGAACAGAAGCCCTGCTTTTGTCTGAAAATGGTGTAGCTAAAAATTACACCTGCGATTCCTGTCACGTTAGTGAGTTTATCTGGGGGCTTTGGATACTTTCTGGCAGTATTTTAGACACTTAATTTCTATTTTCTGTGTGTGCTCCATTAGCATCTCCTTGCTTATGGAAAGGGAAGCAGTTTTCTCACCAGATACTTTAAAAGCTGCAAGTGCTTAGCGAGAAAGATGGACTGTTAGCAATGAAACAACCCTTGATTTCAAGTGGTAACATGCCCGGGTACAAACTGTTGTTTGGTTTGTTCTAAACCTCCAATAGAGCCGTTGCACTCTTTCTACAGAAGACAAATGGTATCTCGTTCTTTAATATCGCTCTGGTGTTATGTTATTATCTAGTGTTAGATAGCCGGGAAGAATGCTAAGGACTTGATTCATTGCATAAGAATGAGTCACAAATTGAATGCAGATATGTTGCTAAAGGAATTTCTGATTTTTCTTAATTTTTTCTGTTTTGAAACATGAAGATTTTACAGTGAGAAAGCAACTTATAAAACTCTGCAGGGTTTGTTTTGAATCTTACTGACGACTGTCTCTCTCTCTGTTCATGAAGTGAAACACACCACCAGGAGTCCAAAATGTCCTCTGCATCAGAAGAAAAGGCCATACCAGTTGCAACAAACCCACAGCTTTTCTGGATCCCATCACAGGGTGGTAGCTCACATTCGCCATGCAGAGCTTCTACTTCATTCATGCCATCCAGCCCACTGAAACCAAATACGCATGGTTCCGTCTCACAAAATGAAAAAAATCATGAAACCACAGGTAGAAAGAAAACTAGATCCCAGAAGGCAAAACCTCCCTTACCAACTGTGCCAGAAGAAGTGGAAGATGAAACCAGCACATGTCAAGTAGAGCATGCCGTCACTCCTAGAAGACGCGCAAGGGGACAACTGACTAGCAGTCAAAGTATTCCATCGGCAGGCCATCAGCAACTACTGAAGACAGCCAAACCTGTTTTGTTAGGGCTGTCTCCTAGGAGAAGTACCAGGCAAACAAAAGAAGCATCTGAGACTTCTAGCCTTCAAACAGAAGAAAATGCTCAAGATGATGAGCGCATACCTGTGATCCCTGTTACTCCTAGGAGAGGTAGGAAGCCTAAACGGGCCAATTCAGAAGAAGTAGAAAGCAGCCATTCTGATGGGCAAACATCGCCCGTCGGTACGCAGTCCATAGCTGTTACTCCAAGAACAGGATTAAAGAGAGCAAAGGAAGCCGCATCTGAGCTCATGGAAGTGGCTAATGAGGAAACTTCTCTTGCTGGAGGTAGCATTATTGCTTCTGCTGCTTCCAAAATGACTAGAGGAGGAAAACGTTCAGCAGGAGATCAGGGAACTGGCCAGAATGACACTGATCATGAGACAAAAATAGCAGTCAGTCCCAGCAGAAGTGCAAGAAAACGGGAAAACATTCATTTACAGTTTACTGAAAATATTGTCAAGGATCAAGAGGTGCAGCCTAGTGACCACCTCCTTTTTCCTGTGCCAACTAAGAGAGGCAGAAGAATAAAGAGGAGTTCATTGGAAGCTTCAGGATATTCTGACCTTGATCTGTCTAAACCATCGCTGCCTCAAAGAGAATTTCAACTTCCTGTCACTCCTAGAAAAAGTGCTCTGAAGAGGGCACACAATCTCTTGGCAGGCACAGAATCTGTCTCTACTCAGGAAGACATACGTTCAGGAGGGAGAGCGGAAATCTGTGATACTCCTAAGAGAAGAACAATAAGTGTTCCACATGCTAAACCAGAAAAAACGGCTACTCATGAGCAAACACCCGCCCGGACGGCTGGGGAATCAAGCACACCCAGGAGTACAGGAGGGAGAGGGCGGTGCGGCAGAAAGAGACGCTCAGTATTGGAGGAGAGCACAGGGGAGGAGGCCTTCCCCCAGGGACCTGGTGGCAATCCTTTGCTGCCTAAATCCACCAGGATGTGCCGAAATACTTAGAATTTTAGCAGATCGTATGGCAAGAATATGCCCAGTGTGCAAACAAGGCCGCAGATAGCGAAGTAGTTTAATTCCCCCGTCAGAAGTTCCTTTTGTTAGGAATTGTTCCATTGTTAGGCAATGCTTGTAACCTGTTAGCCTAGGCCAAACAGAAAATACTACGAAAAAAATAGAATTTCAATTAATAAGCTAGCATTTGTTTCTTATTTGGTTTGTACTTTTGTCTTCTGTGCAAAACTTGCGGGTTTCCATTCCAGAAATGCTTCTTTCACCAAAGTAGTCGAGGTAATGAGTCTGTTTGATACGCTTGGCGAGAACTGTACCATGGTTCCTTTTGAATTAAAGCTGTTCCTAAAAGAAAACGCATTTTCCAGTGCACTGTGCTATGCGGCTGAGCGGTATGTGAGGTAGAGGGAAGAAGGCATGTGATGGTTACTGATGCGTCCCTTCGTTCAGGTCACTTACTCCTTGGCTCTGTTATCACCTGGCATGGTTCAAGAGCAGGCTTACCCCACAGCAGTCATTGGTGTGGTGTGCGTTGCTGCTGAACTTGGTTTAAATCCAGACTAAACCATGAATTATTAGTGAATGACTGATCGCTTGTCTTGCAATACTACAATTGTAATTTTAACACACAGAGAGAGAAGAATGCAGGGAGCAGGTGCGTGATTTCTAGGAACACCACCAGCACAAGCATATGTGACCCTAGGAATCGAGGGCCCAGGAAAACCTTTACTTTTGATCTAGCCTATTGGTCTCATAGCGGCTTCCTAAAGGGCGAGAATGGTATGCTCATCTCAGCAGGACCCAACAGTTTACGCCAGCCAGGTAAGATTTTATTCCAAGAACCAACTAAAAGCAGTTGTAGCTAACACACACTTGCAGACTGGTCGGTTCGTTTATCTCCCATTACTAACACGCATGTAAGCGTAATGCAAACGACTGGCACTTGTCAGTTTACTGGTTTGCAGCATTATGTAGGTTTTGTCTACATTTCTGTCATCCTGGAACTCAGTACCACTTTCAAGTGTGTTTGCAAATCCTGATTCCTGATTTAAACTATTAGTGGGAGCACCCCTAGCAGACAGCAGTGCTCGTGTATGCATTTGCTCGCTCATCTATGAAGAGGATGCACTTGATCGTTTTTTAGAGAGAGGTCTTTTGCGATCTTGGTCAAGGAGTGCTGGGGAAAGCCTGGCGGGGTTATAACGCTATTCTGCTGGCATATGGTCAGACCGGCTCAGGGAAGAGCTATTCGATGCTCAGATACGGTGCAAACAGAGGCAGGCTTATCCCAGAGCAGTCATGGATGCCCTGGCCCCCTCCCAGAACAGACTGGGATCATTCCCAGTCCAAACTGGATCTGATGGCCTCCTCCCAGTACAGACTGGGATCATTCCCAGTCCAAACTGGATCCCCTTGTCCCTTCCAGGTACAGACTGGGATCATTCCCAGTCCAAACTGGATCCCCTGGCCCCCTCCCAGGACAGACTGGGATCATTCCCAGTCCTAACTGGATCCCCTGGCCCCCTCCCAGGACAGACTGGGCCCTGTCCCAGTCCAAACTGGATCCCCTGGCCCCTTCCCAGTACAGACTGGGCCCAGTCCCAGTCCAAACTGGATCCCCTGGCCCCCTCCCAGAACAGACTGGGATCACTCCCAGTCCAAACTTGACCTCCTGGCCCCCTCCCAGGAAAGACTGCGATCTTTCCCAGTCCAAACTGGGTCCCCTGGCCCCTGCCCAGTACAGAATGGTCCGTGACCCAGTCCAAAATGCATCCCCTATCCCCATCCCAGGACAGACTGGGAATATTCCCAGTCCAAACTGGATCCCCCGGACACCTCACAGGACAGACTGGGATCATTCCCAGTGCAAACTGGATTCCCTGGCCGCCTCCCAGGACAGCCTGGGGTCATTCCCAGTCCAACCCGGATCCCCTTGCCCCCTCCAAGGAAAGACTGGGATCATTCACAGTCCAAACTGGATCCCCTGTCCCCCTCCCAGGACAGACTGGGATCATTCCCAGTCCAAATTGGATCCCCCAGCCCTTTTCCAGGACAGACTGGGATCATACCCAGTCCAAACTGGATCCCCTGGTCCCCTCCCAGGACAGACTGGGATCGTTCCCAGTCCAAATTGGATCCCCTGGCCCCATCCCAGGACAGACTGGAATCATTCCCCATCAAATCTGGATCCCCTGGCCCCCTCCCAGGACAGACTGGGATCATTCCCAGTCCAAAATGCATCCCTTGGCTCGTCTCAAAGGCAGACTGGAATCATTCCCAGTCCTAACTGGATCCCCTGGCCCCATCCCAGGACAGACTGGGCCCTGTCCCAGTCCAAACTGGATCCCCTCGCCCCCTCCCAGGACAGACTGGGATCATTCCCATCCAAACTGGAGCCCCTGGCCCCCTCACAGGACAGACTGGGCCCTGTCCCAGTCCAAACTGGATCCCCTGGCCCCCTCCCAGGACAGACCGGGATCGTTCCCAGTCCAAACTGGATCCCCTGTCCCCCTCCCCAGACAGGCTGGGATCATTCCCAGTCCTAACTGGATCCCCTGGCCCCCTCCCAGGACAGAGTGAGCCCTGTCCCAGTCCAAACTGGATCCCCTGGCCCACTCCCAGGACAGACTGGGCCCTGTCCCAGTCCAAACTGGATCCCCTGGCCCCCTCCCAGGACAGACTGGGATCATTCCCAGTCGAATTCGGATCCCCTGGCCCGACTCAGGATGCAATGGGCCATGTCCCAGTCCAAATTGGATCCCCTGTCCCCCTCCCAGGACAGACTGGGATCATTCCCAGTCCAAATTGGATCCCCTGGCCCTTTACCAGGACAGACTGGGATCATACCCAGTCCAAACTGGATCCCCTGGTCCCCTCCCAGGACAGAGTGGGATCATTCCCAGTCCAAATTTGATCCCCTGGCCCCCTCCCAGGACAGACTGGGATCGTTCCCAGTCCAAATTGGATCCCCTGGCCCCATCCCAGGACAGACTGGAATCATTCCCCATCAAATCTGGATCCCCTGGCCCCCTCCCAGGACAGACTGGGATCATTCCCATTCCAAACTGGAGCCCCTGGCCCCATCCCAGGACAGACTGGGCCCTGTCCCAGTCAAAACTGCATTTCCTGGCCCCCTCCCAGGACAGAATGGGATCATTCCCAGTCCAAACTGGATCCCCTGGCCCCCTCCCAGGACAGACTGGGATCATTCCCCGTCCAAACTGGATCCCCTGTCCCCCTCCCAGGACAGGCTGGGATCATTCCCAGTCCTAACTGGATCCCCTGGCCCCCTCCCAGGACAGACTGGGCCCTGTCCCAGTCCAAACTGGATCACCTCGCCCCCACCCAGGACAGAGTGGGATCATTCCCAGTCCAAACTTGATCCCCCGGCCCTTTCCCAGGACAGACTGGGATCATTCCCAGTCCAACCTGAGCAAGCAGGTCTGACCTTAGAGCTGACTGTGCTGTGAGTAGCACGTTGGACTGGAGACCTCCTGAGCTCCTGCCCAAGCTGAGCCATTCTATGATTGTACAGGCAGTACATAAAGAAATGATAGCTACTTTGTATTAAAGCGTTATTGTTGTTGCTTTAGTAAATAACTTAAATGCTAGGTTTTGGGGGTTTTTTTTGTGTCTTCACGTTAATGATTTTAATAGCGCTTTTTTGATAGCATATCCTTATACTCAATGGTCTCTCTTTTATACAGTTCAGGGAGGACAGACTTCATCCCTATTTGGGTGTATTCAGAGCAATCTTTTCATCCTTTTAGTCGAAGTTCATGGAGCTAACATAGCTCTGAGTTTGTTATACACAAATGTAAAGGTAATTTGGCGATTTTTACCTTTGCTTTACCTCCTGCAGTGGAGGAGAAACTTTTTTTGGTAGTAAGACAGGGCAATCACTTTTTTTATTTACCTATCACTCACCTAACAACGATCTGCAATATTTTACAGGAAGGAAACTTCATTTACTGGGGAAGGCAAGGTCCCTTTAGGTCGGCAAGACTTTCTTAAGGACTGCAGGGATGCTGCTGGTCAGCTGCTAGGTGAATCCAGAGCCATATTCCAAGTGTGACAAAGAAATAACGTCTTCTGAGGAAATACAAATCTATTCGTGTTCAGACCCTGGCTTTTTATGTGATGCATCTTTCACTCTCTACCTGTTCTCCTCGCACTTTGTCTATACTAAAGTATTTTGGTGGTTGTATTCTTTTATCACATTGAGATCTAATACACTTTCCAAAAATGTATGAAAATGATGAAAATTTAAATTACCAAGCATTTAAGGCAGAGGAAAAAAGAAAAGTAAAAGGTGATATGTACTCTGTATAGATGCTTGCAGAAAAAATGAAACTTAAAGCAAAAATCTGGGCACTCCGAAATGAGAAATAAAAGTGATATAGAGAAAGACACGGGAATAAACTTCCCAGGGAAGTGGTGGAGTCACCATCCCTGGAGGTGTTCAAGGAATGTGTGGATGAGGCATTGTGGGACATGGTTTAATGGGCATGGTGGTGTTTGTTGGTTGATGGTTGGACTCGATGATTTTACAGGTCTTTTCCAGCCTTAGGGATTCTGTGATTCTGGGATTCTGTGAAATGAAGATTGCAAATGGTGGGTAAAGTTCTAATCAGCTGTATATGTTCATTTTCAATAAAAATGTCTAATGAGGGCATAGAAATGAAATCATAAGAGTTCTGCTGGAAGCAAGAAAACAACTATCAACAAGAATCAGACGAGAAAGAGCAAAGGGTAAACAAAGTGATGTTTGATAAGAATGTAACAAAACAATGGTAAACAAGCAGATTCGTAAAATATATATGGAGAATATGAAAATAATGAGGAGAAAAGGTCTGAAATTTCAGAAATAATGTTTTAAAATTCATGGAAACCAAGAGAGTCGCTTAACACTCTTGGAAAAGTAGATTTGATAGCTATATAAAAGAAGAGCTGGAAAATTATTGCATAACTGCCTTAATGGTGAATTATTCTAGAAAATACTTAAACAGAAAAAAGAGACAGTTAAAATATTGTGTACTTTTCAACTAATATATATATATATAAAGCTCACATGAAAAGTTTGTGAGCATTTGTTTCTAAAAGTGACACCAATCAAATGGAACTCCATTCTTCAGCAGTGTTTGTGCATATCTTCAATGTTTCAATAGGTTAGGCAGAAGAGCATGGACATTGGAGGAAAATGGACATGGTTGGGTTTGAGTCTTTACTCAGTTCCTACCTAAGTATGGAACTCATTAAAGCCAAAGGGAGCTTGCCTGGTTCAAAAATGGATTCTTTATTATCCATTAGATAGGTGAATAAGCACGCCATGATTTCGGTCTCTATTGAAAAAAAATGGTTTTTCGGAATTCTTTCTCTGAAGTCAGCACTTAAAAAAGTCTTTTTTCATTTCAAAGAAGAAGAAAAATAAGCCATTTCTAGGTTGTTTTTAACATCCCACATACCACTGAAATTCTGCCATCTCAATCTTACAGCTGGAGAGTCAGCAGTGTTGTCATTTTTGGTCACGGGAACTTAGTTAAGGAATTATTGTCCTCTTCAGACAGTCCTGCTGACATACATCTTGCCAAGTTACTCACCCATTTTGTTCTCCAAGGATGTCCATCCTATTCTTGAAGCATCTTTCCATGTTATGGGTAGCTGAAGTATGATAATGTTATTTTTCTGTGACATTGAAGGCAACGTGTAAAGCAAATGCTGCTTTTCAATTTTGGTTGACCAGCTATCATGATGGGCCTTTAAAGTACTTTGGCTTCAGGCTACAGCATGAAGGTTTGGTGAAACATTGAGGAAAGAAGGAAAAGTCTTGTAGATACAATCAGGATATTACACAGTGTTTACAATATAATTTTCTATCTGACCTTTTCTACTCAGACTGTCCTGCTTAATTTTTTGTGAAGAAATGTGCTTAGTCCTATTTTCAAGATACCATTTTGGAATACATCAATTACCATGATTATGCTGAAATGAATTTGTAGTTCAAGGAAATGTATTATCTCTCTTCTCCAGGTTTGGATTACCTTTCCTGGGAAAAGAACAAATAGCTGCAAACGTCTGTTAGTCATGATAATACATAAATTGAACAGCTTTCCAGGATTACATTCATTATTTTGCTCTGCAGCCATAGTAGATTTCTCCTTTAGCTTTCCTTCACAGATGTGTATTCTTCAGCTAGCTTCAAAATAAAAATTATAACCGGTTCCTGTAAACAGTGACACATGTCTGCAGTCTTGACAAGATATTCATGATTTGTTGTGTGAGAAATGAGGAAATAGAAAATCTTTAACTATGTCTTACACAATAGTGCCACCGTATCCCTGGAAGCATTTTGGTCCTCTGCTCAGGAGGACAGGCACACCACATAAAAGATAGACCAATTTTTTTAATGTTGCTGACCCTATGGCCATCTTCATATTGAGCTTCACCAATAATTCTTGGAGAAGACTTGATCTAAAATGCACAGTGTTTTAAATCCTTCTCCTTGCAGTGCTTGTCTTTCAAAACATGCCTGTAGGAGAAGGTGGTAATAGCAGCAGACAGTCGCTCTCTAACTGTAATGCTCAAGCCTGCAGCAAATCTGATTTTGGTTGCACCCTCTGCCAGATGATCTCTTTTTTTGAGAGGAGAAAATTCACCCTCCCTCTTGCTGAAATAATTCTAATTAAATATTAATTGAGCCAGAGAGTGTGCTCACAGGCAATCAAAATTAATGGTTAAAGCACCCACGAGCAAAAATTTCAGTTTGGGTCATGCTGAATATTTGGAAGTATTCAGTGGAGTGAAAACTGGAGCTAAATTCACTAAGATAATTCACGCTTCCTTGTGCTTCTTTTTCTGCCTATATCCTCTCTCTATCTCTGTATGGTTATTGATGCAGGGCATAAAAACGAGAATGGCTTCAGCATGGGCTGCAGGGGAGCTTGTTGCCTTACAGCTTGCTAGCTAGGAAATTCTCATGGTCATTGTTAGTTCACTGGATTTTCTCCTCATTAATTTATTCACCTTTGGAGTCCATGTACGATCTTCATACCCACAACAAGCCAGTTATACTGGAAGCATGCAAAAAGCATGACTGAGAATAATCTATGAACAGTGTGAAAAAAATTAGGGGCATAAACCAAGACACAATGAATTAGTTCCTTGTGAAAAATTAATACAAGGCATTAGACCTGGCACTCAGTACTGCCATCCAAGAAAGGGAGGAGAAAATAGAATTAAAAAAAGAAAAAAAGTTCTGCTTGTAAAAGTGACTTTTCCAACCTTCTCCCTTGCCTGGAGGCAACATTGAGAAAAAACCCAGGTGTTAAGTCTGCTTTACAGTGGCCATGTGGCAGATATAACTTCTTCACCAAAACAAGATCCCTATCCTAGGCCAAGGAAAAAACCCCGGTCTGTAGAAAGCTCTTAGAGCTGGGTGAGCCAAGGTAAAGCTGAACCCATGCAAAGCAATCTTGTTGGAGGGGGGTTTTTTTTGTTAATAGTAGTTTGAGTTTGCTAGGCTTGAAAACCTGAAGTAATAGATCAGCTTTAAAGTGGATTTACAGGGTCTCACAAATTTTAAATAAGTTCCGATATGAAAGAGAGTGAAGAATTATTCCCCAAATAACAGGATAAAAGCAGTATAATCTTGGCGAGATGTGAGAAATCATCTCTTATCATAAAAGGAAAATCACTTTTAACTGACGTCAACAATCCATGAGATTTAATGATTTATGAGATCTGTTTGGTGACTACTTTGTTTCTGAACTGTTTCTATATCACTTGCTGTTCTTCACAGTTTCTCAGCTACTTCTCTACTCTCTAAAATTCTCTCTAAAATCCTGTTAATGTTTCACTTTTGGGGCTGCTTGATTTCTTCCTTTTGCTGTCACTATAACCTACTCTCCAGCTTCTGGCTAACGGGCCTGAGACTAAATGGGAGAGGTCCGAGTGCTGGTTTAAGGATTTGCATTTGACGGGGGATGCAAACTGCCTGTGATTATACTAGAGATCAATGTCAAGGAAAGAAGCACTGGTCCAATCTTGAATTAATGTGGTATGCCCAAGAGTGTTAGCAGCAGTGGGCTGATACGAATACTCCTGTAGTAGGATGATCCTGGTTTTGTTGGGAGAAATGAATGTAATGATTGAACAGACCTGTAGTCTCATCACTGATCTTTTTCTTTTTGCATTCAGAAAAAACAACCACCCTTTTATCACCACACTCATTTTTGTGGAGGTTTACTGCACTCTTTTCCACGAAGAAAACAAAGAAGTGTCCTAGCATCACAGGGACAAATATAATTAACGTACCATGCCATGTGTAAGTGGCTTCCCCGGCCGACCAGATCTCTCCTTCTGTGCCATTACAAGTGTCATCTGTCTGAGGTCGTGTAGAGCATTCATGTAAAAGGGAATTACAGCGATTCTGTGCTGTATCTCTCACTCTGCCGCAAAGTCCATTGAATCTAATGGAAGACTTTCTGAAGACTTCAGTGGTATTTTGAACACATTTTTTCCTCAGACTTTTGAGCGTAATGGGTGTATGTAGGTGCTCATGAATATCTATCCCCTAAAGACATTCTGGCAGAAACTTCTTTCAGGCTCTGATACCAGAGAATCTTGGATGTGAGTTTAGGTTCTTTATTCAGCCAAATGCAGAAAATTCATGAGGTCTCAGGGGTTTGTTCCTCCAATTTTCACAAATGTTAGTAGTTCCATCATGGGCTGCATACTGCAATTTACTGATTTTATCAAAGGAACTGAAATGCGAATCGCAGGTGAGCTGCTGACTGTGTCATGAGAGGCTTCTAAAGTCTTTCAGAGTTACTGAAACAGGTGTTGTGAGGGATAAGAACATCAGACTAAAGCAGGAAAAAATCATATCCCAGAAGCTTTGCTTCCGCAGTCATTTGTGCTGAGCAGATTTTCTTGTGCCATCCAAGTTAGCATGTGGCTTTACATCACTTTCTTGTTTTTAAAATCAGTCTCTTGCTCCCACAAACTTCCAGACTAAGTGGACAAAGCCAGAAAGTGAAACTACACAGACCAAAAAATTACAATAGCAGTGGCAGAGCAGTTATCAGCCTCTCTTTTGAAACTTCTAAGCAGGGCACTAACCTTTGTGTTTGCTTTTACACGACAGACAAATATCTGCTAGGAACTAGATGGAGGTCATCCACACATTCCATATGGGTCACTGAATAATGATCACAGGGTAGCAACTTTCATTTTGAATCAGTAACGCAGAGGTGAAAAGCACCGTTATTAACGCCACATGCACTCTAGGTCTCTGCTTTCATTTCTTCATCCTACTACTTCTAGGAACCCTTAAGAACCTGGTTACTTTTAGGGCTGAGCAGGCTGCTTTTTCTGACCTTCAAAATGTATTTTGAACCTTAAAAATTGTCTGGTCACAGTTGCAAAAGGGATGCATCTGGCAGGCAAATTTATTATGTATGAAAAATACTTTTCAGGGAGCAAAGGAAATGAGTGTATAAGAAGAAAGAGAATAAGCTATATTCTTCATTATATGATAAGAAACCATAGAGTAATGAAAACAAGTAAATACACTGTGAAAATCAGACAAGTAATAATAAAGCTTCTTTCCAAACAGATGGTTTGTTTTTATTCCAAGAGATACATAAAATATTTTATTATCTAAATTCAACTTTCTCCTTCATCTCGTGACATGAGAGGAAGGAAGAAAGAAAGGAAAAAGGAAAACACAGTGATGGAATACGCCATTTCAAAGAGTCAACAAAATGCCCAGGATTGGATACTGTTGTGTGATATGCACTCCAGAGTATTTGGTATCTGGCAGGCTTAATTCTCAAGTAACAGTCTGGTGGACCAAGAAATCTGAATTCTCAGAATTCTCATGGAACTGAATTCTCATGTAATTCTCATATGGGCTTATAAAGATTGATGCTGAGACTAAACTATAAATATCAAACTATAACTGTACAACAATTAGAACGTATTTTTGCTATTTTATTATTAGGCTGGATTATTTTTCAGTTCAGGAAAGCCCACCTATCCTTATGTTGCCTTCAAATAATGACAGCGTATGCTTACAGAACTCACTGGTGATGCTATAAAGTGAGCCAATGTGCTTATTGTAATTCATGGGCTTTTTTCCAAGAGAATGTCTATCTAAACTTTAAGTTTCCCAGTAGGAAAACTGGAATAAAGCAAGCAACTCCTGGGACATTATTTCTTGAACCTGAAACCATCTCCCTGTTGGCTGAAACCACTTACTGAACTTCACACATCTTTAAGTGTTTCTTTTGAGGCAACCAGAAGATCGTTCATGTTTGGAATCATACCTTTCTGTCTGGTATTTAAATGGACAGTGAGACTAAATCTGTCTTCATTAAACCTAATTTTTTAATATCTTCCTGCCATAACAGTTAGCCAGATGTGCTGCTTCCTCATATTTACTAATTTTATAAAAGTAGCTGAATAGAATTTATTTTTCTGACAAGAATCTAGTCATGCTGTGAAAGGTACTTTTGGTCTTGCTTTATTAAGCCCATGTTGTTATTGCATTTCATGTTGCGAGGTGCTCCAGGTGCTCAGAAGCCTTGAGAGCCAAGCCTCTAATGAGTTTCAAGGCACCCTTAGAATTCACCTAAGTGAAGTTTTCTATGATGTACATCAAGTCATCAAACAAAATTACTCTCACTGCTTCCCAGGGGTAATAGAGCTCTGCAGCTCCAAAGCTGAGTCTCACAGGACGAATTGAGCCCATGGTCATTTGGGTCATGGTGAGGCAAAGGTCACTCTGCATACAGTGGACTGGGCTTGCTTCGGAGTTTTGTGCTGACCTCAGTGAGCTGCCCGAGTTCATTGCAGGCTTTTCAATGCTAGTCAATGCACATTTTGAGCTGGCTGCCCTGTCAGTGTGCACACGGCAGTTCCTGGAGCATCGTAACATGTTAACCTGCTGCAAAAACTACTGCTCTAACAAGCTCTTGGGGCCAATGGAGCTGCACTGCCCTTGTTATTGACTCTGAATCCTCATCGGAAATCTGGTATTTTGTCAAAAAGTTTTCCTAGAGACTTTGTGCCATAAGATAACCAGAAACAAAAAGCCCTTTTCTGAGGTGTCTCCTCAGAAAAGTGAATATATCCCTTTATATTTTATTAAATAAGTATATACCATATTTGACTTGAGCAAATGAATGAATTTCATAGAATCTAATAACTGAGCCAATGACTCAAATATAAAGTTCTTTTGACCCATGGAGAAAAGAAGTTCCAGTACAGCAGTAACAGTAAAAACAAAACAGCAGTAACACCACCTCCACCAATAACAACAGAAAATAAACTGGTAATAACATTTTCCTAAAACATATTAAAGATTATAAATGTATTTTAAAAATTTTGTGCTCAATTTAATATTTAGTCTTACACAAAACCATAAATTTAAATTGCTGGAATACACACCTTAGCAATATACTTTACCAAGGGCATATGTTTGTTTTTCCACTCCTTGACATTTTTATTTGAAGGGTGAGTTTCTACTATTAGTCTGTAAACAGGGGCAAGCAATTTGGCTACCTCATACACCTCAGTAATCGGTCAGTGTGGGACCAGCACAGGATTTTCTGGCTTGCAGAATCACCTTGAGATATTATCAATCAAGCACAATCAATCAATCATCAGGCAATACTTTCAAATTTTTAGGCAACCTCACTTTGTTCCTGTCTTCCACCAGTGCTCACAGCAAAGCTCTATCAACAAGGGCCTTTTTGCAGAATAAACTGAAAGCTGAAAAATTTGTTTCTTCTGATCTTTCTAATCAGGGCAGTACAGTATATTTATTAATAGCTGTTGACTTTCAAAGATAAAAGCAGAAAACATCTTTTTTGTTGTCAATCTCTTATTATCATTAAAGCTTCAATAACTTCTGAAAAACAACCTAGCTTACAAGTGTTCTCTTTTAAAATTTAAAAAAGATTATTTAACTTGGAAAAACACTCAGTAAATCCTGACTGGCTTCCCCAGCGTGTCTTGGCTGTATTTCTCCTGCTCTTTTCGGTTTTACAGCAGAATGACTAAAATTCTGCTCTTCCCAGGACTCTCATTAATTTTATATACAACCAGGGTCCATTCTCCAGTTCCCTGCCTTTTGCAGAGAGGTAACTTATGGGCCAGCACATGCCCTGTACTTGACAGCACGTGTTCATGACCACTCATGAGCACAAAGGTTTGTCTCCTTGCCCTCTCCAGGAGCCTGACACAAGCCTGAGTCTGGCCATGACAGTGGCTGTCACATGTAGGACGGAGTAAGTGCTTCCAGCTCAAAATAGGGGTGGTTTTTTTTACATGTAAAGTAAATGACACTTATGGCACAAGGCCTTTCCTGGAATCTCACTGCCTCTGTTGGCTACTCTGATATTTTTCCACAGAACTTCATTCTCCTTAGATTTCAGAGCTTCTTTTTTTACTGTGTACATAACTTAAAAATTGTATGACATTTGTCAGGTCATGTCCACTGGTTTCCTCAAAACTGGAACAAAATGTTCACTAGGAACCAAAAGGTGCTTCTTACAGGTTTCTTACCAGACAATTGCTGGGTGTGCTGGATGTCTGCGAAAGAGCAGCAGGTGGAAGAGAATGTGCCAGCCCCTCCGCCTGTTTCCTCTGCTGTGGACCGGTGCCGCTGCATCGGAGAGGAGGGGGAGACCAAAGCCTGCCTGGAAGCCTGCCCTGTGCCAGGGAGCCTCACCGGGTCCCTCAGGCAAATGCAGGCTCCGGACACAGAGACAGCAGTGTTCTGGTCTGTGCTGGTGCCTGGGGTAGCACTGCAAAATGCAGGCATGGGGGGAGGATGAAGTGAGGCAAACTGAATATAGCTTAACAGTTAGGGTGTTTTCCTGGGAGGAAAGTGACCCAAGGTTCTCATTTCTGTGTTTATTTTTAACCCAGTAATGGTCTCCTGTCAAATGCATGCACATCTCAGGGAACGGGGTCTGAAACCCCAGCTCCATCCCCTATAATTGCTGTCCCTCTCACTCCATGATGTCTGTGCTCCTTGGCTGCACAATGACCTCTCAACAAGAAGGGCTGAGAACAACCATCCTCTTCCCTCTTCCCTTTTTCCCCTTTGTCCTTTCCCTTATACCTGCCGAGGTGCTGGCTAGAGTCCTTTCTAGAGGCACGGTAAAGGAGACGAGATAGGGATAAGGTCAGCCACCTCAGAGATGTGTCTCTTATCACCTTGCCAGGAGTTATGATAGGTATGTATATTGTAACGCAGAAGTCCACCTATGTGTGCATGAGGAGAGGATGGAGGAAAAAGATATGCTGCTGCTGTCATTCTCCCTTTTTTTTTTTTTTTTTTTTAAGGAAGGCCAGCACTCCTCTATTTAATGCCTGTACACAGAAGAGCTTTGAGCAGAATGGGTACCAAGTCCATTATTTTAGGGCACTGTCCCTCACATCTTTGATTTGTAAGCCATCATTTATTTTAAGGGTTTTCCGTTATTTCATTCACATGAATAAGTGGAAAGCTCAATCAAGACCTTTGCAGAGTAACACAAAGCCATGTTACGTCTAATTAAACTTGCTTCAGAATTCAAGCTGGAGAAGCTTAACGACAATGGCTAACTGCAAAGCTGAGGAAAGAAAAGTTAACCTACTGCACTACACATCACACATGAAACGGCAAGTTGTGGCTGTGCCTGCAAGCTGATGTCTACACTTACTAAAACATGATGTTATACCACATTTCTACTTTTTGCACTTTTAACGCAGGTAAGGAAATGGCACTCAAGGAAGCTTTTGGAAAGTCTCTGATTTAAACAGCAAATTAGAGAATCACAGAACGGTTTGGGTTGGAAGGGACTTTTAAAGATCATCTAGTCCACCCCCCCTGCCATAGCCAGGGACATCTTGCACTAGATCAGGTTGCTCAAAGCCCCATCCAACCTGACCTTGAACACTTCCAAGGATGGGGCATACACAACTTGGATACAACCTGTTCCAGTGTCCTGGACACTTGGATACAACCTGTTCTGGTTTTGTTGTAAAAAATTTCTTCTTTGTGTTCAGTCTAAACCTACTCTCTTTCAGTGTAAAAATGCTTCCGGTATACAGGCACTGCTTTGTTTTATTGCAAAGGCTGAGTACTGTGTTCATGGTATGGCTTAAAACATGGTAGGAAGCCAGCCTCTTCTGGTTGGACTGCGAAATTTGTTCTGAGATGACTTGCACACTCTCTGGAATTTCATCGAGGCTCAGCAATCTATAAATAGTGGGGCATGTTGCTGTTGAGGAAGCTTTGGTGTACTGTGAGCTCTGAACTGCTGAGCAAATTGAATGAGGGAAGCTTAGAGGTGTGTGATAGACCTAGAAGGAATAAGATAGATTTCCAGTCAGGTTATGACAAGGTGTGGTGGGTGACCCTTGCTAGATACCAGGTGCCCACCAAAGCCACTCTATCCCTCCCCTCCTCAGCTGGACAGGGGAGAGAGGCTTTTGGTGAGCTGCCATAGTGCTAGATGGGGGTGTTAAAGGCACGGCCCCGTCTCTGGCAGCCTGCGTAGCCAGCCATGGTGTTGTCACATCCCTTCGCTCCTTGACAGGCACTGCCATCAAACGTTAAGCTCCGCAATAATAAATCCACTAACTTCCAAAAGAAACCTCTTCTGTCATGGTAAGACTACGGTTAAGAATTAAAAGTAAAGATAAAGACCCAGGACATGATTTTTTCCTCTGTGCAAGCAACAAGAACTGTCTATAATAGGAGTAAGCTGACCTCAAATAGGGTTTTGCATTTCCACGTTGATACGGCGAGCGAGATGGGCAGGAACGAGTTTTCACTGTTGTGTTTATCACAGGGGCGCACAGTGGGTGATGTCAAAGGAAAACAGAAGCATGTTCACAAATGGCATCCCCGCATCTTTTCTGCTGGCACAGAGCTGGGGAGGCTGCTTGGGGAAAACAAAGCGCTCTTTCTTAAGGGAAGTAACTGTGGTGGTGCATTCCTTCCCCCTCTCCCCTGCACTGCTCTGCCATCTCAGAAATTCCAGCTAGGCCCTGGCCTTTGTGTAACGAGTTGGGCGCTTAAGCGTCCCTGGACCGTGCCAGGAACTCTTGCATGGTTAAGGCAGGGAACAGCACTGACTGTTCCAGGCACTCCTCTTACCTGACCGAGGTGGGTAATGAGAGCAAAAAAAAGGGATGATCCGTCATTCCCTGACAGCCCTGGAGCACTCCTTATCACGATCGTAACCCAAGTGGAACGACACCACGGTTACCGAAATGCCATCATTTTACTAATGACTAAAGCCAATCATCTTGCAACCCTATAAACAGCGGGTCCCAAGGGAGACCCTTTGAGCTCTCCTGGACCACAGCGGGCTGCGACCAGCATCTCCCTCTGAGTGGGACGCCTCTCAGAATTTCACAAACTCTCCAGTTTGTGAAATTTTAGAGGACCGTGCCGAGCTGGCGGCAAGACCTGGGCTAAAACCCTCTCCTCCTCGAGGCTCGACCCTGGCCCTTTGAGAAATGTGGAGGCATTTGAACTGAGTACTTCCACGGAACTCAAGGGGAATTTTTAACAGGTATACCTTTCTACATACATATATATATTTGTGTGTGTGTATATATACAGAGATGCGCATAGGTCTTTGTGCCTGTGTGCGTGCGTCTGTGAATCCATTTGAGTCCCCGAACACAAGTATAGTGTAAATATTACCATTTTGAATCTGTAATGAAGTCTCTGTTGTGACTGTAGTAAATTCTATTAACGCACTCTGCAAATGTTAAACTAATCAATGGTTAAGTGCTGCTAAAATCTTGTGATCCACCTTAAATTGTGAAGGAACCTTAGATTGCTGCTAAATACCTATAATCCTTTAGATATAAAGTGTTGACCAAGTCTGGGACTAGGAGTGGACCTAGCCGGTCTTCCCTGAACCTTGTGACTCAACAGGAGGATTTCTTTATTCCTTACACCCTTTCCTTTAGACATGGACCATTGACCACGTCTGAGAGTAAGTCTGGATTCAGCCGCACCTAGACTCCTCCCTGAGAAGGAGTTTAGAAAGCGAGAGGGGTCCATTCTGGACCTCGTGACTCAATGGCAGAGTCCTCTTTACCCTTTTGTTTCTCCAGTCTCTCTGCCTAAATCGTTCCGATTCAATTTTTATTTGGTTTTCCTTTGTATGTTTTAGTAAGTAGCAGAGTGGACCTTGCCATCGAATTCTGTTAAGTCGCGTTCTATAAACTTCTGGTAAAATCGCTTTTGCCAATACCCTTGACAGTGATTCTTTAAGCGGCCTAAACCACTCATTTGCGACAGTACCACAGGAGTAAGTCACAAGCAGCCTTCAGTAATCAGGGTGGTGTTTTTGTAGGCAGAAGGCACTAGTGCACGGGGGGAGTGAAGCTTTCTGCTTACAGCAGTGCTAGAATCCACCCGACTACAAGCGCAGAAGGGTGCTGATGGAGTGGGAGCATCCAGCAGCTCCAACAGCTGTCCTGCAAGGCTAAAAAGGTCGCTCCTACTGTATAGGAGAGGTATGGCACTATAAAGCTTCTGTACCCTATAAAGGCGAACAGAAGAAAGCATTACTTTTCTTTACCGAGGTGCTGGAAGGACTTTCTCATGAATACCCTGTGCAAGGGTGAAGTTAGGAAGCATAACGGAGATTAAAGTTCAGCTCACTTTATGGCAGGTAAAGGAAGATCAGTGTTTGAACAGTTGTTAAAAAAAAGGAAGGTTTACTAGAAACTAACATTTTTGGTTCTCACGTTAGGGATCAGTTAATTGCACCGGTGACAAATCATCGTTTTAGGTTTTATCTGGAAATCTACCTGTACTACATCAACTTTTTAGTCAACACTATTTCATAGGCTCCACTATGGCTTGTACTGTAAGTTGCTCCATACGGTCACAGTTTCTATTTTTGCTCATTTGAAATGACCCGAGTCTTTTAAAGTGCAACCTGGAAAGATCTTGGAAATAAATGACACTTTGTGCTAATCCCACCTGGTACTGCTTGTTCTTTTCCCGACTCCGGGTGGCTTTGGAGAGTTCTTTGCACACAACGGGCACCAGGCCTCTGTTTGCACCGTATCTGATCATCGAATAGCTCTTCCCTGAGCCGGTCTGACCATATGCCAGCAGAGTAGCGTTATAACCCTGCCAGGCTTTCCCCAGCACTCCTTGACCAAGATCGCAAAAGACCTCTCTCTAAAAAAAAGATCAAGTGCATCCTCTTCATAGATGAGCGAGCAAATGCATACACGAGCACTGCTGTCTGCTAGGGGTGCTCCCACTAATAGTTTAAATCAGGAATCAGGATGTGCAAACACACTTGAAAGTGGTACTGAGTTCCAGGATGACAGAAATGTAGACAAAACCTACATAATGCTGCAAACCAGTAAACTGACAAGTGCCAGTCGTTTGCATTACGCTTACATGCGTGTTAGTAATGGGAGATAAATGAACCGACCAGTCTACAAGTGTGTGTTAGCTACAACTGCTTTTAGTTGGTTCTTGGAATAAAATCTTACCTGGCTGGCGTAAACTGTTGGGTCCTGCTGAGATGAGCATACCATTCTCGCCCTTTAGGAAGCCGCTGTGAGACCAATAGGCTAGATCAAAAGTAAAGGTTTTCCTGGGCCCTCGATTCCTAGGGTCACATATGCTTGTGCTGGTGGTGTTCCTAGAAATCACGCACCTGCTCCCTGCATTCTTCTCTCTCTGTGTGTTAAAATTACAATTGTACTATCGCAAGACAAGCGATCAGTCATTCACTAATAATTCATGGTTTAGTCTGGATTTAAACCAAGTTCAGCAGCAACGCACACCACACCAATGACTGCTGTGGGATAAGCCTGCTCTTGAACCATGCCAGGTGATAACAGAGCCAAGGAGTAAGTGACCTGAACGAAGGGACGCATCAGTAACCATCACATGCCTTCTTCCCTCTACCTCACATACCGCTCAGCCGCATAGCACAGTGCACTGGAAAATGCGTTTTCTTTTAGGAACAGCTTTAATTCAAAAGGAACCATGGTACAGTTCTCACCAAGCGTATCAAAGAGACTCATTACCTCGACTCCTTTGGTGAAAAAAGCATTTCTGGAATGGAAAACCGGAAGTTTTGCACAGAAGACAAAAGTACAAACCAAATAAGAAACAAATGCTAATTACTTGAAATTCTATTTTTTTCGTAGTATTTTCTGTTTGGCCTAGGCTAACAGGTTACAAGCATTGCCTAACAATGGAACAATTCCTAACAAAAGGAACTTCTGACGGGGGAATTAAACTACTTAGCTATCTGCGGCCTTGTTTGCACACTGGGCATATTCTTGCCATACGATCTGCTAAAATTCTAAGTATTTCGGCACATCCTGGTGGATATAGGCAGCAAAGGATTGCCACCAGGTCCCTGGGGGAAGGCCTCCTCCCCTGTGCTCTCCTCCAATACTGAGCGTCTCTTCCTGCCGCACCGCGCTGTCCCTCCTGTACTCCTGGGTGTGCTTGATTCCCCAGCCGTCCGGGCGGGTGTTTGCTCATGAGTAGCCGTTTTTTCTGGTTTAGCATGTGGAACACTTATTGTTCTTCTCTTAGGAGTATCACAGATTTCCGCTCTCCCTCCTGAACGTATGTCTTCCTGAGTAGAGACAGATTCTGTGCCTGCCAAGAGATTGTGTGCCCTATTCAGAGCACTTTTTCTAGGAGTGACAGGAAGTTGAAATTCTCTTTGAGGCAGCGATGGTTTCGACAGCTCAAGGTCAGAATTTTCTGAAGCTTCCAATGAACTCCTCTTTATTCTTCCGCCTCTCTTAGTTGGCACAGGAAAAAGGAGATGTTCACTAGGCTGCACCTCTTGATCCTTGACAATATTTTCAGTAAACTGTAAAAGAATGATTTCCCGTTTTCTTGCACTTCTGCTGGGACTGACTGCCATTTTTGTCTCATGATCAGTGTCATTCTGGCCAGTTCCCTGATCTCCTGCTGAACGTTTTCCTCCTCTAGCCATTTTGGAAGCAGCAGAAGCAATAATGCTACCTCCAGCAAGAGAAGTTTCCTCATTAGCCACTTCCATGAGCTCAGATGCGGCTTCCTTTGCTCTCTTTAATCCTGTTCTTGGAGTAACAGCTATGGACTGCGTACTGACGGGCGATGTTTGCCCATCAGAATGGCTGCTTTCTACTTCTTCTGAATTGGCCCGTTTAGGCTTCCTACCTCTCCTAGGAGTAACAGGAATCACAGGTATGCGCTCATCATCTTGAGCATTTTCTTCTGTTTGAAGGCTGGAAGTCTCAGATGCTTCTTTTGTTTGCCTGGTACTTCTCCTAGGAGACAGCCCTAACAAAACGGGTTTGGCTGTCTTCAGTAGTTGCTGATGGCCTGCCGATGGAATACTTTGACTGCTAGTCAGTTGTCCCCTTGCGCGTCTTCTAGGAGTGACGGCATGCTCTACTTGACGTGTGCTGGTTTCATCTTCCACTTCTTCTGGCACAGTTGGTAAGGGAGCTTTTGCCTTCTGGGATCTAGTTTCCTTTCTGCCTGTGGTTTCATGAATAGATTGTTCTACAACTCCAGATGTCAATTCTTTAATTCTTGTGCTTTTGATTACATACAATAAGTTCTCAAAAGCTACCTTAAGGGGTTCAGGCACATATGGGAGTGACTCTGCAATATTTTGAGATTCCTGATCACTAGTTACAGGGGACACTGAATTTGTCACATGTTCTTGGTTTTCAGTATTTCCTAAACTGTTCACAGGTTTTTCCCCTGTTGTTGTGCCAGACGGTTTAGAAGCATTTAACAGTGTAGGGTCTCCCATCTCTGCTTCACCACCTTCTCCTTCCAAGACTAAAGGAAAATTACTCTGCTCTCCATCTCCCTCAGCTGCATCACGTTCACCATCTTGGTTAGCAGGCATATCCCATGGAAACTGTTGCTCTGTGGTATTATAGCTGTATTGAAGATTGCCTGACGGATGTAGTCCACTAGATGGTGATGCTTCAGGTGCTGCTTCTGAGGTTTGTGCCTTACCCGCACTATCTTCAATGACCTAGAGTTAAAAAACGTCTGTTAATGCATTATTAATTACCAAACAGACTAACTTCCAACTGAGTGAGACAAAACTGAGGACAGTGAAATACTGCGTTTCCTTTCACATCACCACTGAATGTAAAGTTAGAAACATACAATGTACTCTCTCCTACAGAGAAAAGTTTATGCGGTTAAGGGACAGAGACCAGAGTATTCAGTGTATGCAATCACATGCTCCATTTCTGAGATTTCTGTTCCCAAAGCCGAGATGAGCTAACTAACTGACAGCCTATTTAACTTCATCTGAAGTCTGGGACACCAAAAACCTTTTTCCATTCCTCGAGACCAATCAGTGTTTGTTTCTAAAGACTTTTCTGGTGGTTTCATTTTAAACAGAGTTTACAGGCTTTTTGTTTGGTTGGTTGTTACCGTTTTTTTACAGTACGAACCTTAACCACAAGAGGAGTCTCTAGTAAATTCAGCTCTGATGCTCCTGAAAACTTCTTTTGTGAGACGGAACCATGCGTATTTGGTTTCAGTGGGCTGGATGGCATGAATGAAGTAGAAGCTCTGCATGGCGAATGTGAGCTACCACCCCGTGCTGCAGAGCGTGAAGGAACAGGACGAGCCAGCAAACCCAGCAATCTGTTATGGTACACAATTTAAAATACAAAAAGAAATAAATCAATGGAAAGAATCATGATGCGTTCAAGAAATCTGAGATGGTACGTTTCAAAAACATTCCATGAACAAGAAATACAGGTGAACCCTCGCTGTTGGGGTGATGTCTCAGGCCCACCAACAAGTCAGAGGTATTTTCTTCTTTTCAATTATTTCGTTACATTTCATACTTAATTTCCTAAATCACTGCCTCTGAGGCAAGAGTAATCCAATGTTAAGTTGCACAAGTGATGTCATTCTCGTGTCAGAAGAAAATGCATCCACATTTCAATGCTGGGACCACTTCAAATTCTCCATTTAGTTGTGTCCCTAAGTTGGCCTTTTCTTTAAGAGACACAAACCTAAATGCAAACAGAACGCTTTGCAAGCACGGGAAGTGTACACACCCACACACATACACAAATATATATATATGAGAAGCAACACCTTTTTGAAATATTCATTCTGTAGATCTACTATACCTGGAACATTTTCTTAAAAATTTTCTAACTCGTGCCCCAACAGATGCATTGCGCGACTCTGCATCAGGGAGAGGATGTGTTATGACTGGTGGTTCTGTCACTCCAGGACTAGAATTAAAAGGAAAATGTAAATGACTTTCATTCCCCTGAAGTCCAAACATACCAGAATCCAAGTTTATTTGACCATACCACCTGCAGGAAAATCATCTGACAACTACTAGCCTCTTTTCCGCTCTATTATCATAGCAGAAAAAATCACTCTCCAAATATTACTTACGATGTATTGATTCTTAAATGCTACATATTGTATGCGCAAAAAAGCCAGACAAAGCTCTATTCAGGCGCACCTTCCCTCCAAAACGCTAACGCAATTCAAATGGATTTTTCTCTCTCTCTCCAAACATGTAGCTCAAGACTAAACTTTGTTAAAAGGCTGCTTACCTATCATGCTGTGAGAAACTGGTTTTCTGCTTGTTTGCTCCCCATCCTTCTCCAATTTTGGACAATACATTACTGATGAAAGTTGCTCTTGGGTGCACATTTCCTGCATTAGCTTGTTTTGTTACTGTTGATAATGGCTTTGGTCTTACGACTGTAAAGCGAGAGGGAAAAACTCTCAGCCTCATGTAATCAAAGCGATGGTTAGCTGTCCATTGTATTTCCCCCCCGAAAAATTACCTTCTCTTAAGACCGATGAAGGCAAATGGTAAGTCTTGGCTCTCTCTACATCCGGCTTCCTTTCTCTAGGAAGGATCTTGCCATATTGGTCTAATACAGAATTTCTGGCAAGCGCTCTCTCTCTCAAGCGAGGATCACGATCATTCTGATGAATGAAAAGCGTAAAGCAGAACGCTGACGAATTACAAGAGGTTCGTTGCATGAAACTGCCTGTGCTATTTCTAATGAGTGAATAAACGTCCTCTGCAGATATAGTAAAATGCATCCACCGCACAGAACAGCAGCAAGTGCTACCCATCAGCACACGCTTTGGAGTAGTGGAATATTTTGTTCAATTTTTAGGTTCGGCTGAAACTTAAGGTGTAGAAGCTTATTCCTAGTATTTCAAAGAACGGTATAAAACCCCAAGCATTGTTGAGTACTATCAAAAACGGTTAGTAACACCTAAGAGAACCTTGCACACTTAACGCTTACCATGCGATTAACCTTCATTGTCTGATTCAACTGTAGTGCTGGGATATAGTTGGTACGCTGCAGATGCTGGACTAAAAGAAGTTCGCGATTCTGAACACCAGCAGTGGTCTGTAAAAACTTCTCCAAACACTCCTGTGAGAAATAACACATTTCAAAAATCGATTATGAATCTGCCTCTTCTCTGTTCAAAGAGACGATTAAGATTTTTTTTTTCTTGTCCACACTTACTCGTTCAGGGCCTGTGAAAGGTAGCTTCAGTAAGTCTTCCATTAGTCCCACCTCCTGACAGACTTCAAACATGTGTTTTAACAGCTCTTCTAGGTTTAAATTAGTGGTATGTTGCTGCAACAGACCCCAAGCCTCCACCATGCACCTGCAATTAATTTTTTTGAGACGTAAAGGAATATTAATAGTATAGCCAAAAAGATGCCCCAAAGTTGTGGTATTCAAAGTTTAAAGGAAATTTAGGGCACCGTGATTTGTATTGTTTGTTCTCCACCTGTCACAATATTTGAGCGCCAAAACGGGGGGATATATTTCTTTACCTATTGGACAACAGCACAGTGAGGAAAAGCCGCGCTTCACTACTGCTTGACATTGAGGGCTTCATCATCTGTACGTATCTGAGGGCTCGCCTATGCTCTCCTTGGCACATGAGGGACTGAAGAATTCTCATATGTTGCCATGACACAGTTTTGATTGTAGCTGGATGAAAGAGCAGGGCCAGCGAATTCTGTAGAAGTCAGAGATCACGTTTACTAAGATACATACATACACACACGCAGGCAACAAAAATATTCAAAAGTTTCTTAAGGAAGGGTGAACGGGTGTTAAATAAACTTAGGTGACTAACCAATGAAATACCTGATACGGGACATGTAGATAACAAGTATTTGCAGGAAAAAGCATTAGAGCATTCAGTTAGCCATACAGAACAAAGTGAGTGTTTTAAAAGGAGTAGGTCACACTTTTCTCGGTTCATCAAATCTCTGTATACAAACATGGCTTTTTATAAATACACTACTAAATAATAAGTTCTTCTCCCAGACAAACCGATTCCATCAACGCTGTGACAGGCAAAGAACAACCTTCAGCATCAGAAAGAACATGGATTAGGTTGAAAAGTCACTTTTGCAGTCTTCTGTCTCAACTCCGGCTGCTATGATCTTAGCTTTAATATTTAAAGTACCTAAACCACTGTTTTGGAGAAAGTGCTCAACTGGTCTGCTGAAAACAGCCTAAACGGATGGCTTTGAAAAGTCAAATATCAAGCATTATTAAAGTGGACTTTGTCTTCCTTTTCACCAACTGCCTGTCAAAGTCATTGAAACAAACATTTCAAAGCATAATTTATTGCTGAAGATGTCGTGGCAGTATTACAAAAAAGCTTCTGATGTTTTATCACCTGTTACTAGCTAAGCACCGATTTATTAAAATTGCTTTCTAGATTATTGCTTTGTACTGCAATGTATGTCTTGCTAAACTTACTTCATAATATTCATAATTCATACTTACTTCATAATCATTGTGATCTAGAAGCCAGAAACCTTGAACAAGCTTAACAAGACCCCAAGGGACAGCAAAGGCAGTTGGGAAGGAGTCGATTAAAGTTTCTGTTTTGTTCGGAAAGGAATGCATGACATCTAGCAGCAAGTAAATTGTCTGGTATCACGTATCTAATTAAGGCTAATAAATTTGTAAGACCAAAATTTATCACGTAACATTTAGAAAAACATCAGGAAGTAAGGATATGCAAGTGGTAGGAAGCAGAAAATACTAATGGCTTAGTCTTGCCGTTTTAAGCTATTCTAACCTGACGACACTCGGGTCCTAACCACAAAACTGCATTCTGAATAAATAACCAGAAAGAAAGGCTCTTTGGTTTCTGTAAGGCATTCAAAAAGGTTAACTTCGGGTATTTAAATGCTTCAGTTAGAAACTCAGGCTCCCTCTTTAGTCAGTGGAGCTACCAGTTGGACATTCAAAACATTTGAACATCCCACGCTTAGTTATTAAAGCAAACAAATTCTACAGTTGGTTTTTTTCCTCAATTCCAGAGTATGTAAACCAATGTAAATTATGGTGTCCTTACAACACAACTCAGCTCGGAATGATTAAAATGGAATTTACACCAGTATGTGGATCACTCACTGGCACTGTCATCTTCGCTTTCTGAGATCCGTTTTTAGGGACGTACTCTAATAAGACAGCTCTGGGGTACAACAGTTTTTAAACCCCTTGCTCTCTAGGCTCTCCTCTCGGCTTAGGCAACAAACAACAAAAACAATTCTGGATATTTCCGCAGCTTAGAAATTAAGTTTCTGCCCAATGACTTTTCCCTCTGTTTACTATTCTGTGGGCATGCACTTTTAACAGAACAAAAGCTTTGCAACAAAACATTAAAAAAAAAAAAAAAAAGAAATGCACAGTACAAAGAAATAAAACAATGCTTCTGTCTAGGACTTAATTCTAAACTAAATGTTTTCACTTGCATTGTGTTTGAAGGATAAATTAAAAAATGTTATGAAACACGTAGGTGACAAGCATTTAAGAACATTTACGTGCATATACTGAAGGTGTAATAAAAATAACTAGAAAGGATACAATTGCATGCTTGTAGCTTTCTTCAATGCTTTCTAGCAAATAGAGATCCAGCAGTGCCTGAAATGAAACATTAAAAGTTTTTTAAAAACTCCTGTCTGTCATAAATGAATGCCTTTTGAGTGGGGTTTTTTTTTTTTGAGGGGGTGAGGGTTTGTTGTTGTTGCTGTTGTCATTCTTGTTTTCTGTGAACATAACACTCACATGTAAATTAGCAGGTGGATATTTCCCAGTTCCTCCTTCATCTCTCTGCCACAACTTCTCAACTTGGTCTCCTAACTGGGAAACCATTCCATCAATCATCAAGCAGTCAGAATCCCATTTTCCTCTGGAACAGAAGGTAGCAAGGATTCAGACAGAGTAAACCACGAATTCCAGCCTCGCAGTGTAACAGATTTCCTCCAGTCAAAAGCAAACAAAAAAGCTCCCAGGAGTCAAAGAAAGTAACAGACATACAAAGGCACGATTAGGACTTGAAATGCACGTGAAAGAAATTTCTGAGTCAGGTGAAAGATGTTCGTTAGATCATGTTCAGTTATTAACGGAGGTCAAAATAGAATTACAATTACGGACGGCTGAGCTTTTAACAATTACATTCGTCACAAGTCCATCACAGCCTTCTGCTGACTGCGACGCTACCCTTTAATTTCCCGACGACAGCAAGCGCCAAAAGCACACCAGAGCTTGTGTGCTTCTAAGGATCACATGAGCCTGTGTGCAAGTTACTTGAGAATTAAGCTCAGAAAGATGAACTTTACAGTCAATACCTCATACGCTGCAGCTTCCACCTTAACTCATCTTGCAGCCTCTTCTTCACAGTGCCATAGCCTAAGCTTGTTTAGGTCTTTCCTTAGTTTCCAGTACCATTTCCAAAGAAAAATCTATTATCGTCTAATCCAAGGCCTATCACCTATATGCTAGTAAGCTAGTCCAGGAAAGAGAGTTTACGTTAGGAAGGGACTTCTATGCACTAGCCAATAGAGTGCTAGGTGTGCCAACTACACGTAACTCTGACTGTCTTACGAAATTACACAAAGGTACTTGCGAGTAGGAGCTTTAGGCCAATACAATTCTTACCATCTATTACTAGCCCATAAAAGAGATGATTTGTTTTCTTTTTAAACATGCTTTCTTCTGTGTCCAAAACAATTGTTCTGTGAACGCTGTGCTTTCCTGAACCAGACACGACTGATCCTAACCTGGTCACGTGATCTTTTCCAGTAGTGACAAATGATACAGATGAGCCAATGAATTAAGTACCCTACAAAAAACGATGATACCAACAAGTGGTACTAAGCCGAGGGATATATCAGCATTTTACCATGGGCAAGTAACCCCTGGGCTCAAGAGAACACATGCATCACTGACGTCACGAGTATGGCCGGCAAATGCATTAAGCACAGCAAATACAACGGCTGAGATAAAAGCCGTTCCCTTCCACTTCTAAATTTGCAGTGGAAGTGTTCCAGAGTTTTCCAGTAAGTCTTACCTTGACAAACGCTCAAGTTTCTGTCGCTGACCAGCATAGTAGCTCTGAATCAGAGGATAGTTGTAGAAAGGTCGAGACAAATGCATATCATCATCTACAGGCAATAACGTAAAAGCAAGTTACAGAAACAATAGCACGTTTTTCGACTAAAATTTTTGACTAAAAAGACAGACACAAGGTAAGCATCAAGAAGCCTCCAACTCTGAAAGAAGCCAAGCCCATTTCTGCCTTTGCCAGAAGAGATGTAAGAGACAAAACTCAATTCCTTCTTGTCTCAAGCGCCATTTCAAGCTTGCAGTTGATGTAGCATTCAGAACATGTAGCGTTAGCTGAAGTTCACTATAAAAAACACCAGTTCTCAAAGGGAATGGCTTTTTAAACATGTCATGTGAGCATTTGTAAAGACAATTAGGGCTTCTAATCTATCCAAATAAAGAAGCATTTCCAAGGCATATTGTTTCCTCAAGCAATACATAAAAAGTTCAAAACATGCAGGTAGTGCTTTTACTGTACAAACAAGCATTCCAACAGGCGTTTGTTGCCTAATAGTAATTTGTCTAAAATCCCAAGTATTTCAAGCTGTGGACACAAGCAGCTCCTTGAATCAGAGCCTTATTGCTATTTCTAAAAAACATCCAGGAAAGAAACTGCTTGCATTATTCTACGCTATGTATTTGAAAAACCTGTAGAATCTCAATTTCACCACCAGAGCTTCTCGGCATACGTTGTCACTGAACCAACACGACTTGCTGCTGACGAAACATTTACAAAAGCGTGGCTAAGCACGTGTTCCTAGGAATCACTTACTGGACAGTCTCCTTGGTACAAATGTCTTACGGTTTATGCTTACCTAAACCCTCTGGAAGGAGACTGGCTCGACAGAACCAGATGACCACTCGTGCGTACAAAGAAATGAGGCTAGTTACCACCTTCTTCTTTCTCAAGTCTGCAAAACCTGAAAAAAGGCATAGGATGATTTTTGTTATGCAATTCCTTTCCTTTTTACAAAACTCCCTTCATCATACTACATAGAAAATACAAAAATGACCCGGTAGAAAGCTCTCGTCTTTGCATTTTCTACTCTGTATCGCTTTCTTATTTGAAGAAAAAACCCACAATCACCACGAAAAGAGAAAGCAACCCCTCCAAAGAACCAGATTCACTAAAGGTTAACATAAAACAAAATTAAGCCTGAACTATTAAATACACGCAGGAAGACAACACCTGGTTTTCAAGTAGCAGAGATTTTTACTAGAGCAAAGGGACAGTCTTTCTTTTTCTCAATATGCCAAGAACGACTTATGATCTAAAAAGCTATAGAAACTCAAGTAACTTACTTTACAAGTCACTCATTTGCGCTTCCTTTATCTTTTTTAGTAATTTGCAATTCAATATTTGCATGCAATTATAAATTGCTGGCTAAGAATTAAAAAGAAACATGTTGAGCACTACCACATTCAGGTGCTGCAATTTCAACCCAGTTGCTTACATAGCTTCTTGCTGAGCGTAGTCTCCCCTAGCCGCTTGCGTGAACTCCACAAGAAACTGCTTCCCCGAACTCAACGCATATTGAGTGGTCGTCCCAGCTTCTCAGATTTAAGCCCCCTCGCCCAGCTAAATTTAACCGTCTTCCAATCACCAAACCCAACAAAAGCTCACGTTCCCACAATTACAACCCAAGCATAATTCCAAACCTTAAGAAAGCATACCAAAGATTTAATAATACTATGACAAACCTTTTTCAGTCAGCTCTTGTGCTTCTGTTAGAGAACAGTTTAAGACTGTCCTAAGGTTGCTCAAAAGCAACTGGCAGTGCTGGAGAGACTGTAACGTCTGTGGGTCAACGAAGTTGCAAGAGCCATCAAAGAGCGGAACACCTTTTCAAGAACAAACATTAAAGCATTAGCCTACAGAGCAATTTCAGAGTTTCAAAGCACACTTAAAGAACCGCGTGCAATGCCATATACCAGCAGATTACTGGATAAGCTCAATTAGAAGGAATGATTTTATGTTTGTGGAATGACTACACTAGTACTCACATATTTGGTCCAATTCTTCTTTTGTAGAGATCACTTTGTTCCATGTCCACTCAAGAACAAGCCGTAAATTAGCAGCAGAACTTGGCTGCTCTTTAAAAAGAGACAACAAAAAAGAAACAAATCAACAACTTCAAACTAACCAATATATAACATAAAAACAATGTAAAGAAGTATTACCTTCAGATGCCCACTGTTTAATGCACCCAGTCAGAAGTTCTAAAGAACCTGTCCGGACAGCAGCTGACAATACCGCTTCTAACTGCTCCTTCTAAACATAACAGACAAAGTAAAATGAGAATCTTACATACTTTCAATAGCTGAACCAGCAACAGCACAACTTCAAATCACACTGTGGAAGACCCTTTCTATGCTTGTTTGTGCAGAAGCTGGTTGACGTTGGAAATGTTTAGTGAGCTCAAACTTAATTCAAAATTATTTGTTACAATCTGTGCAGTGGCTCAGAAGTTATGATTTGGCCAAGTCTGGGAGAACAAAGAATTCATTGCTTCTTAAACAGTCAAATAATTTTTCATTTTCTCCATTCTGTCCTCCTTTTTCAGGTTAATCAGGGATCCAAACCCTAACTCAAGCCTAAGCAGGCAGTTGGACTGATGGGTAATATAGAAGTAACAGCTTTCGCCGCCTTCCACGACATTTTTGTTCTTGCTCCTACAGCAACGTTGTATTCCGTTCTAGACACTCAATCCCTGATCGTGCTTCAACAGGAGACAATGGTAGTTCTACAGTCCCAAGAGTGGACCGAAAACATTGCCATTGGCATAAAAGTGGCAGGGTACAATTGCGATTCTGCGTGTGGATGGGCAGGATGAGCATAGAATGGTCTCTGACACTGAAAGCAGTGCAACAGAAAACTTAGAAAAGCTACATCTCTTGACAGTCTCAATAAAGATACAGTAAAAGATCACCTCCTTCTGCAAGCCGGTGCAAGTCATATGAACGACTCCGGAGTTCAGCAAGCACGAACCATCTGCAGAAACAAGGAACATTTGACAACATTCCATGCTCTCACAGTTATATTAGGACCACTTTACTTTTTTTAAACAGCAATATCTGGAAAGCTATAACTGAGTACCCATTTTCTTCGTCAGATCGCAGGCAAACCTTTTTTAAAAAATTATTACTGCGTGTAGAAATTTCATCTCTAGTGCTATCGAGGTGCTGTGCTTTGAGCTTCAGTTCAAAGTCATTTCATTTTGTAACCATCACCACTTCACCGGCTACGTGACAAAAGCACCAAACCCCAAAACTCAGCAGAATGTCAGATGCATTTCACAACATTACATACCTTGCTGGTACAATGTAATCAGAGCTGGGTTTGTGGGGGGTTGGGGTTTTTTGGTTTGGTTTGGTTGTTGAGTGAAAAACAACGAACAAGAGAACCAGTAAATGGCGTTGGACCTCAATTTACGCTTCTCGCTGTTAAAAGCGGTGAAATACCTACCAAAATTATAGGTGCTTGGATGAAAAAACTGCTCCGGTGGTGGATAAGAAGGAGGAAGTCCCCGACTTAGACTCCGCTCATGGACCAGAATATCCAAAATGAGGTTTGGCGAAGTCATACTTATTACAGTATCCAGTGACCACAGTGCAAAATAGGGGCAATCATGAAGGAACTCTTCTGGCCTTAAAGAAAACAAGTGCATAAGCTGAACGCTGACTTTCAAATGAATTATTTGCAGGGATGTTGAGAACAACTTAATGAAAATCTACCTTAGCGAATCTGGCATTTGAGCATGATACCAGCGATTAATGTCAAATACACCCAAATAAGTAGATGGTTTTCTCTGACTACATGTAGTCACTTGCCAACTGAAGATTGATACGCTGGTGTCAGGGGATATTACTGGAAAAGACAAGACATTGTTTCTTATTTGTAGAAAATATGATACAGCTGCTATTTTTAAAACACCACTTTCTGCTTTGGCTTAATCCTGTTCTATCACTCCTGAAACACACCACTTGCTAAGAATAATAAAAAAAATGATGTACGGAGTAGCAAACATCCCTGTGGTAGGTTTCAGTCATACTGCCCCTTTTTCTCATTCAAACTGTATCAGTTCTAAGCCAAATCAAATACACGCTTACTAGCTAATTCGGTTTTCCATACATGAAGAGTTGACCAAGACATTTAGCTAGATGAACAGTTTAGCAAAAAAAGATGTGCTAGCAACACATACATTGCTACTTTCAGAAAGCAGACAAATACTTATTGTATAC